>NC_091364.1:15775946-15943446 GCF_038502225.1 Cherax quadricarinatus | reverse complement strand
GAACTGCAGGAGGCCAAGAGAGGAATATGAAGAGAGCAACAGAGCAATGGTGGACACACTTGCTGAGGTGGTAAGAAGAGCTCATTCCAGCAGAGCAAAGTTGCTGGTTATGGGGGATTTCAACCACAGGGAGATCGACTGGGAAAACCTGGAGCCACATCGGGGTCCCAAAACATGGAGAGCCAGGATGTTGGACGTGGTGCTGGAAAACCTCATGCACCAACATGTTAAGGATACTACCAGAGTGAGAGGGGAGGATGAACCAGCAAGACTGGACCTTGTGTTCACCCTGGGCAGCTCAGACTTTGAGGACATCAAGTATGAGAGTCCCCTAGGAGCTAGCGACCACGTGGTTCTGTGCTTTGAATACATAGTAGAGCTGCAGTTGCAGTTGAATGGGAAAAGCCTGACTATGAAAGAGGGGACTACATAGGGTTGAAGAACTTCCTGCGGGAGGTCCAGTGGGACAGAGAACTGGCAGGAAAGCCAGTAAATGAAATGATGGAATATGTAACAACAAAATGCAAGGAGGCAGTGGAAAAGTTTATTCCCAAGGGCAACAGTAACAACGGGAAGACCAGAACGAGCCCCTGGTTTACCCGACGGTGTAAGGAGGCAAAAAACAAAATGCAATAGAGAATGGAAAAAGTACAGAAGGCAGAGAACACATGAAAATAGGGAGATCAGTCGCAGAGCCAGGAATGAGTATGAACAGGTAAGGAGGGAGGCCCAGCGACAGTATGAAAATGACATATCATCGAGAATCAAGACTGACCCGAAACTGTTGTATAGCCACATCAGGAGGAAGACAACAGTCAAAGACGAGGTGATCAGATTAAGGACAGAAGGTGGAGAACTCACAAGAAATGATCAGGAGGTATGTGAGGAGCTGAACAGGAGATTTAAGGAAGTTTTTACAGTAGAGACAGGAAGGGCTGTGGGAAGACAGCACAGAAGGGAACATCAAGAGGGAATATACCAACAAGTGTTGGATGACATACGAACAACTGAGGAGGAGGTGAAGAAGCTCTTAAGTGACCTTGACACCTCAAAGGCGATGGGACCGGACAACATCTCCCCATGGGTCCTTAGAGAAGGAGCAGAGATGCTGTGCGTGCCTCTAACCACAATCTTCAACACATCCCTTGAAACTGGGCAACTACCTGAGAAATGGAAGACAGCTAATGTAGTCCCCATATTTAAGAAAGGAAACAGAAACGAGGCACTAAACTACAGACCTGTGTCTCTGACATGTATTGTGTGCAAAGTCATGGAGAAGATTATCAGGAGGAGAGTGGTCGAACACCTGGAAAGGAACAAGATTATAAATGAAAACCAGCATGGGTTCATGGAAGGCAAATCCTGTATCACAAACCTCCTGGAGTTTTATGAGAAGGTAACAGAAGTATGACACGAGAGAGAGGGGTGGGTAGATTGCATTTTCCTAGACTGCAGGAAGGCCTTTGACACAGTTCCCCACAAGAGATTAGTGCAGAAGCTGGAGGATCAGGCGCATGTAAAAGGGAGGGCACTGCAATGGATAAGGGAATACCTGACAGGGAGGCAGCAACGAGTCATGGTACGTGAAGAGGTATCACAGTGGGCGCCTGTTACGAGCGGGGTCCCACAGGGGTCAGTTCTAGGACCAGTGCTATTTTTGATATATGTGAACGACATGATGGAAGGAATAGACTCTGAAGTGTCCCTGTTCGCAGATGATGTGAAGTTGATGAGAAGAATTAAATCGGACGAGGATGAGGCAGGACTGCAAAGAGACCTGGACAGGCTGGACATGTGGTCCAGTACCTGGCTTCTCGAATTCAATCCAGCCAAATGCAAAGTCATGAAGATTGGGGAGGGGCAAAGAAGACCGCAGACAGAGTATAGGCTAGGTGGACAAAGACTACAGACCTCACTCAGGGAGAAAGACCTTGGGGTGACCATAACACCGAGCACATCACCGGAGGCACACATCAACCAAATAACTGCTGCAGCATACGGGTGCCTGGCAAACCTGAGAATAGCGTTCCGATACCTTAATAAGGAATCTTTCAAGACACTGTACACTGTGTATGTTAGGCCCATACTGGAGTATGCAGCACCAGTCTGGAACCCACACCTGGTCAAGCACGTCAAGAAGTTAGAGAAAGTACAAAGGTTTGCAACAAGGCTAGTCCTAGAGCTCAAGGGAATGTCGTACGAGGAAAGGTTAAGGGAAATCGGACTGACGACACTGGAGGACAGAAGGGTCAGGGGAGACATGATAACGACATACAAGATACTGCGGGGAATAGACAAGGTGGACAGAGATAGGATGTTCCAGAGAGGGGACACAGGGACAAGGGGTCACAATTGGAAGCTGAAGACTCAGACGAGTCACAGGGACGTTAGGAAGTATTTCTTCAGTCACAGAGTTGTCAGCAAGTGGAATAGCCTAGCAAGTGAAGTAGTGGAGGCAGGAACCATACATAGTTTTAAGAAGAGGTATGACAAAGCTCAGGAAGCAGAGAGAGAGAGGACCCAGCAGCGATCAGTGAAGAGGCGGGGCCAGGAGTTGAGTATCGACCCCTGCAACCACAATTAGGTGAGTACAATTAGGTGAGTACACACACACTCACATACACATACAAACGTATATATATATATATATATATATATATATATATATATATATATATATATATATATATATATATATATATATATATATATATGTCGTGCCGAAAAGGTAATATTTGCCATTCTGGCTTAAATAGCAACGCTTTTCTTGCCGAATAAGGCAAGCGAAAATCTGTGCATGCAGTAATTTCGCAAAAATCAATCTGAACTTAACGAAAAAAATATATTTCATTGTGTTTGTTTATTATTAAATTATCGTAAGCATATCTAAAACATATTTAGCTGGATTTGGCTTAATTAAATTACGCTTGTTATGATAAGGTTAGGTAAGTTTTCTAAGGTTCTTTTGGTACAAAATTATTAATTTTTACATTAACACAAATTAAAAAAATATATCTTAAAACATGTATAAGAGGAAATTTTAAAAAGGAGTTAATTTTTAAATGAGTTGTTGCTAATTGAACAATTTTACCAATTCGTCTCGATTATATATATATATGTCGTGCCGAATAGGCAGAACTTGCGATCTTGGCTTAAATAGCAACGTTCATCTTGCCATATAGGACAAGTGAAAATTTGTGTATGCAATAATTTCGCCAAAATCATTCTGAACATATCGAAAAAAAAGTTTCACTGTGTTTGTTTGGTCCGAACCCTCGACTGGTCCGAACCCTTGATGGTCCGAACCCTTGACTGGTTACAAACGGATTAGTTGGACAATAAACCAGACTGTAAACGGATGGGGTTGTAGGCGCCTTTATCAAACACAAACAATAAATATAAATCAGGAACGTACGCGGTAAGCTGTCCAATATACAAGTACAGTTAGAAATAGAAATACAAATAGCTAGAGCTTCATTTAAGGAGGTTATTAATAGAGTATTCAAGAGGTTGCGAGTAGAATTACAGTAAATCATCCATTCAAATCATTATGAAGCTCTGTGTAGTCTGCAGTCAATCAAACAAACGGGCTTCCACATGGATAAATTGTCATTTTTGTGGAAATTGGTGTCACGCCCCTTGTGCAGATATCCAAGAACTAGCTACAAGCAGTATTAAAACAGGGAAGTGTTTTTGGTTATGCCCAAATGAGATAAATCTGTGGACTAAAATCACAAGGGTATTAAAAGAGGATAACATCAAAGCTGCTTTCATAGACAACCTGGAAGCTTTCTACAACAAATGGGAACATAAAAAGTCTGGGCTGAAAGGTACTGCCCTTGATACTGGCCATGTAGTCAGAAACTGTAAGGCTGGAGGTGATGTCCTGGTAGTCAGTAAATGTGGGGCTGATAGTGCTGTCCTGGGAGACAGTAATGGTGAAGCTGGAGGTGCTGTCCTGGGAGACAGTAATGGTGAAGCTGGAGATTTTGTCCAGGTAGTCGGGAATTATACGAAGGAAGGAATACATATAAATGACCTCATAGGGGACAGGAGCCGTAGTGGGGAAACAAGTGTAGTCAAAGATAAGATAAAACCAATATTGCAAACTAGAAATACCACAGGAAATAGCAAACAAGAGAACTGCACTAGCAATAGTGAGGATATATTACCAAAAACAACTGGTGGGAGCTCCATTGTTGGTGCTAGGGAGGATAGGAATAAGACAGGGAAACATGCACCAACAGGGAATACAGTCACAGAAACCCAAGGCAAACGGAAACCAAGCCTGCGCACATACTATGCACTTGGTATCTGCAGACATGGGAAATCTGGAAAAACAGACGGGACGTGCAACTATGACCACCCTAGAAAATGCCATGCCCATATGACAACAGGAAAATGCAAACTCCCTTCCTGTAAGCTTTTTCACCCTGAAATGTGTACCTCTTCAGTACAGGAAAGACTGTGCTATAACTTAAATTGCCAGGCACACCATCTAAAGGGGACAAAAAGATACAAAACATCCAGGCCATGGGAAAACCTGGGTAGCCACAGCCACTCAAGAGGGAGAGGTTTTTTAGTGCCAGGAAGGAAAAAAACTGGCAGGAAATGGCAGAAATCGTACACCAAATCCAGTCATTCCTGGAGTGGAACCACAGTCGATGGCCTCCACTCCAAACCAACAGATACAGATACTAATGCCGGAAAAAAAATCCCCCACCAGTACCAACAATACCACCAGTCCGATGACATTCTTCTTTGCAAATATACAAGGTCTAAAGCCAGCAACAAACAACAAAATACCTTTCATCCGTGGACTGCTTGCAGAGGCAAAGGCAATGTTCGCGGCTTTCACTGAGACCCACATAAAGGATCACTTGGACAACGAAATATGGATCCCAGGTTTACAACCTATACAGATGTGACAGAGTAAACAGGCAAAAGGGGGGGGGGGTTGGCCTGTACATTGCAGAGTCACTTGTTTGCACAGAACTGCTTAATGCCTCAAATGATGTAGTGGAAGTTTTAGCAGTAAAGGTCGAGAACCAAAAACCAAAACCTAGTCATTGTGGTAGTCTACAAGCCTCCGGATGCAACATCCCAGCAATTCCAGGAACAGCTGTTAAAAATTGACCACTGTCTGGAAAATCTTCCAGCTCCTGCACCCAACATCTTGCTCCTGGGGGATTTCAACTTAAGGCACCTAAAATGGAGGAATATAGCAAATAATATTGTTGCAGTAATAATACCAGGAGGCAGCTCTGATGAAAACTCACACTCACACGAGCTTTTAAATCTCTGCACAAAATTCAATTTAAACCAGCAAATAATAGAGCCTACTAGACTGGAGAATACACTAGACCTCATCTTCACTAACAATGATGATCTGATAAGAAATGTCACCATATCAAAAACAATATACTCAGATCACAACATAACTGAGGTTCAGACATGTATGCGTGGAGCCCCATACCGACATAATGAGACTAGTCATGAGGGAGCATTCACCAAATTCAACTTCAATAACAAAAACATAAAGTGGAACCAAGTAAACCAAGTCCTAACCGATATAAGCTGGGAAGATATACTAAGCAACACAGACCCCAACTTATGCCTAGAACAGATTAACTTGGTGGCACTCGATGTATGCACAAGGCTTATTCCTCTAAGAAACAGGAGGAGTAGATGTAAAATAGAAAGAGACAGGTGCTCCCTTTACAGGCGACGGAAAAGAATAACAGAGCGGCTAAAAGAGGTCAATATATCTGAAATGCGTAGGGAGACACTGGTCAGAGAAATAGCAAGCATCGAACTTAAGCTAAAGGAATCTTATAGGAGTCAGGAATCGCGGGAAGAACTAAAAGCCATAAATGAAATCGAAAGAAACCCAAAGTATTTCTTCTCCTATGCCAAATCAAAGTCGAGAACAACGTCCAGTATTGGGCACCTACTTAAACAAGATGGGTCCTACACAGATGACAGCAAGGAAATGAGTGAGCTACTCAAGTTTTAATATGACTCAGTTTTTAGCAAGCCGCTAACCAGACTGAGAGTCGAAGATCAAAATGAGTTTTTTATGAGAGAGCCACAAAATTTGGCTAACACAAGCCTATCCGATGTTATCCTGACGCCAATGACTTCGAACAGGCGATAAATGACATGCCCATGCACTCTGCCCCAGGGCCAGACTCATGGAACTCCGTGTTCATCAAGAACTGCAAGAAGCCCCTATCACGAGCCTTTCCATCCTATGGAGAGGGAGCATGGACATGGGGGTCGTCCCACAGTTACTAAAAACAACAGACATAGCCCCACTCCACAAAGGGGGCAGTAAAGCAACAGCAAAGAACTACAGACCAAAAGCACTAACATCCCATATCATAAAAATCTTTGAAAGGGTCCTAAGAAGCAAGATCACCACCCATCTAGAAACCCATCAGTTACACAACCCAGGGCAACATGGGTTTAGAACAGGTCGCTCCTGTCTGTCTCAACTATTGGATCACTACGACAAGGTCCTAAATGCACTAGAAGACAAAAAGAATGCAGATGTAATATATACAGACTTTGCAAAAGCCTTCGACAAGTGTGACCATGGCGTAATAGCGCACAATATGCGTGCTAAAGGAATAACAGGAAAAGTCGGTCGATGGATCTATAATTTCCTCACTAACAGAACACAGAGAGTAGTCGTCAACAGAGTAAAGTCCGAGGCAGCTACGGTGAAAAGCTCTGTTCCACAAGGCACAGTACTCGCTCCCATCTTGTTCCTCATCCTCATATCCGACATAGACAAGGATGTCAGCCACAGCACCGTGTCTTCCTTTGCAGATGACACCCGAATCTGCATGACAGTGTCTTCCATTGCAGACACTGCAAGGCTCCAGGTGGACATCAACCAAATCTTTCAGTGGGCTGCAGAAAACAATATGAAGTTCAACGATGAGAAATTTCAATTACTCATATATGGCAAACACGAGGAAATTAAATCTTCATCAGAGTACAAAACAAATTCTGGCCACAAAATAGAGCGAAACACCAACGTCAAAGACCTGGGAGTGATCATGTCGGAGGATCTCACCTTCAAGGACCATAACATTGTATCAATCGCATCTGCTAGAAAAATGACAGGATGGATAATGAGAACCTTCAAAACTAGGGATTGGCCTCCCTAGTGAAATGATGACATGATGACACTCTTCAGGTCACTTGTTCTATCTAGGCTGGAATATTGCTGCACACTAACAGCACCTTTCAAGGAATGTGAAATTGCTGACCTAGAAAATGTACAGAGAACCTTCACGGCGCGCATAACGGAGATAAAACACCTCAATTACTGGGAGCGCTTGAGGTTCCAAAACCTGTATTCCCTGGAACGCAGGCGGGAGAGATACATGATTATATTCACCTGGAAAATCCTAGAGGGACTAGTACCGAACTTGCACACGAAAATCACTCACTACGAAAGCAAAAGACTTGGCAGACGATGCAACATCCCCCCAATGAAAAGCAGGGGTGTCACTAGCACGTTAAGAGACCATACAATAAGTGTCAGGGGCCCGAGACTGTTCAACTGCCTCCCAGCATACATAAGGGGGATTACCAACAGACCCCTGGCAGTCTTCAAGCTGGCACTGGACAAGCACCTAAAGTCAGTTCCTGATCAGCCGGGCTGTGGCTCGTACGTTGGTTTGCGTGCAGCCAGCAGCAACAGCCTGGTTGATCAGGCGCTGATCTACCAGGAGACCTGGTCACAGACCGGGCCGCGGGGGCATTGATCCCCGGAACTCTCTCCAGGTAAACTCCAGCATTAAATTACTGTAAACAAATCTAAAATATATTTAGATGAGTTAAGCTAAAATAAATTGTTCTTGTTATAATACGGTTAGGTAAGTTTTCTAAGATTATTTTGGTGCAAAATTAATTTTTTTTACATTAACCTTAATGAAAAAAATATATCTTTAAACGTATAAGAGAAATTTTTAAAATGGAATTAATTTTAAATGAGCTCTTGCTAATTGACCAGTTTTACATATTCGGCACGACATATATATATATATATATATATATATATATATATATATATATATATATATATATATATATATATATATATATATAGATAGATAGATAGATAGGACGTGGAGATCGAACCGCGGCCCGTAAATTAACAGACGTCACTCGGCTGTGTCGGCTACCTGGCCTTCTAATAAGAAGTATGTACATACATGCTTCCATCACAGGCTCTGAGTGTAACCCAGTTGGCGACTTTACAGTTTAACAGTAGATTTATTCTCACCTCCCTCAAAGCCATATAGTTTTTGAACTCAGATTAAGCTGTAATAAACATCTGTCAATGAATAAACATCTCAAGTAGCCGATGCGGCAGAGCGTCGGACTGTTAATTTACGGGCTGCGGTTCGATTCCTCCGTCCATCCTTCTGTTTATTCATTGACAGTTGTTCATTACAACTTAATCTGAGTTCGTAAACTATATTGCTGTGAGGAAGGTGAGAATAAATCTACTGTTAACCTGTGGAGAAGTTGCCAGTTGGGTTACACTCAGTGCCTGTGATGGAAGGTTGTAAATACTTCTTCCAAGGTGACATAACTCATACGTCACTGCTGCAAAGTGACATATTTCATAAATCACTTCTGCAAGGTGACATAACTCATAAATCACTGCTGCAAGGTGATATAACTCATAAATCATTGTTGCAAGGTAACATAACTCAAAAATCATTTCTGCAAGCTTCCATAACTAATACATCGAACTTAAATTGCTGATAAATCTAACAGGAAGTTAGAATCCTGGATTTTATGCTCTTCGTGTTTTGGAAAGTGACTCTTAAGATACCCAGAAATTAGGTGAGTATCCGCTTATTCGACAGTGGTAATGGAGGCGCATCACATAATTCCCTTTTTAGGTAAAAGAGAACAAGAGCAACGTTTCTCTCTGCAGAAGCTTTGTCAAGCCGTTATAAACAATAAAGCGATGAAGATAATGTATGTAGGTAACAGTTTGAGGTGAAATAGCATAAGCACTGTTATAACCTAAGTGGCCCGTGCTGTAGGTAGTAGTAGTAATAGCAGCAGAAGCAGTAGTAGCAGTGGAAGTAATAGCCTAACTGGCCCATGCTGTAGGTAGTAGTAGTAATAGCAGCAGCAGTGGAGGTAATTTTTAGTTGCTATGTGATGGAGGGGTTTATTGTTTTAATACTTCAGAGATGAAATTGCATTTATGTTGTTTAATAATGTTTCAGATGGCAGTTTTAAGAACGATTCAAGGTGCTGTTTGCTTATGTTTTTCACCTCACAATGTTACCTATATATATCCTCTTTTGAAAATTATTATTATTATTATTATTATTATTATTATTATTATTATTATTATTATTATTATTATTATTATTATGTGAGCAAATCATCTTCAGGAGATACAGTGTATTACCTGAATTATTATTTGCAAGTAATTTGGGTGAGGTAAGTGGGACTTAGTCACAGTGGGTCACTGAACTGTAACTCCCTCAATTGCCCACTTCACCACTCTCACAAAAAGCTAGAACTGACATTTAATTAATCATAATATTAAAACCAGCTACTATGGTAATTAAAGTTGTGTGCACTGTATAGGATTAGTCTTTCTGCATACACAAAATATAATTGGTATTAACAATTATCATTTAATTATTGGAAGACAATGCTGATGGAGCACACCCTTGCGCTACCCTAGCAAATAGGACTTACGATGGCCAACGTAAAAACTACTGTACATTATAGGTAAGTGTCATTTAGCTAAGGTGTGTTGTTGTGAAGGATTCACTGAAGTCCTCTATTCTTCCATATTCCACACGCAGTTCTTGAGGTCCCAAAAATTTCCTGTCCCAATTTAGGCCGAAAAAAACCAATTTGGTTCTGAAGACGCCGGATTATTAGCAGAATTTTCCACGACAAACAGTGTACACACATTACAATGGCGTCTTCATCCCCGGCGTCACTCAGCAGCTGTTCTACACCCCCCTCCCCTCACTCGAAATTTCTCGAAAGGGTCAAATTAGCATCATATTTTATTACACAGTTACTGAGCTATTCAAATTTACAAATGCTGAATTTAGGAAAATCAAAAATTTTCCACATTCTCTGTGTCCCTATATTGTTTGTAACGGCTTGACTAAGCTCCTGAAAAGTGAAACGTTGCCATAGTAAAAACGTCACAATAATTACAGATGTGTTCTTTAACTTAACATATTTTGGCAATTATACCAACATTAATACGTAATTTCATTGCACGAATGAAAAAGAAAACTTGTCCATCACCTCTCTCATCCTTAATTTTCGACATTTCATTAGTAAACCTGGGAAAATTATTTTTTAAATGACCTCATGATACAGGACTTAGAAGCCTATACAAGAATTTCTTGCTGACGGTGTTTAGGCACAAATACAAATTTCTGATTTCAACAGTAATAGGTCCTAATCAATGGTCAATGAATATATTTCTTCCAAAAGTATATGCATAGTATGTTTGTGTTAATTTAAGTTTCTGCGGGTTTTTTTACTGTAAATCATAAACTGCCTAACTTTGCCATTTGAGCAGTGAGACTTCTGGTATTTGCCAGATGGCCAGTCTGGGCCATATATATATATATATATATATATATATATATATATATATATATATATATATATATATATATATATATATATATATATGTTAATGTAAAAATAAAAAAAATGTACCAAAAGAACCTTAGACAACTTACCTAACCTTATTATAACAAGCTCAATTTAATTTAGCCTAATCCAGCTAAATATATTTTAGATAAGTTTATAATAATTTAATAAACACAATCATTAGGTTCAGAATGATTTTTGCGAAATTATTGCAATAATTTTGCAAAAATCATTCTGAACCCAACTAAAAAAATATATTTCATTGTGTTTGTTTGTTATTAAATTATTGTAAACTTATCTAAAATATATTTAGCTGGATTAGGCTAAATTAAATTGCGCTTGTTATAATAAGGTTAGATAAGTTTTCTAAGGTTCTTTTGGTACAAAAATTTTAATTTTTGCATTAACATAAATTAAAAAAATATATATTTAAATGTATAAGAGAATTTTTTTTAGAATGGACTTAATTTTAAATGAGTTCTTGCTAATTGACCAGTTATACCTATTAGGCACTTATTAGGGCCCTGGCCAAAGGACATAATACTTTGAAGTTTAGAACTTTACGAACCTCTCATGTTAAGTAACTTAAATTTGGATTTTATTTTAATGTTTTTGCAATTAAGTTGAGGACTGTGAAATAATTATAGTTTACCCTCCTTTGGTTAGTTTATTTTTTGTTTATATTCACTCACACACTGTATGTCTGTCTGTATGTCTGTCTGTATGTCTGTCTGTATGTCTGTCTGTATGTCTGTCTGTCTGTCTGTATGTCTGTCTGTATGTCTGTCTGTATGTCTGTCTGTATGTCTGTATGTTTGTCTGTATGTCTGTCTGTCTGTATGTCTGTCTGTCTGTATGTCTGTCTGTATGTCTGTCTGTATGTCTGTCTGTATGTCTGTTTCTCTCTGTCTCTCTTACACACACACACACACACACACACACACACACACACACACACACACACACACACACACACACACACACACACACACACACACACACACAGCAAGGACGGACTGTCACATAAACAACGTTCAGACGCTGATAACGACAGCTAGAATTTAATGGTTTTTGGTGACGTGAGTAAGGAAGGCGGCTTGGACGCCTCTATCTTACCTCCTTCTTCCTTTATATATATATATATATATATATATATATATATATATATATATATATATATATATATATATATATATATATATATATATATTAGATGTGGAAAATCTAATTCTTTGGCTGTTTTACGTTAGTTTATACTGCTATGATAACTGACGCAGTTCTCGTTTATGTAGCGAGATGTTGTAGTGTTCAATATATTGGAAGAAAAAATGAGGTGGAGAATTAGAAGGAAGAAGAGGAGGAGGAGCAGGGAGAGGATGAGGAAGAGGAGGAAGAGATGATGCGGTGTGTTATTTTTAGAGTATCAGGTGTAGGAGTATAAGTAAAGTGAAGGGGAAGATATATATATATATATATATATATATATATATATATATATATATATATATATATATATATATATATATATATATATATATATATATATATATATTAGAGAGAGAGAGAGAGAGAGAGAGAGAGCGAGCAAGTGAGTGAGTAGAGGCTCCAGTTGGCACAAAATTAGAGATTCATTTAATATATCAAGATATTAAGCAACACACGTAGCACCATGTAGCAGTTGTTTCCTTCTACAGACAGAAATATAATCAGAGATTGTTGACTATCATCCACCGTGTCTGTGTACATTTAGTAAGTTGTACACTTAGTGTGTAAATTGTACACTTGCTTTGAAATTGTAAATTGTACACTTAGTAACCACGTTCGAGCTGAGGTCTGAGATCATCAATGTTTCAGTCAGATGTTCACAGCATCCGTCATAAAGTTTGCCGCAGAGCTAGGGCCACGAGGATGCTGCCACGCAGAGCTAGGGCCACGAGGATGCTGCCACGCACCCAGGAAATGAGATCCCTTGAGGTGAAAGAATGATGGGCTGGGATGCTGAGATGGGATTCTTCTACTGGGATGCGCAATTGAGATGCTCAACCGCGAAGTCATAATGATTTACAGAGGAACATGATTATAGCATTACGAAACACATGGTTAGAGGTGATTTACAAATGCTGTCCTACTGAAGAGGGTCTCGCTTGGAGGCTGAGTTTTTATTTCACCCAACTTTCTGTCTCCCTGAGGGTTTTTGTCTCACAGTGAATGAAGAAAGCCATGTTGGTCTACTATTCAGCATCTCAAAATTATGTATGCTAGCAAGCCTGTACATCCACGCAGACACAGGTGTAGATACGCACACACACAGGTGTAGACACACACACAGGTGTACACAACCGAATACATGACTCTGAAAGAGTGTGTGAACTATAATTAGGATGTTCAGAAAGCTTAAATTAATTTCAAGGATGAATAATGAAAGACTTTAACGTGAGCACTAAGTTCAATAATTTATTCACTGAAGCAGGCAACACAGATGTTTGACAGAGATGTTAGAGGATGTTTCAGCATCATGTTAGTAGGGAAATGAAATATACAGTGTGTTGAATTGGTCGAGATCAAATCCATATGCAGCTTTAAAAGTAGGCATGTTAGTGCTCAAGAGGCCAGTAACCAGTAATGCCGGTGGAGAAAGCTTTAAAGAGGAGGGACCAGGAACAAGACTTGATACCCGCAAGCACAACCTAGCGAGTACACACACTCACGCAGAGTGTTTGTGTGTGTGTGTGTGTGTGTGTGTGTGTGTGTGTGTGAGAGAGAGAGAGAGAGAGAGAGAGAGAGAGAGAGAGAGAGAGAGAGAGAGAGAGAGAGAGAGAGAGAGAGAGCGAGTTTGGGAACACTGATTTAAAAGAAGAAATGCTAAACACCGGAGAGACATCAGAGTTGGAAAGATGTCGAGATCGCTTACTACCTACATTGACCCAATAATCCATTGAAAATAGAGTATTTAAACTACCGTGAACGCCTCAAAGTTCCAGGAAAAATACTCTCTAGTGCCAAGGCGAGAGATATTCCTGAAACGTCAGCGTGTGCGAGAGTTAAACAACACTAGGCCAAAGCTCTCATGGGCACCTTCCCAATTTTCAGACACAGTTATGCCAAAGCGGATAAATTACGAGAAGTAAAGGTTGCAAGAGTTGCCAGTAAATACAGTGATTAGTATGTGATGGATCAGCAAATATATTTTTTGTACGTCTCTTGTAAATATTAAAACAATAAGATATAAAATGAAATATAGGCGAGACTGGGTAAATAGGAGAAATTGAAATGTAAAGGAAAACTGACCAAAGAAATAACGACTAAGGCCAATCTGAATTTAGAGATAATGAAGGAAATGCTAATATTGGAGATAAAGAGGGAGATGGAAATGTAGTTAAAGAGGGAGATGGAAATATTTCAGATAAAACAGAAATATTTTAGACGAAGCGGGAAATGGAAATATTGTTGATAAAGAGAGATATGGGAATACTGGTGATAATGAGGGAGACGGAAATATTGAAGACAAAGAGAGAGAGAGAGAGAGAGAGAGAGATGGAAATATTTGTAATATAGACGGAGACGGAAATATTGGGGAAAAAAGAGGTAAATGAATATATTTTATGATAAAGAGAAAGATGGGAAGATTAACAAGTTATTGAAACTATCATGCTTACATGAAGAGGTAAGCTAAATGCCTGACACGAACCCTACCAGCCAGACTATTGTACAACTATTGAGAGAAATTATTATAGGACTCATTAAGTGTATGGGAAGACACCTGGTAGTGTATATAACTCCTGGTAGTGCATAGGACACCTGGTAATGTATAGGACATCTGGCAGTGTATAGAACACCTGGTAGTGTGTAGGACACCTGGTAGTATATAGAGCACCTAGTAGTGTATAGGACACCTGGTAGTGTATAGAACACCTGGTAGTGTATAGGACACCTGGTAGTGTATAGGACACCTGGTAGTGTATAGGACACCTGGTATTGTATAGGACACCTCGTAGTGTGTAGGATACCTGGTAGTGTATGGAACACCTGGTAATGTATAGAAAACCTGGCAGTATAGGAGAGGACATTTGAATAGTATAGAGATGGACTTAGGAATACTAGGAAGGATTCCTGGAAAAAATAAAGCCTAGTATTGCAGATGAAGCACCGGACGAGCTCCAGAGATGTGTTGCAGTGTTGTGTGTTGCATTGTTTTGTGTTGCAATGTTGCGTGTTGCAGTGTTTGTTGCAATGTTGTAGGTTGCAGTGTTATGTGTTGCAATGTTGTGTGTTGCAGTGTTATGTGTTGCAATGTTGTGTGTTGACTCCTGGTTTCTCTTTTGCAGAAACTTATCAGTTCCTAGTTTGTAATTTTTTGTACTTTGAGTTTATGTTGCACATGACCCTGAGAGACAGGTGACATGTTAGAGGTGACCCTTAGAGACAGGTGACATGTTAGAGGTGACCCTGAGAGACAGGTGACATGTTAGAGGTGACCCTGAGAGACAGGTGCTACGTTACAGATGAACCTGAGAGACAAGAACCATGTTACAGGTGGGCATGAGACAGGTGCCATGTTACAGGTGAGCATATGACACAGGTGCTATGTTATAAGTGAGCATAAGAGACTGGTGCCATGTTATAGGTGAGCATAAAACACAGGTGCTATGTTATAGGTAAGCATAAGAGACCCACGCCATCAACAACCATCAAGAAAGCTCTTTCCTCTCGGGTTGAGCACGTGCATTATTTGTCACTGGACTATATGCTACACACAGAATATATACTTTGATGCTTCCAGTGTTGTATCTGTGTATATTCACCGTCATCTCTCTGGTTTCAAGTATACTATACCCTCAGTACTTACGTTAACTGGTATATACATCCAGCTATTTTTCTGTGTATATACAAACTTATTTATTAATATAAGATGAAAATTGCCTCTCTCAAGGTATATACACCGGTTGATATCTTCCTGTGACTACGCACTAATAATTATTAGTGCGTATTGATGTCCATGTATATTCATTGAAAGCTGACTGTAATTCCTATTCCAGGACTTAAAGTAAGTGTATCGTTGATGTAGGCGTAAGTGACAGCCTTAATGACCCTCGTGCAGTCGTTAAGCTGCCGTATTAACAGACTAAAACCGCCATTAACAAAGGCTTAGACCGAGCATCATAGTTCACTAATAACGGATTGATACTCTTTGTTAATGGTGAATTTCCCTCATGCACTCTCACGTTGGTTACTACTGGCGTACTGTCCACAGTAGTGCAGGAAACGACGCTCGTTGCAAGTCAGGCTTACATTTCGCTCAGTGGTCAAAACCTGCCATCCTACCATATATGATGATTTAGCAACGTCTACCTTGTCATTACTCTCACTTTATTGTAGGAGTGTCAGGAACAACTAGCTAAATGTACTAAGAAGGCTGACGACACGAGGGGAAAAGAACACACAAGTGCTTATTCACTTAGGACAAGCTTATTGAAAACGTTTTCATCCACGGACCGTGACACATGTGCAATTAACATTTTACCGCACGTCGAACATGTGTCCTTCTACGTATCATATTGTCGGTAATTCTGCCAACTTGTCTCGACCTTGATTATGTATTAAACCATGTATTGGAAGTGATCAAGATCCACAAACGTTTTCCAGAACGGTGTCGCAAGAGAATGCCTTCAAGTCGCCTCACATTAACTCAACTCAGCAGCACCGACCACCTTGTCTCCCTGACGAGGTCTGGAGTGACTGCTGGTGTTTTTTTCTTCAGGTTCTTTCGACTCTAAGATATTTTCCAGGGAGGGAGCTGCTGGTCCTCGTAAAACATGTAATACCAGAGTATACAGTCATTTTATTTTACCGTAGCTTTCAAGTCGAGGTATTCTAGCTACATATTATCTTCCTTGGAGCAAGAGAATACAGTATTATAAACACGTTTTAATAAATATTAATATATTTATTTTAATATTTTAATAGGCCTAGAAAAAATAATATTCTTCAATAATATATTTATTAATTTTGTGTAATAAGGTTTGAAAATTTACGCTAAGGAAAAATTGCAAGGCCATGAAGCTTTATTTAAGACTAAAGACTTTACTGCTAAAGTTGCTAGAGCTGGAGGTGGGAGGGGGGATGATTCACCTCAAGTCCAATAGATTTTACGGCCATGTCCAGAAGTTTTACGATCCTCTGTGAGGCTCCTGCTCCCTGAGGTTCCCTCTCTGTGAGGCTCCCACACTGTGATGCTCCCATTATGTGAGACTCCCACTCTGTGAGGCTCCCACTCTGTGAGGCTCCCACACTGTGATGCTCCCATTATGTGAGACTCCCACTCTGAGAGGCTCCCACACTGGGAGGCTCACATTCTGTGAGGCTTTCACTCTGTGAGGTTCCCACTCTGTGAGGCTCCCACATTGTGAGGCTCCCACTCTGTGAGGCTCCCACTCTGTGAGGCTCCCACTCTGTGAAGCTCTCACTCTGTGAGGCTCTTATCACACTACGTGAGGCTCCTATCGTGTTGCTGGAATTTCATCCACACTGCAGATATTAACATCATTAACAATCTCTGTAACACTGTGGAATCATGTCTTGCCAAGCATGATACACACCATATTTCAAATTTGAGTTCTGGATTGTATAAACTTGATAATTTTATAGTCCAGAATATTGTTCATAATCTGAAATGCATTTTTTTTTTGTTCTTTGTGAGGCGAATAATTTAACTTGATGATGGACAAATGTATGCGTGTGTTAGGCTTGTGTGGGACCTGATTGTGTAAGGTGCCACCTTCTCTGTATTTATTTGCTATTTTGACTGCGGTATATATATATATATATATATATATATATATATATATATATATATATATATGTTTATGTGTGTGTGTGTGTGTATTAACAGGGGTAATGCTGTTGGGATTACCAGCAAATAAAAATACCTAAACGTATTGAAATACTGACAACACTATATCAAATGGAAATGGAGAGCAAATTGATACATTGGAGCTTCGTAATGAGCGGTTCCAATTGGTTATTAGCATTTAAATTATTCAATTTGTGTTGCAAACAGCCAGACGCGTGATGTTGCACCAACCAATTACAATGATTTACATGTTCGCCGACAGCCCACCTCCAGTCTGGGATGATTATGCTCGCTCACACACAGGAAGCTCTAACGCACCATCAATAGAGAGTACTGTCAACAGAAAAGAAGAAATAACATTGTGGAAAACAACGTATCGCTCTGTGTTGAGCTTCATTATATCATCTATATCCAGCTAAACATTATTCTCAAAAAAAAAAAAACAGCTTTAACACTGTTGATGTGAGTTGTAATTATAAACCTATTGCAGTTACAATTACATATAATATTGGTTAGTGTAAAACGACAAGAAAAAACACGTATAACAATGGAAGAAATGAAGACACATATTCGCCAGGAACGAAATCCTGACACGGGTCTTTGCCAGGTGGTGACACATGAAAGAAAGCGCTAAAGGGAATGAGCATAGCTAGAGCACTTTTACCTGGCAACTTACTAGTATTTCCCATATCGTTTGATTCCAAGGAGAGGAGCCAGACCATTGTATGAACCTATATCGAAGATCGTCACTGAGGATTTTGTTGTGAGACGTAATTTTATCTATTGGAAAAGATATTAGTCCAGTGACAGTTGCTGGATGTAGGTCTGGAACATCAGTAGACACTCACTCAAGATTTATTGTGTCTTGTGTGGGGAGAGTGACTGAGGTGTGCTCCTAGGTGTTGGTCTGAGTATTCTGATATGCGGTATATAATGCCATGCAGGATCTTGCGGTATGATGCCATGCAGCCTCATGCCGTATGATGCCAAGCAGCGTCATGCTGTATGATGGCATGCAGCATCATGCAGTATGATGGCATGCAGCATCATGCAGTACGATGGCATGCAGCATCATGCAGTATGTCATGCAGCATCATGCAGTATGATGGCATACATCACCAAAATTCACATTGTATATACAATACCATGTTCTCATCGCTATGTTTTAGTGTCGCGATGACATTATGCTTTTATGTGTGTTCCTTCCAGTGAGGTGTCTGGACGCTGATAAAAAACCTTTGATCTGAGGAATTAGATTTCTCCTTTCCATCTCATCATAAATACCACTGTACGGGTGGGGTTAGAACCCATGGCGAGTGAGTCGTAAAACTCCAGGCCAGTGTGTTAGCCACTGGGTTTATATCCAATCGTGTTATTACGAAATCGTGAGTCATCATCTCATTAATCAGACGATGTATTACTTATCCGGGCTTATAGTTTTAATAATAATAATAATAATAATAATTTTAATAACAAGAACCAAACGGAGAAGGAAAAAAAGAAAAGAAGAAGAAGAAGGAGAAGAAGAAGCAGAAGAGGAGGAGGAGGAGGAGGAAGAAATAGAAGAAAATACACATTTTGAAAGACATTCCTGTCTTCCATTTATACACCTCAATCATATCCCCCCTAATTCTACGTCTTTCTAGAGAGTGCAGATTCAGGTCCCTTAGTCTATCCTCATAGGGAAGGTTTCTGATACATGGGATCAACTTTGTCATCCTCCTTTGTACATTTTCCAGAGAATTTATATCCATTCTGTAATAAGGTGACCAAAACTGTGCAGCATAATCTAAATGAGGCCTAACCAAGGATGTATAGAGTTGAAGAACAACCTGAGGACTCCTATTATTTATGCTTCTTGATATGAAGCCAAGGATTCTATTAGCTTTATTGCGAACACTTATGCACTGTTGTCTTGGTTTCAGATTACTGCTAACCAGAACTCCTAAATCTTTTTCGCAATCCGTAATATTAAGATCTACATTATTTAGTTTATATGTGGCATGGTTATTGTCCTGTCCAACATTTAGAACTTTGCATTTGTCTATATTAAACTGCATCTGCCACTTCTCCGACCACTGCATCAGTCTATTCAAATCTTCCTGGAGTGTTCGAATGTCCTCGTCAGAATGAATTCGACGGCCTATTTTGGTGTCATCGGCAAACTTGCCGATGTCGCTCTTTATGCCCTCATCTATGTCGTTTATGTAGATTGTGAACAGCAGGGGGCCCAACACTGACCCCTGTGGAACACCGCTCGTGACACTTCCCCACTCTGATTTCTCCCCATTTATGCAAACTCTCTGCTGCCTATTTGTCAACCATGCCTCTATCCAGGAAAAAATTTCTCCTCCTATTCCATGTGCTTTAATTTTCCTCAATAGTCTCTGATGTGGGACCCTGTCAAAAGCCTTACTGAAGTCCATATACACAATATCATATTCATTACCATGATCTACCTCCTCAAATACCTTAGTGAAAAAAGTTAATAAATTCGTAAGGCAGGAACGCCCCTTTGTAAAACCATGCTGAGATTCGTTGATTAATTTATGCTTTTCAAGGTGGCTACGAACTGCCTCGGCAATTATTGATTCCATAAATTTTCCCACTATGGAGGTTAGGCTTATTGGTCTATAGTTCGAAGCTAAGGACCTGTCACCTGTTTTGAAAATAGGTATCACATTTGCCATTTTCCACTTATCTGGCACCATGCCAGTTTGTAGTGATATGTTGAAAAGATTAGCCAAAGGTGTGCTAAGCTCCTCTTTACATTCCTTTAGAACCCTTGCATACAGTTCATCAGGGCCTGGGGATTTGTTAGGTTTTAATTTATCTATTTGCCTAAGGACCATGTCACTTGTGACCCTAATAGTACACAGTTTATTATCGTCCTGTTCTACATAATTTATCATTACTGGAATATCGCTGGTATCCTCCTGTGTAAAAACTGAGAGGAAGTATGTGTTAAAAATTCTACACATTTCCTTATCACTGTCAGTGAGCTGACCCGAGGAACTTTTGAGTGGGCCTATCTTGTCCCTGATCTTACTTCTGTATACCTGAAAGAATCCTTTTGGGTTAGTCTTCGATTCTCTTGCAACTTTAACCTCATAATCTCTTTTTGCTTTTCTAATTCCCTTTTTTATTTCTCTCTTTAACTGAATATATCGATTTCTCAATTGCCCCTCTCCTCTTTTGATTTGCCTATATATGCCTCTCTTTTGACCAATCAGATATTTTAATCTATTGTTCATCCATTTAGGATCATTTTTGTTTGATCTGATTTCCCTATTTGGAACATAATTTGACTGAGCAGCTAGAACTATGCCCTGGAAAGCATCATATCGGCAACCATCACCACCTACCTGACCCTTAGTCAGGTCATTCCAGTTCAGCCCACCTAAGTAATTTTTCAGTCCTATGAAATCAGCCAAGCGAAAGTCAGGGACGGAGACTTGATTGCCATTATTAGGGGAATTCCATGATATATTAAAACTGAGTGATTTGTGATCACTTTCCCCAAGCTCATCATTAACCTCAAGATTATTAATTAGTGTTTCCCTACTGGCAAGAACCAAGTCAAGGAGGTTATTTCCCCTAGTTGGCTCTGTCACAAACTGTTTTAAAAAACAATCCTGGATCGTATCAAGAAAGTCACCTGACTCTAAATTTCCTGTCAAATTGCTCCAGTCAATCTGTCTATAGTTGAAATCTCCCATTAGCACAACATTTTCGTATGTAGATGCCTTACGAATTTCGTCCCATAGAAGTTTACTGCACTCCCTATCAAGATTTGGGGCCCTGTAAATCACACCCAAAATTAGTTTTTCTCGGCCCTCGAGAAGCTGTAACCAAACAGATTCAGTGGCTGACGCTTCTAATTTAATATCTTGTCTAACACAACAATTTAAATTGTCTCTGACATACATCGCTACTCCACCACCTTTCCTGTTGACCCTGTCAGTGTGGAATAATTTATAGCCTTGTATGTGACATTCAGAGGGCATCTCTCTATCTTTCAGATTGAGCCAGGTCTCTGTTATAGCAATAATATCTATGTCTCCTGCACTTGCAATTAATCTTAGCTCATCTATCTTATTTCTTACACTCCTGCTATTAGTATAGTAAACCTTAAGGGAGCTAGTCCCTTGCTGCCCTCTGCTGTCCCCCTTTGTTTGCTGACCTGATCTATTGTCTTTATTTATAACTTCATGCTGAATGCCTTTTATACATTTACTGTTTCCAACCCAAGTGTTGCAACCTGCTTGTTTCCCACACACACCCATACCTCTATCTTCCATCAGTTTAAAATCATAGGCATTTCACCAATGGCCTTCTCAATCGAGTCTGCAAGTGCTACCACCCCAGCCCCAGAGAGATGTACCCCCATCCCTTGCATACATATCATGTTTGCCATAAAAGTTGTTCCAGTTGTCAATGAATGGGATTGCAAGTTCCTTGCAGTATCTGTCTAGCCAGCAATTTACACCAATTGCCCTAGACAACCATTCATTTCCTAATCCCCTTCTAGGCAAGATGCTACATATGATTGGGATCCCTCCCTTAGACTTAATGAAATCTATAGCTGAGGTTCTACTATGACATCGTGTTTATCTTAAGTATTTAACGGAGTAAAGTTCTCGTATTTATTAATATCTATAACAACATTGAGGTGTGTATCACAATGATCTGCTCCTCCACTCAAAACCCACACTTAGGAGAGAAACTTGGCTCGTCTTGGACCAGTAGGAAGTCAAAACGTGTCAACGACTTTACGGTGGTTTAGAACTTACCGAAACGTCGTCATAAAGTAAACAAATCATACCACGGGTGGGGTTAGAACCCGCGATCGGATTCTCAAACCTCAAAAAGAAACAAAATGCCACGGTATTGTGATTTTATACACCCCATGCTACACTATTACATAAGTACCATTATGTATATCACGTTAAAAACACAAGAAACACTGGATATTCCGATCTCATCTATGGAACCCTCTTTAGCTCGAAGGTGCAAAGTAACCTTGCGGCCTTGTATAGCACAGGATGGTTCGGAAGTCTGGAACCATGGGGGGGGAGGGGGGTGTGGAATGAAAAAAAAAGGCAATAATAAAAGGTTCTGTTAACAGAACAGGGTTAATGTGCCTTTCATTATTAATGATACAGGAATCATGGTGTTAGGAGTAACGGTGTTGCATGTGTCGATGCCCAAAAGTTTATGAGTTACTGGACAAGCTGTGCAGTAATCTGGGCTGAGGTGCATCAAAATGCTGGTTTGATTCTTGTAAATTTTCAAAGTGTGCGTTTTCTGAAGGATACACGAGAGTGACGTTGCCTTTCTCTTTTTTGCCAGTGTTGTGAGGTCGTGCAACGCTGCGATAAATGTCGTATAGCCACCGGGATTAAAAACAAACATATAAGGAACCTAAACACACTGTATCAAGGTACACAGTATTTTTTACCAGCCAGACCCCGTGTTTGTTAAAAAACTCTCCCATTTGCGAATTGTTAGGCAGAACAAGCTAGCGTATGGGACAACGTTTCGCTTGAAGAAAGTTCTCCATAGACCAAAACGTTACCCCAATAAAAGTTTATTGTGCATCTTGCATTCTTGTCATCATAATACAAATAATACGATATGGAGTATCAACAACCTTTTGACCCAAACAAGGTCGCTTATGGAAGATTGTGAAGCAGAACAATATTTCTCAGGGGTTTACAAAAATACTTTATCCAATCCATTTGTTTTATGCGTATATACATATATATCGTGACGAAAGAGCCAAACCGTCGAGTTAAGTATGTAAACTTGGGTTTTTTTCTGCTAAATAAGCACATGGAAAATTTGCTTATTCCAATAATTTGCAAAAATCTATCTGAACATAACGAAAACAAATATGCATCGTTGATTTTAAATAATATTAAAGATAAGATAATCCATGGTATATTTAGTACAATCTGGCTAAAAAAAATTTTTAATAAGTTTAAGTTAGGTAAGGTTAGGTTCTTAAGTAAGGTTTGGTAAAAAAAAATCGCCATTGCCAATGAAAAATATATCTATTACAACGTAAAAAATGGGAAAAGTTCAATTTTTTAGATAGGTTCACTATGACTTACTCCCTTCTGAAGGGTGTTCTGATGCCGGTGAAGACTTCCTTAGATCAAACCTGATACTTGATTCCTTGGTCTCCCAAGCGTTGTATAGCCCTATCGACTTTAGCTCTTTTCCATGAATATAATAATAATAATAATAATAATCATAATAAATTATTATTATTAAGAAGAAGTAGAAGATTATTAAATATGGAACAGCAGGGTATTTTTATTACCGAAATGCTTCGCCTGCGTAACAGGCGAAACCGTCAGGCGAATGCCATCAACACTTATTATTATTATTATTATTATTATTACTAATAATAATATTATTGTCGATGAAAAGCTCTTAAACTTCAGATTATTTACATCAGAGGATTATTAACTCAAAATAATTTGAGAAAACCTATCACTGTGCTTACTTCCATTGGGGTAAATAGGATTTTTCCACACACAGTGTTTTTCTGCAGAGGTGAAAAGTTACTCTGTGTTGACACAGGCTAGCGCCAGGGGTGACTAAATTAGTTGGGGTGTTCCAGCGATGACCTTTCTGATTCAGTGATATGACAAAGTGTTCTAGTACAGATGAAGGTTCTGTTCTTAGTGCTGCTTTGCCCATTGCTTCATTAATAATATTAATAATAAAAATAATAATAATATCGTTATTTCTACATGTACAAGGTATACAGGCCTGTCTGAAATCAGTGACACTACTATATAGAAAGCCTATTGTTATGCAGAGCATTTCGGGCAAATTAGGTCAATTTTGTTCCAAGATGCGACCCACATAGCCAACTAACACCCAGGTACTCATTATACTGATAGTGGAACATGGACAGCAGGTGTCTAAAGGAAACTCGTCCTAATGTTTTCCAGCCGTACCGGAGATTCGATCTCTGGACCTCAGTGTGTGCGCTAGCCATCGAGCTATGATTCAATAATCCCTGGCTACCAGACGACTGTGTTCAGCCATGCAGGGAAAAATAAGATCAGAGAAGACCGAGAACTAGAAGCTCTTGCAGGATGTTGACATCGTCACTTAGCAACTTTGCTCATCCAAAATATTCTCGCATGTTTGCCGACCTCTGTGAGAGCATGGACTCGACTCGGAAGAAACTAATCTTTCATAGTGAGGTGATGTTATGACCACTGGTGCAAAGCTTTCTCTCGCGTGCTCAAATTGAAAAATAAGCCGCAAATATTCTCCGTGAACATTTATGCTAAGAGTAAAAAGTTGGGTGATTTGTATTGGGTGACAGGAGCATGATATACGACTTATTTTTTTTTTTTAATTTCTCTTCAAGCTTAACACGTCGTCATAAATGAAAAATGGAACGATGTTTTTGATGTCTTAGTGAAGTTGCAGGTATTCAGGCCAACACTGATTCACTTTATTCTTGAAAAGTTGCAAATGGGAGGAAATCTCTCCAGATCTCAAAATCTCCATCTTTGCTATTCATTTCTCTTTTGGGGAAAACCCGGAATCGTATTTTTCAAATGAATAAATGAAATTCCTGGAGGTTTTCAAGCGAATAATTAGTCCTTTTTTTAATGCAATACGTCCAATTATCTCGCATGCAAAAACAAAAAATAAATACCGGAAAACCCTCCTCGGCCTGAATGCAGATTTTGCCCAGAAATCCGTCTTGATCAGAACATCCACCATGAAGATTCTGGGTGTGTGCGAAAGTCCTTGAATGCTCGACTCTTACCAAGGAAGGTATGACTTCTCTTCTTCCTATGCTGATCACTTACTGGTCGGGACAGAAGGATTTTCAACTGCTGTCTCTGTCAACATGAAGAAATGGAACTGTCTCTGGGACGCTGAAGCACTAGAGGGAGGACTTATTGAAGAAGATATCCATCCCTCGTGGGAAAAGCTAATAATTGAAAACTACAGCAACAACAAAAAAAATGTTAATTGAATGATTAACATTGATGTGTTAACTGAATGTTTCTTATTTTATTAAATATGAATTGCTCTAACTTGATAGATATCATTTACTTAGCAATTAATGCTATGTAATACAATGTATAAACTGTTTGCCCGACGTCATAATGGGGTGACCAGTTAATGAGAGAGAGAGAGAGAGAGAGAGAGAGAGAGAGAGAGAGAGAGAGAGAGAGAGAGAGAGAGAGAGAGATTCCCAATTGTGACACTGAAAAACATTACCCTAGACTACGACCTCTCGAGGGAGGTCTCTTGACGTCAGCGAGGGACTTTTGATCTCGGGAAGAGGACTTGCTCTTCCTTTCCTTGACTTGAGCCTGACTTCCTCAAGGATCCCCAGGCACTGAATGATCCCTAAGGGCCATTGAGGTGAAACTTTTGCTAAGTATATAATAATCTGTCTCAGTCGCGCAGGATAAGGCCAGTAGTCGACCCAGGTATTTACTACCTGGAGTATACCTGGAGAGAGTTTCGGGGGTCAGCGCCCCCGCGGCCCGATCTCAGACTATGCCTCGTGGTGGATCAGGGTCTGATCAATCAGGCTGTTATTGTTGGCCCCACGGAAACTGACGTACGAACCACAGTCCGGCTGGTCAGGTACTGACTTTAGGTGCATGTCCAGCGCCTTCTTGAAGACAGCCAGGGGTCTATTGGTAATCCCCTTTATGTATGTTGGGAGGCAGTTGAACAGTCTTGGGCCCCTGACACTTATTGTATTGTTCTCAGTGTACTCGTGGCGCCCCTGCTTTTCATTGGGGGAATGTTGAATCTCCTGCCTAGCCTTTTGCTTTCATAGGGAGTGATATTAGTGTGCAAAGTTTGGTACTAATCCCTCTAGGACTTTCCAAACGTACATTATCATGAATCTCGCCTGCGGTCCAGGGAATACAAATCAAGGGACTTAACCGTTCCCAGTAATTTAGGTGCTTTATCGTACTTATGTGTGCTGTGAAAGTTCTTTGTACTCTCTCCAGGTCAGCAATTTCGCTTGCCTTGAAGGGGACAGTTAATGTACAGTAGTATTCCAGCCTGGAGAGAACAAACGATTTGAAGAGATCACCATGGGCTTGGCATCCCTAGTTTTGAAGGTTCTCATTATACATCCTATCATTTTTCTATCAGATGAGGTAGATACATTGTTGTGGTCTTTAAAGGCGAGATCCTCAGATATTATCACTCCCAGGTCCTTCGCATTACTTTCTCGCTATACTGTACGGTTAGAATTTATTGTATACCCTGATACAATTTTAATTTCCTCAAGTTTTCCTTATCTGAGTAGTTGAAATTTCTCTTCATTCAACTTCATATTGTTTTGAGTGGCCCATTTGAAGATTTGGTTGATGTCCGCTTGGAGTCTTGTGGTGTCTTCGATGGAGAACACTCATGGCAGTTCGGGTATCATCCGCAAAGGAAGACACGAAGCTATGGCTTACATCTCTGTCTATGTCAGAAAGGATGATGAGGAATAGGATGGGAGTGAGTACTATGCCTTGTGGAACAGAGCTTTTCACTGTAGCTGCCTCGGAGTTGAAGATTGAGACACTTATGCAGCATATGGGAATCTTTATTCAGGAAACGTTTCGCCACACAGTGGCTTCTTCAGTCCAATACAAAGAGGAAGGCATAAGGAGAGGAGGAGAATGAGGTAATCAGTCCCTCAACCTGGAGTCGATGTGTTCAGTCCATCAATCTTGTAGAATGTACAGCATATGGCCGTAGACGTGGCTTATATACTGTAGAGATGTGAGGTGAAGCAGGCGGAGGCGGGGTCATAGTGGTACCATCCACTAGTCGAAGTAGGTCTTCGTCCAAAGGTTGAACAAGTGTTGAAGAATTCTTTGTAACAAGATCCCATGATGCTGCAGTGTCTGACAGTTGTGATGAATGGTTTGAAAAACCGACAAGTTGAAGATTGAGACACTTATGCAGCATATGGGAATCTTTATTCAGGAAACGTTTCGCCACACAGTGGCTTCTTCAGTCCAATACAAAGAGGAAGGCATAAGGAGAGGAGGAGAATGAGGTAATCAGTCCCTCAACCTGGAGTCGATGTGTTCAGTCCATCAATCTTGTAGAATGTACAGCATATGGCCGTAGACGTGGCTTATATACACTGCAGCATCATGGGATCTTGTTACAAAGAATTCTTCAACACTTGTTCAACCTTTGGACGAAGACCTACTTCGACTAGTGGATGGTACCACTATGACCCCGCCTCCGCCTGCTTCACCTCACATCTCTACAGTATATAAGCCACGTCTACGGCCATATGCTGTACATTCTACAAGATTGATGGACTGAACACATCGACTCCAGGTTGAGGGACTGATTACCTCATTCTCCTCCTCTCCTTATGCCTTCCTCTTTGTATTGGACTGAAGAAGCCACTGTGTGGCGAAACGTTTCCTGAATAAAGATTCCCATATGCTGCATAAGTGTCTCAATCTTCAACTTGTCGGTTTTTCAAACCATTCATCACAACTGTCAGACACTGCAGCATCATGGGATCTTGTTACAAAGAATTCTTCAACACTTGTTCAACCTTTGGACGAAGACCTACTTCGACTAGTGGATGGTACCACTATGACCCCGCCTCCGCCTGCTTCACCTCACATCTCTACAGTATATAAGCCACGTCTACGGCCATATGCTGTACATTCTACAAGATTGATGGACTGAACACATCGACTCCAGGTTGAGGGACTGATTACCTCATTCTCCTCCTCTCCTTATGCCTTCCTCTTTGTATTGGACTGAAGAAGCCACTGTGTGGCGAAACGTTTCCTGAATAAAGATTCCCATATGCTGCATAAGTGTCTCAATCTTCAACTTGTCGGTTTTTCAAACCATTCATCACAGCTGCCTCGGACTTTACTCTGGTTACTGTTACTGTTTGTGCTCTGTTTGTTAGGAAGTTAATAGATCCATCTACCAACTTTTCCTGTTATTTACGCATTATGTGCGCTATTGCACCGTGGTCACACTTGTCGCAGGCTTTTGCAAAGTCTGTGTATACTACATCTGCATTTTGTTTATCATCTATAGCATCCAGGACCTTGTCATAATGGTCCAGTAGCTGGGACAGGCAGGTGCGACCTGCTCTAAATCCGTGTTGCCCTGGGTTGTGTAATTGGTGGGTATCTATATGGTTGGTGATGTTGCTTCATATAACCCTTTCAAAGATTTTTATATGGGATGTTAGTGTTATCGGTCTGTAGTTCTTTGCAATTGCTTTACTGCCACCTTTGTAGAGTGGGGCTATGTCTGTTGTTTTTAGTGAGTGTGGGATGACCCCCTATGTCTATGCTCTCTCTCTATAGAATGCTGAAGGCACGCGACAGGGGCTTCTTGCAGTTCTTGATGAACACGGAGTTCCATGAGTCTGGGCCTGGGGTGGAGTGCATGGGCATGCCATTTATTGCCTTTTCAAAGTCTTGTGGTGTTAGGATAATATCAGAGATTTTTGAGATGACCAAATTTTGGGTGTCGGTCATAAAGAATTCATTTAGATTGTCGACCCTTATTCTGGTTAACGGCTCGCTGAACGCTGAGTCGTATTGGGACTTTAGTATCTCACTCATTTCTTTGCTGTCATCTGTGTATGTCCCATCTCACATAAGCAGAGACCCAATACTGGATGTTGTTTTTCCCTTAGACTTGGCATAAGAGAAGAAGTATTATTTTTTTAAATTTCCTTTATGGCTTTTAGTTCTTTCTGAGATTCTTGTCTCCTGGTGAGCAGATACTGCAGGTGAGTAGATGCAGCAGGTGTGTAGATACAGAAGGTGTGTAGATGCAGAAGGTGTGTAGATGCAGCAGGTGTGTAGATGCAGCAGGTGTGTAGCTGCAGCAGGTGTGTAGATGCCGCAGGTGTGTAAATGCAGCAGGTGTGTAGATGCAGCAGGTGTGTAGATGCAGCAGGTGTCAGAACACTTGCCCACATGTCTCGCCTCATGTTGACATCCGACTTTAGTTATAAGGTTAGTGAGGCCGATACTCGACCACTCAAGTATAACACTTGTAAATACCCTTTCAAATATAGTGATCAAACCTGTACCCGCTCTCCTAGAATAGTAAGTATAATTACCGAGTCGGTCCATAATATTCTAAAATATAGAAAATATAAACGAACTGCAAAAAGAATGAATTTTTCTTACCCAGTACACTACCTAAAATTTATTGATCATTATTGCCCTCAAACACACCTGCTGTCCTGTGCTCTGGCCACTTATATACGCTTAAGAAATGAACGCAGTGAGGTTAATAAATCACAGAGGATAAACAATGGGAGAATCATGGTTTATGTTATATATTTACCTAATTAGAATAAACCTGAACCTAAATTAGAGGTAAGATATTAATGTTTATAAGTGCTGATTCTGTGACTTCACTACTTACCATAAAAGAACTGCTGACTTAAAATGAATGTTGATATGGTTTGGAAAGTGGCTAATGGATTTAGCGTTATTTTGAAGACTAAGCTGATATAATCAAGAAAAGATATAAACAATGAATTGGTAAACAATATGAATGACTTAGATAAGGAGATAAAAGGGTTGGAAGAATAAAAACTATAATAGATACAGTCATGATGGAAAGCAAAGCAAAAGACATAAGTCCAACAACAACTGCAACTCTAAATATCTCAAATATTAAGATAAGTGTGAATGTGAAGATAAAACTGCCAGAAGATCTTAAATCTAAAATTGATTATAAATATCCCAAAATTGCTAAAGAAAAGTCGGAGATAGAACAGCAGGTGGAAATGACTGAGGGAATTACTGTTAACACATACATTGATCTCGAAATATAACAAAGAGAATTTAGACAATCATAAATTATTGAGGGACATTGTTGACGAAGAAAAAAATATTTTAATGTTTTGGTAGTGCAGATACAAATAAAATCAAGAACTGAAGGAATCAAAATAGAAGAACGACGCACAAGTGAGAGGACAAAATACTTAATGGAACTTAACGTTCAAAAGCTTATAGTGGGAAACATGAGAGATGGAATATAGAAGCAAGATAATAATATGTCGTTAAGAATAATATTTACGCAGGTAAGCATAAGAACATTAGAAGGAACGCTGCAACAGGCCTATGCGAGGCAGGTCCAATTCGCCCACCGACTTATGCCAATGCCTTGACCTAGTGAGGTCAGACACGTCACTTAAGGGAGGAGGGAGGAACACTGCATCCGACCTAGTAGCACGAGTTACAGGTCCAACTCACACCCACCCACACCCGCTCATGTATTTACCCAACCTATATTTAAAACTACACAAGGTCTTAGCGTCTATGACGGTACTCGGGAGTTTGTTCCACTCATCCACAACTCTGTTACCAAACCAGTGCTTTCCTAAGGACATATAATGGAAGATTATAATGATATTCAAAATAGACAAGATCTCTCAAGAAGGATGGGCAAAAAATAAAGGATTTGAGAAATAATGCCAAGAGGTTAAATGAGGATAGAAGCGAGGGAAAAAAAGATTGTTTACAAAGCAACAAGGCAGTACCAACCAATGACACAGTTTCTCAAAGAAACAAGCACAGGATTGAGAACAACTACACGAAAACGAACAAAAAAAAAAAAGAGACTTGGTGAAATAAATACATTTATAAATATTCGGTACATAAATACAGATGAAACAATTAATGAAAGACTATAAGTAAGAGATATAATGAATGAGAAGAAATATGATATAGTTTCTATAATTGAAACTAAACTAAAGCCTATTTTAAATAATATACTAGACAGACACTACTCGGTGTGGAGAGGAGACATAATGGGTAAATAAGGAGGGAAGAAGCATTAAAAAACACACAATCTCAGGAAATTGAAATCCAAAACACAAAATCTATTAAAATTTTAATATTAATGCATGCAATAATACTTAGAGAAGAACGTGATAAGATAAACCAAGCTTACATAATATGTTAAGGGAATTATTGATGAGACGTGATCGTGAGAAAAAAGAAAATGTTGCAAATAGGAGATTTTAACCTTAGGCAATAAATTTGGTAGCTAATGAGGCAGGAACTGCAAATAAATGGTCACTAGAAGTTATTTAATGGCGGGCTTTTTCATGCAGCAGCATTTAATTGAAACTACACAAGTAAGAGGAGGTAACATACTGTCAGCATTAGACCAAGTATTAACTTAATTTGTAGAAGAATTTTTATATGTAAACTATCTAAATCCTGTGGAAAAGAGTGATCATATTCTACTGAAATTAACTTACTATACGTTGTTAAATATGACCTAGGAAATGAAAACGAAATACGTAAAGAGGAATTACTTGATTGTGAGAATGCAAAATGTAATGTGTTAAAACAGTATTTTCGAGCAATTGAATGGGATATAAAATTAAAGAGATATATATGTACATATGAGTGTTGTAAAAGTCAACTAAAATGCCGGGAATAATGGGCTAGTAACCCCTTTTCCTGTAATCATTACTAAAAAGAAGAAGAAAATTGTCAAAGCAAGGTATGATATAGCACGTAATGAAAGTAGTTTGTTAGATTATGTATTGGTGGATAAAAGGTTGATGGGTAGGCTCCAGGATGTACACGTTTATAGAGGGGCAACTGACATATCGGATGATTATTTAGTTGTAGCTACAGTTAGAGTAAGAGGTAGATGAGAAAAGAGGAAAATGGCAACAGCAAGCAAGAGGGAGGTGATAGTGTATAAACTAAGGGAGGAAGAAGTTCGGGTGAGATATAAGTAACTATTGGCAGAAAGGTGGGCTAGTGCAAGTATGAGTAGTGGGGGGGGGATTAAAGAGGGCTGAAATAGTTTTAAAAATGCAGTATTAGAATGTGGGGCAGAAGTTGGTGGTTATAGGAGGGTGGGTGCAGAAGGAAAGAGGAGTGATTGGTGGAATGATGAAGTAAAGGGTGTGATAAAAGAGAAAAAGTTAGCTTATGAGAGGTTTTTACAAAGCAGAAGTGTTATAAGAAGAGTAGAGTATATGGAGAGTAAAAGAAAGGTGAAGAGAGTGGTGAGAGAGTGCAAAAGGAGAGCAGATGATAGAGTGGGAGAGGCACTGTCAAGAAATTTTAATGAAAATAAGAAAAAAAATTTGGAGTGGGTTAAACAAGTTAAGAAAGCCTAGGGAACAAATGGATTTGTTAAAAACAGAGTAGGGGAGTTAATAGATGGGGAGAAGGAGATTTTGGGTAGATGGCGAAAATATTTGGAGGAACTTTTAAATGTCGATGAAGAAAGGGAAGCGGTAATTTCATGCACTGGCCAGGGAGGTATACCATCTTTTAGGAGTGAAGAAGAACAGGATGTGAGTGTGGGGGAGGTGCGTGAGGCATTACGTAGAATGAAAGGGGGTAAAGCAGCTGGAACTGACGGGATCATGACAGAAATGTTAAAAGCAGGTGGGATATAGAGTTGGAGTGGTTGGTATTTTTGTTTAATAAGTGTATGAAAGAGGGGAAGGTACCTAGAGATTGGCGGAGAGCATGTATAGTCCCTTTATATAAACGGAAGGGGGACAAAAGAGATTGTAAAAATTATAGAGGAATAAGTTTAGTGAGTATACCAGGAAAAGTGTACGGTAGGGTTATAATTGAAAGAATTAGAGGTAAGACAGAATGTAGGATTGCGGATGAGCCAGGAGGTATCAGAGTGGGTAGGGGATGTGTAGATCAAGTGTTTACATTGAAGCATATATATGAACAGTATTTAGATAAGATAAGAGATAAGATTTCGTTCGGATTTTTAACCCCGGAGGGTTAGCCACCCAGGATAACCCAAGAAAGTCAGTGCGTCATCGAGGACTGTCTAACTTATTTCCATTGGGGTCCTTAATCTTGTCCCCCAGGATGCGACCCACACCAGTCGACTAACACCCAGGTACCTATTTGCTGCTAGGTGAACAGGACAACAGGTGTAAGGAAACGTGTCGAAATGTTTCCACCCGCCGGGAATCGAACCCGGGCCCTCCGTGCGTGAAGCGGGAGCTTTAGCCACCAGGCCACCAGGTCACCAGGAAGTTTTTATTGCATTTATGGATTTAGAAAAGGCATATGATAGAGTGGATAGGGGAGCAATGTGGCAGATGTTGCAAGTATATGGAATAGCTGGTAAGTTACTAAATGCTGTAAAGAGTTTTTATGAGGATAGGCTCAGGTTAGGGTGTGTAGAAGAGAGGGAGACTACTTCCCAGTAAAAGTAGGTCTTAGACAGGGATGTGTAATGTCACCATGGTTGTTTAATATATTTATAGATGGGGTTGTAAAAGAAGTAAATGCTAGGGTGTTCGGGAGAGGGGTGGGATTAAATTATGGGGAATCAAATACAAAATGGGAATTGACACAGTTGCTTTTTGCTGATGATACTGTGCTTATGGGAGACTCTAAAGAAAAATTGCAAAGGTTAGTGGACGAGTTTGGGAGTGTGTGTAAAGGTAGAAAGTTGAAAGTGAACATAGAAAAGAGTAAGGTGATGAAGGTATCAAATGATTTAGATAAAGAAAAACTGGATATCTAATTAGGGAGGAGGAGTATGGAAGAAGTGAATGTTTTCAGATACTTGGGAGTTGACGTGTCGGCGGATGGATTTATGAAGGATGAGGTTAATCATAGAATTGATGAGGGAAAAAAGGTGAGTGGTGCGTTGAGGTATATGTGGAGACAAAAAACATTATCTATGGAGGCAAAGAAGGGAATGTATGAAGGTATAGTAGTACCAACACTCTTATATGGGTGTGAAGCTTGGGTTGTGAATGTAGCAGTGAGGAGGCGGTTGGAGGCAGTGGAGATGTCCTGTCTAAGGGCAATGTGTGGTGTAAATATTATGCAGAAAATTCGGATTGTGGAAATTAGGAGAAGGTGCGGAGTTAATGAAAGTATTAGTCAGAGGGCTGAAGAGGTGTTGTTGAGGTGGTTTGGTCATTTAGAGAGAATGAATCAAAGTAGAAAGACATGGAGAGCGTATAAATCTGTAGGGGAAGGAAGGCTGAGTAAGGGTCGTCCTTGAAAAGGTTGGAAGGAAAGGTTAAGGGAGGTTTTGTGGGCGAGGGGCTTGGACTTCCAGCAGGCGTGCGTGAGCGTGTTCGATAGTAGTGAATGGAAACAAATGGTATTTGGAACCTGACGATCTGTTGGAGTGTGAGCAGAGTAATATTTAGTGAAGGGATTCAGGGAAACCGGTTATTGTTATATAGCCGGACTTGAGTCCTGGAAGTGGGAAGTACAATGCCTGCACTCTAAAGGAGGGGTTCGGGATATTGACAGTTTGGAGGGATATGTTGTGTATCTTTATACATATATGCTTCTAAACTGTTGTATTCTGAGCACCTCTGCAAAAACAGTGATTATGTGTGAGTGAGGTGAAAGAGTTGAAAGACGATGAAAGTATTTTCTTTTGGGGGATTTTCTTCCTTTTTGGGCCACCCTGCCTCGGTGGGAGACGGCCGACTTGTAGTCCAGCTTGCGCTAGACTTTGATCAAAGGCAGCCAGCTTTCAGGAATTCGCAGGAGCAGGCGAAATATACACAAACACTGATCTCTGGCTGAAGGAGACTCGAACCGACGAACCTTGGAACAAGGTACGCAGTGCTTTACCAATCTTCCCACACTGGACCAGTACCTTGGAGTCCAGCTTGAGCTAGACTTTGATCGTAGGTTCGAGTCTCCTTCAGCCTGAGATCAGTGTTTGTGTATATTTCGCCTGCTCTTGCGAATTCCTTGCATTGTTAATATCTCTAGTAAGGCTGATGCATGCAGGGGATGAGATGAAAAGCTGTAAGCCTTCTCCCTGAAAGCTGGCTGCCTTGGATCAAAGTCTAGCGCAAGCTGGACTACAAGGTATTTTTCCAGTGTGAGTAGATTGGTAAAGCACTGCGTACCTTGTTCCAAGGTTCGTAGGTTCGAGTCTCCTTCAGCCAGAGATCAGTGTTTGTATATATATATATATATATATATATATATAGATATATATATATATATATATATATATATATATATATGGAAGTACCACCTCTATAGCTGGAATGGGGACCCTCATCCTCAGAGAAGACAATAAACGTACCTCAGGGAAAACTCAAGGTTCTCCCCGGAGCTGTTTGAATATTTTCTTCTCCTACCACCCCCTATATATTTTATATTCTATGTGAACATTTATTAATAAACAGAATACATTTACAGAAAAAACAAACATGAATACAATGGCACAATGTATCAAAGATCATGAATTTCCTCCAGCTCCTCCGAGGCTGGACGTGAGCCAAGTATGCAGCAAGCATTTCCCCTCTGGATGGCTACGCTGAGGCGCTGGAACATGAAAGCGGCTGCCCTTGCGTCCCTGGTGGTGTCGATTAGTCTGGAACCCAATTCTTTAAGGAAACGTGTGGCATTTTTTCCCCATGATCCCACGGTATATATATATATATATATATATATATATATATATATATATATATATAATGTTTAGGAAGAATTTTCTAGCATATTTACAAATGTTATCAACGTGTTTAAAACGGGAATATATGAAAGAATAATAAAAACTGGATTATTGAAAGGAGTTTGAGAACTACGAGAAAGATAGAAAGGACTTAAAATGGGCCAATCAAAAAAGTTAGAAGAGATTTAAACAGGAGAGAAATGAATATACAAATTTAGAAAAAGAAACTTCTATTTACAAAAGAAGACATTTTAAATGAAGAGGATCTGAATACCAAATAGATTACTGAAAAGGGAGGATATTGAAATAACTAAAGAGAAAGTAAAGAAATTACCTTGGGATACTGTGAGTTAAAAAGAAGTAGAACCAGACGGGATATCGCTAGAAGTTTAAAAGAATGTATAGAGGACTTGTGCCTTTAATTTTAGAATTTTTTTTAGGATTTCAGTAGAAGAGGGAACAGTAGAACATAGATATAAGATGGCCCACATTATGCCAATATTAAAAAAAATACTAGGGAAAATCCTTTAACCTGAAGGCCAGTTTTGTAAAGAATTGGAGATAAGCCATTGAAAGAAAGTAGGTAAAATACTTGGAGGGTAAAATTTGCAAAATAGTAAATAATTAGGTTACAGTCTGCAAAATATCGTATAACATATCTGTTAACTATCATGACAGAGTCATGCATATTGTTCAAGAAATTGTATTAATTGAGACTTGGACAAAACTTTTGATGGCGTTCTCCAGGAAAGTTTAATTTCGGAACTGTTAAAGGAAGGAGGAATAAAGCATAAACTATAACAATGAGTGACAAAGAAATTAAGACTAGAATACGAACATATGAAGCAAAACGTCCTCGTGGTGAGATTCCACTAATGGGATATCAAAAGAATCAGTACTTGCTTCGATAATGATTTTTTTTTTATTTAAATAACTTACCAGAAGGAACAGAAAATAACCTGAAAATACATATGGATTTAAACTAAATTTTAGGTAAGATACATAACGAAAATGATTAAGAATCACTACACGATGAGTTGGATAAATTTTGAGCAAATGGAGTGACTGATACATGATGGAATTTAACACTGATAAATGCTAAGCAATAGAAATGTGGGGGAAGGTGGTGAAAGCAAAAGAAAAATATAAACTTTTTAAAATCGAAAGTATCACAAACACACACACACACACACACACACACACACACACACACACACACACACACACTGATCTAACAGTTATTTAAAAAAATATTTCACTAAGATCATGCAAATGAAATTGTGAAAAATTGGTCTGCTGTTCTGTCAAACTATAAAATAACTTTTAAATATATGGACGGATAAATTTTAAGAAACGTGGACAATTTAGAAGAGGTTAAAAGAGCTACAGAATGTCTACCAGAAGAGAGAAATATTAGTGATGATGCCCAAGCTGACTGATAGCGGGAAAAGAGGAGATATGATAACCACATACAAAGTTGTAAAATGATATAAAATAATAGATGTAAAGAAGACTTGTCAGTACCTGCTACAGTAACAACAAAGGAATACAAGATAAATTTTACTCGTGGAGCCGTAGATCAATGGAATGAATTTAAGGAGGATGTAGTAAGTCGTATAATAATTTTTTTAAGAAAATTACACGAAGAAAAACAAATGAAGATGATGGAACATCACGAGCACAACTCTGCTTCTGTAGCTCTAAATATTTAATAAAGTATAGATAACGACACACACACAAACTCACTCAACCACCCACTCAAGCGACTAATGTATGAGGCGCTCTCCTGAGCGTCTAAGAAACAAATTTCATTACTTCTGCTCTTACACAAGACACACTGAGACATTTTTACTCGGCCCTCGGAGACACCTTACTTGTTCTCAATTGTTTTTCCTCTCTCTTACCAATTGAAGTATTTCATGACAGTCCTACCATGGGTTCTCTTGGGTTTTATTTATTATTATTATTAAATATTCGCCGGTATTCTCCCGGCCCGGGCCTTGTCCAAGTGGTGGCCCGGCCTTGGCTCCCTCTTTAGGGAGTGTCTGAGACCTATGTCTCCCATGGGAGGAGGCACAAGTACCTCCTCATCTTTGGGACCAACTGTCCCCAGGCCTAGCCACAAGCTAGGCCTCTCTGGTCTGCCATCCCCGCCCCAAGGGGGCAAATGGGAATGACAGTCTTATGAGCTAAAGGCTCGGGCTCAGGCACCTACCCTACCCTAGAAGGGTTAGGCATGGTGTCGATCTTCTCTCTTGGGTTGTGAGGAACCTCTCTCCTAGGCCCTTTCAAAGTTTGATTTTGTGGCATTAAATGTAATTATAGACGGATGTAGCCTTATTTTAAGTGCAAATGAATTTTTCGTTTTATATTAATGTGTTTTTTTTTTGCGTTTCATTTAAGTATAATTTTTGTTTGACTTTATATGTAATATAAAATTTGTGTGATTTTATGTGATATAAATGTGATTTATGTGCGAACAGGTATGTCATCAGTTTACTCTTTGATGTCATCATAATCTGTGTGTCGACTGTTACCTAACAAGGACTCAAGACATTGATGAGAGAATAATCCTTGAGTACACAACGCCAGTGTTGAAAGTCCACGTAGGCGAGCATATAATTCTTTAATTATTTGACAGAAATTTATATAAGTTTTATATTTGCTTAAATGTCTAAGTTCAGAGTTTTATCATCAGACTTGAATGGTGATCTTAGAACTAACTGGAGCTGAAGTGCACGTCACTGAAATAATGCAGAATCAAAGGAGATATGATCCCAACATACATTATATTTGAGGTTATCAAGAGAGTAGATAATATTTATGCATTTGTCAAGGAAGAGACCAGAATATTGTGATACGAATAAAAGTACTTATAAGGGGCAAAAAACAATGTAATTAAGACGGATGAAGAAGCTGGATGAGCCAAGAACTGAAGTAGTGAAGGCAGAATATATTAATATATTTAAATGTAGCTAAACCAATGAGATTTTTTCCGCTCAGGTTTTGGAGGCTCGATCCTCAGTCCAACAATCGTAAAGCAGAAATCCTACTCTCTGAGCCAATCTTTTGGAGTCCAAATACACTAATGGTTTTAAAAAATGTGATTTGTAGAACCTGAGAATCTAGAAATATATTAATCCAGTCGAGTGCTAACTATCAATCATTTGATCCTAACATCAATCAATCAAATATAGGTAGGAAATTTTAGACTAGTTTCCAGTTTCACACACACACACACACACACACACACACACACACACACACACACACACACACACACACACACACACACACACACACACACACACAACACAAACATTTTAACCATCACTCCTGAACACTAACAGAGAGATAACAGTAAAAATAAAATAAAATTGTGAGTTGTGCTCTAAAGATCAGTTAGTCGACTAGAGTGATCAGGAAGCTTGGTGATAAGGTGAGGAACATAAAGCCAAATTAGGAAATTTCATTCCGAGGACAGCATTGGATACCAAAAGGTTGGGCAACAAATTTTCAAGTGCCAAGACTCGGTTGTTATCGCCGTTAACACCGCGATCAAACCTAGAGGACGAGTGACACACTAACCTGGTAGTGGATGACAGGTTTGGTAGAGTAACAAGCTTTCTTTTAGACTCTTCTAATGGTCTGTGATAGGTAAACTCTGTGCCATGCCGTCAGATTTTAAGTTCGATGAACAACGTATTACGTGAGGTAAAGAATTAAAACATTTTCAACAGAGTGTGAATTGTAAACTATTAGAAATAAAAACTGTGACAACTGGTAGATAAAAACAGAGAAGTCAGGATACTTCTAGTTTCAAGGGCAGAAATATTACTTCTTTTACTCTAGTATTGCTGCAAACGCATTTTATCTCTAGAGAGGAGGTCGTAAAGCAACATTTCAGCTGGAAACAGCTGACAATAGTACATAAGACTACTTCAGTAAGTAGCAGGCAAGGTTAGGTTACGTGTAAAGTAGTGCATGAAATAGGCAGTTTAAATTGAACCTCTCAAGGAAAATAATGATACCCTACACGCAGCCCAATGCAGAGGGAGGGTAGACACACAGATCACAGCTGCCCCCATCTAAGAATGTAAACAAGACATGCGTGTGCACACACACACATCCCTACAAATAACAATAATAAAAATAATACACACACACACATACACACACACAAACACACACACACACACACACACACACACACACACACACACACACACATTGGAGTATGCAACACCGGTCTGGAACCCACACCTGGTCAAGGGGAATGTCCTACGAAGAACGATTAAGGGAAATCGGCCTGACGACACTGGAGAACAAGATGGCTAGGGAAGACATGATAACGACATATAAAATACTGCGAGGAATTATCAAGGTGGATAGAGATAGGATGTTCCAGAGATGGGACACAGAAACAAGGGGTCACAATTGGAAACTGAAGACTCAGATGAGTCAGAGTGATGTTTGGAAGTATTTTTTCAGTCATAGAGTTGTCAGGAAGTGGAATAGTCTGGGAAGTGACGTAGTGGAGGCAGGAATCAAACGTACTTTTAAGACGAGGTTTGATAAATCTCATAGAGTAGGAAGAGAGAAGACCAAGTAGCAGTCACTGAAGAGGCGGGGAAAGGAGCTGTGACTCGACCCCTGCAACCACAAATAGGTGAGTGTGGCTGACCAGTGGAACGTATTAAAAGAGTTACTAATAAATGATGCAGCTACTTGAAATTTAAAGGAACATTAAATGATGAATACTCTGTTGATCATCAGATGAACAGAATATTCCAGAAGCTACAAACAAGTACTTACAAACAGGTAAGAACAGGTCTTGTTGCCGGGATCAGCTGTATTATCATTTTCATGCATTCATTAGTAAGGATAAATAACAAAAAGGCACAATACCGTGACTGGAACAATACACAAATATCTAGAACATAGGAGAGGGGAACTTATGATGACGTTTCAGTTCGACATGGACCATTTACAAGTGTGACTTGTAAATAGTGTGACTTGTAAATAGTCCAAGTCGGACCGAAACGTTGCCATGTGCTTCTCTCCGTGAACGAGGTATTTGTGTATTGATAAAGGTAATAACATACACGATGATGACTGGCACAAGAGCCTTGATCAGAGGAGTCTGGTTAAATGAGAGGGGCGAGGGGGTGGTGATGGGGTAGAAGAGGCGGTGATGGGGAATGGTAGGTTTATGGAGGGGGGATGGAGAAAAAAATGAAGGAAGAGAGAGGGATGCTGGCTGAGAGGAGAGTAATCTGCACAACATCTCTTTGTTGTGCTGCTAAACACATACATACACGCCACCGAGATGAACACCACCATCACTACTGACACTTATCACACTGATATGCTGATTAATGTTCTCACGACACCTGTGTGTGTGTGTGTGTACTCACCTAGTTGTACTCACCTAGTTGAGGTTGCGGGGGTCGAGTCCGAGCTCCTGGCCCCGCCTCTTCACTGATCGCTACTAGGTCACTCTCCCTGAGCCGTGAGCTTTATCATACCTCTGCTTAAAGCTATGTATGGATCCTGCCTCCACTACATCGCTTCCCAAACTATTCCACTTACTGACTACTCTGTGGCTGAAGAAATACTTCCTAACAACCCTGTGATTCATCTGTGTCTTCAACTTCCAACTGTGTCCCCTTGTTACTGTGTCCAATCTCTGGAACATCCTGTCTTTGTCCACCTTGTCAATTCCTCTCAGTATGTGTGTGTGTGTGTGTGTGTGTGTACTTACCGAGTACAGCTCTTGATCTCGCCTCCTACATTACATTGACAAGCATCATTGATGTGTGGCCTCATGCGCCATTTCATATCTTTTGCTGAAGCTGTGTATTGAATTTGCCTCTACCACTTCCTCTTTCAAGTCATTCCACTTTTCAACCACCCTGAAACAAAAGAAATACTTCCCTACATCTCGATGAATCATCTGTATCTTCAGCCTCTGTTGTTGTTCACCTGGGACAATGTGAAGGGCAATCTGCTTAATTAACGTAGTAGATCCTTGTGGGTTTAGCGTTTAGTATTGAGTATAATAATAATTAACGAAATATCATCCCCCAGTCATTTACTTTATTTCATAATGCATATTGCTGTATAATGTACTTGTGGAAATGAAGATTATTATTATTATTATTATTGTTATTATTATTATTATTATTGTGGTAGTATGACTAAGACCCGCGTCAGGAAACACTTGTCCTGTTTCCTGACAACCCTTACCTAACCTAACCTATGTTTACTGAGTGTGGAGAGGTTGTGGAAGGTGGCAGTACTTCCCCATCTGACTGCCAGCTGACTTACAAATTCCCTCTGCCACAAGCTGGGAAAAAAGTCTTTGGATTTTTCCACTGCTCTACACTAACTCAGAGGGAATCGATTTCAGCTGGTCAGGCAGGTTACACCTGCTGAACTGTTGCTCTCATCTCCATAAAAAAAAAAAAAACATACGCACTATGACGTAACTTAAAATAGCCAGTGAACGCATTCCATTTTTTTCTGGCTAGGTTTTCCCCCACGTTTAAATCTTATTCTGGTCGTCAGTTCTCATGATGTATGAGATACTTGTGGCACACTTAGTTATCTTTATTTCGGAAACATTTCGCCAGTCAGTGGCTTCATCAGTCCAGTACAGAGAAGAAGGGTGGGTGATTAGAAGGAGTTTGAGGTAATCAATCTCACAGACTGGAGTTGATGTGTCCAATCCATCAATCTAGATGAAAGTTATCATGTGCTTAGTCCATTAAGACTGATGGACTGAACACGACTCCAGGTTGAGGGACTGATAACGTCAAACTACTTCTCATTTTCAACCGTTCTTCTCCGTATTGGACTGATGAAAACACTGACTGGCGAAATTTTTCCGCATTCAAGATACTAAACTGTTGCACAAGTGTCTCATTCAATAGCTTGTCGGTTTTAAAACCATTTATATAATTACATCAGATACATATTATATATACATATTACAAAATTATGTGTCTGAACCACAAAATGAAGTAATTAAACCATGGAACGGATGGGGATCGAACCCATGGCGAGTGGGTCGTACAACTCCAGACCAGCGTAAGCACTGGCCCAGAGTTTCACGATTTCGCGAGTCAAAATAAACATTTTTATGCAGATATTTTGTATTATTAACGATATCTAGACTGGAGAATATATTGATATAACAGCATGAAGGTAAGGAAATAAATACATAGTGAAGGAGGTTCTCGTGGTGATCAGTTTCCTGAAGGAGGTTCTCGTGGTGATCAGTTTCCTGAAGGAGGTTCTCGTGGTGATCCGTCTCCTGAGGGAGGTTCTCGTGGTGATCAGTTTCCTGAAGGAGGTTCTCGTGGTGATCCGTCTCCTGAGGGAGGTTCTCGTGGTGATCCGTCTCCTGAGGGAGGTTCTCGTGGTGATCAGTTTCCTGAAGTAGGTTCTCGTGGTGATCCGTCTCCTGAGGGGGGTTCTCGTGGTGATCCGTCTCCTGAAGGAGGTTCTCGTTGTGATCCGTCTCCTGAGGGGGGTTCTCGTGGTGATCCGTCTCCTGAGGGGGGTTCTCGTGGTGATCCGTCTCCTGAAGGAGGTTCTCGTTGTGATCCGTCTCCTGAAGGAGGTTCTCGTTGTGATCCGTCTCCTGAGGGGGGTTCTCGTGGTGATCCGTCTCCTGAAGGCGGTTCTCGTTGTGATCCGTCTCCTGAGGGGGTTCTCGTGGTGATCCGTCTCCTGAAGGAGGTTCTCGTTGTGATCCGTCTCCTGAGGGGGGTTCTCGTGGTGATCCGTCTCCTGAAGGCGGTTCTCGTTGTGATCCGTCTCCTGAGGGGGTTCTCGTGGTGATCCGTCTCCTGAAGGAGGTTCTCGTTGTGATCCGTCTCCTGAGGGGGGTTCTCGTGGTGATCCGTCTCCTGAAGGAGGTTCTCGTGGTGATCCGTCTCCTGAAGGAGGTTCTCGTGGTGATCAGTCTCCTTAGTGTCTTGAACTGTGAATGTATTCTTTTTTCCTACAGTGATTTTTAGTTTTGCTAAAACTCTAGGAACAAAAATCTTACTATTTCTTAGAAACGACTGTATTTTGTAAGTTAATTGATGGATTTTTACTAACTGCATATTAGACAACTTGTTTTGTGACAACATTGTTCTCCCTTACCTGAAACTCTAGAAATTATAAAGGTGTCGCCTACTGACCAACTTTTCTCGGTAATTACAGTTGGTTCTCGTGCAAGACTAAATATTATCATACATAAATATTTTTTATGTAGAAGAGAAAGGTTTTTTTTTACATATATTTGATATTAGTTTCCCTTGACTGGTGTTTAAATAAGTTTGTGTATAACAATCTTCAGGTACAACTGAACTCCTATAAAAACATAATTGACTTAAGTCTGCCACAGGGAGAGTCTCATTTATCCTCGATATATTTCGAATTTATTATTTTTCTGGGGATAACTGATACAGAAAGGTACTTGGATTGTGATAAGTCGTCCTCTTCATGTTTTGTTCTGCTATAGATAGACTCAAGCAGATGCTGTGTAAAATGATCTAATTAGTTGTTACGTTTTACTAAAGAGTCAATAGATAAGGAAGCTTCATTATGAGTTTTTAAATATTTCATTCTAACTTTTCCATCCATGATGGACTAATCAAACATGTCTAAAACGCAAAGCAAATTAAGAATACTATCTTTTAAATCACAGTAAATAATGAGGTCAGGTCTGGAGAAGAGGGTCTGGTCACATGTGGTGAGGAGCCACATGTAATAAGTGAGTTGTGTTATGGATGTTTCTTACTTATGTTTTGTCAAGAATAGTGATGAGCTATGCCAGTATATACATGCACATACCCCTATATTGCTTCATTTGTTCTTTTCACGAGGAATGAGAATGAAGTACCAAATCTCTCACTTCTTTTAGGTTGCTATATGACTCTCAGCCTTATAGTTTCGTGTATTTTGACTTATGCTCTTATGAATGCCATGCGGCCCAATTTCCCTTGAGAACGAGTCAGGAGGGTGAATGTAGGATTTTCTTTATTAGCTCAGAGAAAGAGAGAGAGGGAAAGAGAAATTTTGGTGTTAGTTTAATAGGTTTATTATGCACCCCATACCCATCATGTGGGAGGGAGTTAAAAGATTAGAGACACATAATGGGTCGAGGGACTGGCCCCAATGTTTTGGTAGCTGAGCGGGTTACAATAATGATGAAGTATTTACAAATCTATGATCTGAGTTGTTTATGTAGACATGAATTTAGTTAAAACGTATAAAGTGTAGTTTATATGAGGTGTTCATTTATTTATATTACTTTGTGTTATAGTAAGGTATGGTTGAGTTTACACACATTTAGGTAGTTATGAGTTATTTACAACAGGAAAGTCGGAGTACTTTTGCAGAATGGGTGGTAATATGCAACTGTGGATAAAATACGTTGACATTTCATGAATATTTGTGAGACGTCTCTGATTTCACTATTTTTTTTCGCATTGCAGCATATAATGATGCAGGGTATTGCACTAGTTCCTCTGGACCAGACCTGGGGCTGTGGTCCTGGGGCTGTGATCTTGTGGCTGTGGTCGTGGAGCTGTGGTCGTGGGGCTGTGATCGTGGGGCTGTGATCGTGGGGCTGTGATCGTGGGGCTGTGGTCCTGGGGCTGTGGTCCTGGGGCTGTGGTCCTGGGGCTGTGGTCCTGGGGCTGTGGTCCTGGGGCTGTGGTCCTGGGGCTGTGGTCCTGGGGCTGTGGTCCTGGGGCTGTGGTCCTGGGGCTGTGGTCCTGGGGCTGTGGTCCTGGGTCTGAGTGAAGAGGCTGGTCTCTCGTTACACTGAGTGTTAACTGTAGAAGAGGCTGAATTACGACTCATTACACAGTGTATCCAGCTGGATATGTTGCTGGTCTCAGTATGTTGTCATGTTTCATTCTGTATATTGGCCCTCGCCTTGTTATTCCCTATAAACCTTAATTCTCCATTCAATATTAATATCATTATAGTCTCTCAATCATATTCCTGAATTAGTGTGGAAAAGATAATTGTCAAACTGTCACCGAATTGCTTAGGAACGTGATTATGTAAAAACGAAGGAAAGATTTGAAGCAAAACTTAAGCTGTCGTACCAAACAGACGAGCAAAGAGAATAAAAGACCATCCAGGAAATTGCAAGAAACCTCAAATATTCCTACTCATATGCAAAATTCAAGCTAAGAACTACCTGTAGAACTGGACCCTAAATAAGAGGATAAACAGTAAATGAACAAAATTCTAGAAGAGCAGTATGTATCAGAGTTCAGAAACCTACTTAATAACAGCAGGATGGAAAATGCTGTAACCTTTTTTTTATTCCATCGGAAGACTGTGCAGACCAACTAACTGACATTACTACTAATGCCATAAAATTCGAAAAATAAATTGAAAACGTACCTGCTCACTCAACACCTGGACCAAATTCATGGAATCCCCTCTTTTAAAAAATACATGTCACCACTAGAATGACCCCTCAGTATTCTTTGGAGAGCCATGATCTACTTGGAAAACTCCTTTGCATAAAGGAGTTAGTAGAGCACAAGCTAAAAACAATTACAGACCAGAAGCTATAACTTCCCACAGCATAAAAATCTTCGAAAGAGTGAATTAAAATCATATTACAATTTTTGGGAACAGCACACTGTGCATAGCCCAAACCAGCACGGTTTTAGAACAGGACTAACATTCCTGTAACAACTGCTAAACCACTATGACAAAATTACAAAGGCGATTCCTGACACGGTTGCTCCATGGGTGAATCCCCTCACACCTGCCGCCTGACAAGGTGGTTCTAGGGATGTGAGTCCCCACATCTGCCTCCTGAGACGGTGGTTTCAGAGGTGTGTGGCCCCCACACCTGCCTCCTGACAAGACAGCTGCATGGTAGAAAACTTTTAAAATTCTTGGAAGAACTACTGAAGAATACATTTCATTAACTTTTTTACATTTATAGCTTATCTTACGTGACAAGAAATATCCCTGGCAGCAGCGGATTATTCTGATTAAGCTACTGCTACTACTAGTATTAATAATAACAAAAAATAATAATACTGATTATTATTATTAATAGTAGTAGTAGCAGCAGCTAATAATAATTTTATCTCTTGCTCTTTAACCTCTTTCCCCCTTTTCACTCTCATATTTAATCTCCCTCTGTTTTCATTTTCCTCATCTCTTCTTCCTGCTCTATTCTTCTTTATCCAAGCCGAACTTCTCGACATAGTCATTTAGAGAGAGAGAGAGAGAGAGAGAGAGAGAGAGAGAGTGAGTCACTGTTATACTGTTATACTCGAGGGTCGCTCCATTGAACGACGTTTTTTTTTTAATGTCTCTGGCTTCTCTCTCTCTCTCTCTCTCTCTCTCTCTCTCTCTCTCTCTCTCTCTCTCTCTCTCTCTCTCGCTCTCTCTCTCTCTCTCTCTCTCTCTCTCTAAAAGTCCAGAATACCAGAATACAGTACTTTAAGACACAGTAGTGTTTTAGAAATTATATTGTATTGGATGTAGTATTACAACAGAGAGATGAAAATAATATATTCGGTTTTTTCAATATTTATAAAATTAATATTAAACAGTTTATTCAAAAAATGAATGAGAGAAGAAATATTTAAAGAAATGTTCAGTTGAAAGTGGTGGAGAGCAATGATAATAAAAGAGAGGGAGACAAAGAGAGGAAGCAGAGAGAGTAGCGGCAGTGCCATTGCCACTACTGCCAGTACTTACTACTAGCACTATTACTTCTACTGCAACTACTTCCTCTACTAGCATTTCTTCTGTCACTACTCTACTTCCTTCTTTCTTCCTCTTTGTCCCTTCCCTGTCCCCCTCTCCTATATATACCGGCTCCCTCACCTTCGTGTGTTAGTGTGACTAGTGAAAATAAAGAGAGGAAGTGGGCTGAGTTGGAGAAGAATTAAAGATATAAACAAGCTTGAAACAAATAGGAAAAAAAGGAAGAAAGAAGGAAGGAAGGTATAAAGAAACTGGAAAAAAACACATAGTAGACGAGAGCAAAAACCGAGCCAAAAAAAATTTAAACTTGTAAAAAGTGAAGGATATTTTTTAAGGACAAAAATTAAACTATATTTTTAAAGACAAAAAGTAAACTATATTTTTAAAGACAAAAAGTAAACTATATTTTTAAAGACAAAGTAAAAACTAAACTATTTTTAAAGACAAAAAATAAACTATATTTTTAAAGACAAAAAGTAAACTATATTTTTAAAGACAAAAAATAAACTATATTTTTAAAGATAAAAAGTAAACTATATTTTTAAAGACAAAAAGTAAACTATATTTTTAAAGATAAAAAGTAAACTATATTTTTAAAGACAAAAAGTAAGCTACATTTTTAAAGACAAAAAATAAACTATATTTTTAAAGACAAAAAGTAAACTATATTTTTAAAGACAAAGTAAAAACTAAACTATTTTTAAAGACAAAGTAAAAACTAAACTATTTTTAAAGACAAAAAGTAAACTATATTTTTAAAGACAAAAAGTAAACTATATTTTTAAAGACAAAAAGTAAACTATATTTTTAAAGACAAAAAGTAAACTATATTTTTAAAGATAAAAAATAAACTATATTTTTAAAGACAAAAAGTAAACTATATTTTTAAAGACAAAGTAAAAACTAAACTATTTTTAAAGACAAAATAGAGATAGTAAAGTCAGCAAACTCAGTAGAGAGAAAGAGGACACATAGGAGATACTAAATTGTAAGTTTCAGAGTATCTCTATTTAAAAAGATACTTTAAATAAAATCCTAAGAGAGAGTTCAATAAAAAGATAGTGAGATAACTGTAGAAGTAATAAAGATATTATTGGAAATTCACAAAAATGAACCAATAAAAAGAAAACACGTTTTTTTTTTTACATGCTTGTACATGCTTGGTGAGGCCCATAGTCATGGAAAACATTTCTGACAGTGCGTAACATTTCTGACAGTGCGTAACATTTCTGACAGTGTGTAACATTTCTGACAGTGCGTAACATTTCTGAGAGTGCGTAACATTTCTGACAGTGCGTAACATTTCTGACAGTGCGTAACATTTCTGACAGTGCGTAACATTTCTGACAGTGCGTAACATTTCTGACAGTGCGTAACATTTCTGACAGTGCGTAACATTTCTGACAGTGTGTAACATTTCTGACAGTGCGTAACATTTCTGAGAGTGCGTAACATTTCTGACAGTGCATAACATTTCTGACAGTGCGTAACATTTCTGACAGTGCGTAACATTTCTGACAGTGCGTAACATTTCTGACAGTGCGTAACATTTCTGACAGTGCGTAACATTTCTGACAGTGCGTAACATTTCTGACAGTGCGTAACATTTCTGACAGTGCGTAACATTTCTGACAGTGCGTAACATTTCTGAGAGTGCGTAACATTTTGGACAGTGCGTAACATTTCTGACAGTGCGTAACATTTCTGACAGTGCGTAACATTTCTGACAGTGCGTAACATTTCGGCCAGTGCGTAACATTTCGGACAGTGCATAACATTTCGGCCAGTGCGTAACATTTCGGCCAGTGCGTAACATTTCGGCCAGTGCGTAACATTTCGGCCAGTGCGTAACATTTCGGCCAGTGCGTAACATTTCGGCCAGTGCGTAACATTTCGGCCAGTGCGTAACATTTCGGACAGTGCGTAACATTTCGGCCAGTGCGTAACATTTCGGCCAGTGCGTAACATTTCTGGCAGATGAGACAGATGAGACAGACAGATGAGACAGATAGCAACATTTGTTATTTTAAATAATATGCATAACCACTTAGCAGTCATCTTGAAAAATGTTTAAATGTTTCTCTTCAGGAAAAAAAACTAACAGACACACTGAAGTTCGTCCCAACATTGTGCTAATATTTCAAAATATCGGAGGAGAGACCCGGTAAACTACAGACCGGTCTTGTTGACAAGTATTTTTATAATAATATTGGGCAAACAGTAGGTACAAAAAATGGAAAAAGAGTCTTCTGACTTGTACATAATTCGCCTCTTTGACGGGAAGTTCCGGTACATTAAACCTGTTCACCCATTATGACAGTCCAAAAATATTTCATGGGTGGGTTATTTAAGGTATGTTAGGTGAGGTTTATATGTTAGTTATCGGCCAAAAATAAAAATCTTTGTATAAATGTTGGCAAGTTCGACTTATTAGGTACCCTATATATATATGTGTGTGTGTGTGTGTGTGTGTGTGTGTGTGTGTGTGTGTGTGTGTGTGTGTGTATGTGTGTGTGCGTGTGCGTGTGTGTCTTTAAAAATATAAATATATATATATATATATATATATATATATATATATATATATATATATATATATATATATATATATATATATATATATATATATTATTGCATACACAAATTTTCGCTTGCCTTATTCGGCAAGAAGAGAGTTGCTATTTAAGTCAAAATCGCAAGTTTTACCTATTCGGCTTGATTATATATATATATATATATATATATATATATATATATATATATATATATATATATATATATATATATATATATATATATATATAAACTATTTCTTTTTCATTGACAGTGATATAAGGATTTTTATTCGTGGACAAACTTAGACACCTCACCTAACCTTCCTTAATACTTGTTAAGCGCTAAACATATGTGGGTGAATCAGTGCAAGACGTGATGATGGATTAGATACATGTGCAACATCTAACTAGATAACTAAAGTGTAATTAACACTTATCAGTACTCAGTAATAACCAGCATCGAGACAAAAACTCAAAAGATAATTGATTTGTATATTTCGATCCTCTTCTGGGATCCTCTCCTGCTGAAGAGGATCCCAGAAGGGAATCGAAATATACAGATCAATTAATCTTCTGAGTGTCTCTCTTCCTGTGGGTTATTACTGAGCATCTAATTCTTCATCTTGTCGGTATTGCATACCATTCGTGTACAAGGTGGTGGAGGCTCGATCCTCCGTCTGCTGAACGCCAGACGTGCTTCCTCTTTTTGTTCACCTAAATGTCCAATGATGGACAGAATGAATGGGCAGACTGTTTTTTTTCTAGATTTTATAAAAGCCTTTAACAGAGTTCCCCGTGAAATACTAATTTGGAAACTTTACTGATAGGAAGAATAAAAGCCAAACTATGAAAATGAATGAAATACTTTTTGAAAGAAAAATGCTAGCAGTTATGAGAGAAAAGATGTTCTCGTGGAGACATATCTCTGGTGGGGTGTCCTCGTGGAGAGGTGTTAAGTAGGTTGTCCTCGTGAAGAGATGTCTCCGGTGGGGTGTCCTCGTGGAGAGGTGTTAGGTAGGGTGTCCTCGTGGAGAGATGTCTCGGGTGGGGTGTCCTCGTGTAGATATATCTCACGTGGATTGCCCTCTTGTAGAGATAGCTCACGTGGAGTGTCCTCGTCGAGAGATATATCACGTGGGGTGTCCTCGTCGAGAGGTATCTCGCATGGAATGTTCTCGTCAAGAGATATCTCACGTGGGGCGTCCTCGTGTAGAAATATCTCACGTGGAGTGTCCTCGTCGAGAGATATCTCACAACGGGTGTCCTGCCGAAGTGTTTCCCCTTTCTTGTGTTCTTCAAGTTCTTATAAATGCCAGGTAAAAGAAATAAGAATAACACCACAAGCAGAACATAGATTGTGGTTAAATATTGTGTCAGGGAAAGAGAGTGACTCAGGAGTAATTATTAACTAACAATTTGTGATACATAAATGTTAAATACTTTTTAAATATGTGGATGAAGAAATGCTAAAATGCCTTTTATAGCATATATTTGTCCGTAATTAGAATATGCCATTACTAAAATAAAGAAGAGCTATTGAAAAAACTACTAAAAACTGCTACTAAAAAAGAAGAGCAACTAAAACAGAAATGCTACTAAAAAAGAGCTACTGAAAATAAAAGCTACTAAATAAATGGTTACCAGAATTTACAACAAATATAAAATATATATGATGGAAGGTTGAGTGAAGTAAAGATGTTAGTTCTACTGATAAGTGAATGTTGCAACAAGAAGAGGCTGGAGGCTGTGGATATGTGGCTGAGGACAATGTGTGTTGTGAATATTATTGCAGAGAATCCGTTGTTTGGCGATTAGAAGGAGGTGCGGGGGTTACTAAAAGTATTTTCCAGAGGGCTGAGGAGGGTTTGTTGAAGTGGTTCGGACATTTAGAAAGGGTGGAACAAAACTGAATGACTTATAGGGTGTATAAATGTGTAGTGGAGAGAAGGTGGTGTAGGGGTTGGTCTAGGAAAGACTGGGGGGAGGGGGTAAAGGAGGTTTTGCATGTGAGGGGCTTGGACATCCAACAAGTGTGCATAAGCATGTTAGATAAGAGTGGAGGCAAGTAGTTTTTATGACCTGACGAGCTGCTGGAGTGTGAGAAGGGATTCGGAAAAACTGGTTAGCCGAACTTTAGTATTGGACATGGAAAGTAGTGTCTGTACTCTGAAGGAGCAGTGGGGAAATTTCCAGTTTGGAGGGGCATGTGAACTGTAGTATCGGTACGCGTCTGACAAGACAGTGATGAAGTAAGTGATGGTAAAAGTGTTTCTTCTTTTTTTGGTGGAAAATGGTGGTGTGTAAAAAAAACTGATGAAGACTGCACACCAAGGGCATAGTTCGCTCCTTTGGCTTTAAGCAGGTGAGTAAAAACTGATAGCTACATAGAAGAGGGAAGCACCATGTATCAACCTTATTGAATAGAGAAGTACAGTAGAACACTACAGGTCTTCCCAACATGTACCGTATTTTCCGGCATATAAGGCGCACGATCATATGACACATATAAAACGATGTTTCCAAGTAGCTGTAATGTAACGTTAGTAAACTGATGAAGCATAACACAAAGCCTATCTTTCAGTCCCTGAACTGATCATATAAGGCGCAGGATAATTTTCTGAAACTGGTAAAAAAGTGCGCCTTATATGCCGGAAAATACGGCAAGCATCGTACTGAATAGGATAGCTACACACTGTAGATGTTTCCACAATGTAAGAATTATGCAAAATAGCGTAGCAGCACCCTGCTAGTGTGCCTCATTATGGAAAAGAAATATATCCTTCCCTTGAAAGATTTTTTTTTTTTACACAGATCAGTTTTACAGGCTAAGAGCTGTTACCCTACCTCAGCTCATTTCAAAGCTCCGTCCCCAGGTTGCGACCCACCGGTCGACTAACACCCAGGTACCTACTTACTGCTAGGTGAACAGGGGCAGCAGGTGTATGGAAACATGTCCAACGTTTCCACCCGGCCAGGAATCAAACCAAGGACACTCTGACCATACCCCCGGCCGGGATTGAACCCGCGGTCAGAGAGTCTCAAAACTCCAGCCCGTCGCGTTAGCCACTAGACCAGCTAGCCACAATAAGATTCATCCAACTAGGTATATTTCTACGCCATAGGAAGGTTAGTACAGGCACCTCTGTGACCACAAATGCAAGTTTTTACAGACGGTAGTGAAGGGACTTGAACTAGAGTTCGTCACGGCCACGCTAGCTGGAGATTCGTCTGTAAAAACTTGCATTTGTGGTCACAGTGGTGCCTGTGCTAACCTTCCTATGGTGTAGAAATATACCTAGTTGGATGAATCTTATTGTGGCTAGCTGGTCTAGTGGCTAACGCGACGGGCTGGAGTTTTGAGACTCTATGACCGCGGGTTCAATCCCGGCCGGGGGTATGGTTTGTTTGCAATCGTGGCATTACGATTTCTTGAGTCAAGGACACTCTGTATGTGAACCGAGCGCGCTACCAACCAAGCCACGGGGTAGAGAGGACTAAGTGCCAGGCTGACTTCTTACTATCCACCCCGAGTCTGGGTACAAACTATGTCGTGGCTATCAACCTCTTGCACCTGCAACCCAAAATGTTTTGCCTAAATAAATGTTACCATTAACTAGAGCGCGCGGGCGCGCATGTGTGTGTGTGTGTGTGTTCACCTATTTATACTCGCAATCTATTTGTAGTTGCAGGGGTCGAGTCACAGCTCCTGGCCCCGATTCTTCGCTGGTCACTACTAGGTCCACACTCTCCCTGTTCCATGAGCGTTATCATGCCTCCATTACATCACTCTCCAGATTGTTCCACTTCCTGACAACGCTGTGGCTGAAGAAATACTTCTTGTGACTCATCTGAATCTTCAACTTCCAGTTGTGACACCTTGTTGCTGTGTCCCATCTCTGAAACATGCTGTCCCTATCCACCTTGTCAATTCCTCTCAGTATTTTATATGTCGTTATCATGTCCTCCCTATCCGTCCTGTCCTAGTGTCGTCAGGTCGATTATCCTTAACCTCTCCTCGTAGGAGACTAGTCTTGTTACGAACCTTAGTTCTTTCTTTAATTTCTTGAAGTGTCTGACCCGGGTTCCATACTGGTGCTACATACTCCAATATGGGCCTGACATAGACGGTGTACATAGTCTTGAACAATTCCTTACTAAGGTGTCGAAACGCTACTCTCAGGTTTGCCGGCGCCCATATGCTGCAGCAGTTATCTGGGTGATGTGCGCCTCAGATGTGTTCAGTAATATCCTCACCCCATGATCCTTTTCTTTGAGTGAGGTTTGCAGTCTTTGGCCTCCTAGCCTGCGGTCTTCTCTGACCATCCCCAGTCTTCATGACTTTGCACTTGGTAGGGATAAACTCCAGGAGAGAGTTGCTTGACCAGGCTTGCAGCCTGTTCAGATCCCTTTGTAGTCCCACCTGATCCTCATCCAACTGAATTCTTTTCATTAACTTCATATCGTCGTGTGTGTGTGTACTCACCTAGTTGTACTCACCTAGTTGAGGTTGCAGGGGTCGAGTCCTAACTCCTGGCCCCGCCTCTTCACTCGTCGCTACTAGGTCACTCTCCCTGAATCGTGAGCTTTATCATACCTCTGCTTAAAGCTATGTATGGATCCTGCCTCCACTACATCGCTTCCCAAACTATTCCACTTCCTGACTACTCTGTGGCTGAAGAAATACTTCCTAATATCCCTGTGATTCATCTGTGTCTTCAACTTCCAACTGTGTCCCCTTGTTGCTGTGTCCCATGTCTGGAACATCCTGTCTTTGTCCACCTTGTCACTTCCTCTCAGTATTTTGTATGTTGTACTGCTGTACATTAACATCTCCATTCAAAGCAGGTGAAATCGCAGATCTAGAGAGTGTACAGAGATCCTTTACTGCACGTATAAGTTCTGTCAAGCACCTTAACTACTGGGAACGCTTGGAAGCACTTGACTTGTACTCGTTGGAACGTAGGAGGGAGAGATATATCATAATCTACACTTGGAAAATCTTGGAAGGAATGGTCCCAAATCTGCACACAGAAATCACTCCCTACGAAAGTAAAAGACTGGGCAGGCGATGCAAAATGCCCCCAATAAAAAGTAGGGGCGCCATTGGTACACTGAGAGAAAACACCATAAGTGTCCGGGGCCCAAAACTGTTCAACAGCCTCCCATCAAGCATTAGGGGAATTGCCAATAAACCCCTGGCTGCCTTCAAGAGAGAGCTGGACAGATACCTAAAGTCAGTGCCGGATCAGCCGGGCTGTGGCTCGTACGTTGGACTGCGTGCGGCCAGCAGTAACAGCCTAGTTGATCAGGCCCTGATCCATCGGGAGGCCTGGTCATGGACCGGGTCGCGGGGGCGTTGATCCCCGGAATAACCTCCAGGTATGTCCCCCCTATCTCTCCTGTCCTCCAGTGTCGTCAGGCCGATTTCCCTTAACTTCTCCTCGTAGGACATACCCCTTAGCTCTGGGACTAGTCTTGTTGCAAACCTTTACACTTTCTCTAGTTACTTTACGTGCTTGGCTAGGTGTGGGTTTCAAACGGGTGCTGCATACTCCAATATCGGCCTAAAGTACACGGTGTACAGGGTCCTGAACGATGTGTGTGTGTGTGTGTGTGTGTGTGTGTGTGTGTGTGTGTGTGTGTGTGTGTGTGTGTGTGGTTTTGCTCGCCCGAGGCATTTTCCTATTAGTTTAGCGAGACATGGAGAGTGAGTGGTCACTGTTTGTTTCCCTCGTGGTGTTTTATGCTCCATCCCCTCGCCGAGGACCAGGTATGCGCGGCTTCCCTCAGCGACCTCCTCTCTGATTGGCATGTTCCCCTTGTTCTGTGGTCCCCAGATACAAGGAAATGGAGCATATACTCTCCTGTGGGATACCTGCCCAGGGAAGAGAAGGTTTGTAGAAGTGACCAGAGAAAGAGAGAGAGAGAGAGAGAGAGAGAGAGAGAGAGAGAGAGAGAGAGAGAGAGAGAGAGAACGATAACAAGAACGATATCGAGAACGAGAACGTTTTAGACTAATTGGAAGTTCATGGGACAGACAGACAGCCGATTACTTGGAAGTCCACACAGATGCTATCTGCGAGGCTGTCTGGTGTAAACTATGTACTACAGTCTATATTATGAATTTTCGTGTATTATCGAGATGTGTGAGTCAAGAATACAAAAGCAGAAAGAACAGTTCTCACCCTTCACTCCCTCCTGCTATTAGCAGAATGAAGACGGAATGAACAGGTAGAGATGTAATGATGTAATCAGTCCATCACCCTTCAAGACATACCTTTGAGGTGGTCAGTCTCTAAGACTATGGAGAAGAACTCTTCTCCAGGTTGAAAAACTGACCACCTCAACACTACGTCTTCATGGGTGATGGACTGATTACAATAATTGTAATCATTACATCGTCTTTGTCTCTACTGCTTCTACTGCCTCCTCCCTATTCAACTGAAGAATCCTAGTGTATAGGCGTAACGTTTCGGAATACAGATACCTAACTATTTTACATGTGTCTTACTTATCAACTTGTCAGTATTGTATACCACTATCATATTCATAATATCTGGTGTTTTGTGTTAGAAGCTTCTGACCAGGAAACCTAACATTGTTAGTTTTCCTGCTCGTAGAGAGACATCATTTGGGGCTTGTGGAGTTGCTGCTAATGATGACTGCCAGGTTTTTTTATTTCCTTGCTTCGGATAGTTTGTTGCCGAACATTTTGTATTCATTTTGAGATTATATATAAAAATACATTACCTTGCAAGTGTCTACATTGAAACTCGTTTTCCATGTTTACGACCATAGAGCTAACATCTCCAGATCTTTATGCCAAGTTTGGTTCATATTTCGCTGCACTATGGTGCTGCTATCTATAGACCTACCAATCTCACCCCAGACCACGCTTACCCAGCCACACACGGTCAACAAGGGTTACTCTGTCACTGTCTCTGGGCATGGCCCTTCGGGCATGGGCAACCCATAACACACTGTCTGTGTACAAGACCCCAAATAAAGTAACATAGCCTCCGAAGCCTTATTATTGATCGCCGGCTTGCACAGGACTCAAATTGTAAGAGATCACTCTCAATACTCGAATCTGCTATGGATGCTGCAATTTTTTTTTCTTTTTGTGTCAACTCACATTTTGCTATCTTTCCTGTTACCTCTTCCTCGGGATCATATGTGGATATTGTGAAGAGAACTGCACCAGCAACCGGTCCCTGGTATCTCTTCCCTTGACGCCTTGCCACTCACACACCTCTCCCTTCACTATCCTTCCCTGTTTTCTGTTTGTTGTCTAGTCGCTCATCCAAGCATGAAGTTTGTCTCTTATAACACGTTATTTTTTTAGCACTCTTCGTCGAGTTACTTTATCAAAAGCCTTCTGGAAATGTAGATATTCTACATCTGTTTAAACTTTCTCATCCTAGTTTTTGTTTACATAACTGAAAAAATCCATCATGTTAGTCAAGCATAACCTTTTGTTTCGGAATTCATGCTTCTTTCTTGTTATTAAGCTATTATTTGCTCACCTTAAATTGAAATTAAGCTGATGGGACGATAGTTGAGGGCACTAATCTTGACCCTCGTTTTTTAAATACTGGGAAACATGTGTTCTTTTCATGTCTATTGACATCTTACCCTCTAATGATTTTTTGAATACATAGTTTGAGCAAGCCATTTGTTATCTACATTCTTTTATAACTCAGGCAGGAAGTTCATCCGACCCGCCTGACCTCCTGAAGTTTAACTTCTCTAAGCACATTATTATATCATGGCTTGGGAACATTGGTGTCGTGTTCGTCTGTAAACACAGACGTGAAGGTTGTGTTGAGTAAATACGTCATGTCTCTGTAGATGTTTGTTAGTCTGCCATTTTCTCTAGTTAAAGGTCCTGGCATTGCTTTTACGTTTTTTCTTTATTTTCCCCAGACATATTTTAAGAATTTCCCTGGATTATTTTTGACGCTTTGTGCAATGTTTCTTTTAAATTCTTATTGAGCATTTCTGATATAAAAAAAGAGGATAGAAGGGAGAAAGAGATAAAAAAAGAGAGAGAGAGAGATAGAAAGAGACCAAAGGAGAACAGTAGTATTTGGGGGTGGATAAAAGCAATGAGATATAGAAGAGAATAAGACAGAAATTTAAATGCGAAGGGACGAGAGAGAGAGAGAGAGAGAGAGAGAGAGAGCGTTTTGAGTAAGGTTTCCAGTATTGCAGCACACGAATAATTTCCTCTGAGTATCATTACTCTGATGGGACTGATTTCCCTCTCGGGTTCTGCAGAGATTGGTCTGGGACCCAGCACGGACTCCTCACTTAACACATGAGTCTTACCATTTAAAAATTTCTGCCCGCTCGCCTCAACGCATAAAAAAATTCCCCTCATCACAACTTTTTTCCTCGTCTAGGTATCTAAGACGTTTCACCAACCAGTTCCTGGATGGCGAAACATCTCCAAAAAAAAAAGATACCCAGATATTGCACGTGTCTAATTCATCAACATCTTAAATAACATGATAACTTCAAGTTTCACTCTTCCCCAAACATTTGAATGCAATGTAAACATCTGAGGAACCGACATAAATACCTTGATTCAGTGTTTATTAATGCTCACCTCCTTCGTCTTTCATAATGTTCATTATTTTTATATTGGCCATTATGTTTACAGAAAATGTTAGTAATGTTTAGAGCCATCGTTTATGATAATTACTCAATATTTTAAATCCCCTCAGGGAGGAAAAACAAGAGTAATTTTGCGTGTAATGAGAGAGCTGAAATTTTTAAACTCTAAAAATGTGCCATGAAATATTCAGGATTTTCATTAACATTGGCGCAGGTAAGTGTTTAGAAAACAATAGTTGTGATCTATCTACTGTTGTTGCTGCTACCACTACTGTTGTTGTTGCTACCACCACCACTGTTTTTGTTACCACTACTGTTGTTGTTTTTGCTATCATCGCTGTTGTTGTTGCCACTGCTATTGTTCCTGCAACCGCAGTTGTTGTTGCTGTCAATACTATTGTTGTTGCTACCACCACTGTTGTTAGTGTTGCCACCACTGTTGTTGTTGCTGCCACTACTATTGTTGCTACCACTGCTGTTGTTATTGTTGTTGCTACCACTACTGTTGTTGTTGTTGTTGTTGCTACCACTACTGTTGTTGCTACAAATGTTTTTGTTGCTACCAGTGCTGTTGTTGCTACCACTTCTGTAGTTGCTGCCACTACTGTTGTTGCTACCACTACTGTTATTGTTGCTACTGCTGTAATTGTTGCTACTACTACTATTGTTGCTACCACCACTGTTGCTGGCGCTACCACTGCTGTTGCTGTACCACCACTCTTCTTGTTGCTACCACTCCTATTGTTGTTGCTCCCACTACTGTTGTTGTTGCTACCACCACTCTTGATGTTGTTATTACTACTCTTGCTGTTGCTACGCCTGCTGTTGTTGTTGTTGTTGTTGTTATCACTACTGTTGTTGCCACCACTGTTGTTGTTGTTGCCAAACTAGTCTTCTTGTTGCTACCACCGCTGTTGTTGCTACCATCATTGTTGTTGTTGCCTCGGCTGTTGTTGTTGTTACCACTGTTGTTATTGTTGCCTCCACTATTGTTGCTGCTACCACTATTGTTGATGCTCTCACCAGTGTCGTTGATGCAGCCACAAATGTTACCGTTCATTTTATCACAACTGTTGCTTTTATTGCTACCAACATTGTTACTGGAGATGCTTCCACCACTGCTACTGTTGTTGCTGCCACCACCACTGCTACTGTTGTTGCTGCCACCACCACTGCTACTGTTGTTGCTACCACCACCACTGCTACTGTTGTTGCTACCACCACCACTGCTACTGTTGTTGCTACCACCACCACTGCTACTGTTGTTGCTACCACCACCACTGCTACTGTTGTTGCTACCACCACCACTGCTACTGTTGTTGCTACCACCACCACCACCACTACTACTGTTGTTGCTACCACCACCGCTGCTACTGTTGTTGCTACCACCACCAACACCAACACTGCTACTGTTGTTGCTACCACTACCACTGCTACTGTTGTTGTTACCACTACCATTGCTACTGTTGTTGCTACCACTACCACTGCTACTGTTGTTGCTACCACCACCACTGTTACTGTTGTTGCTACCACTACCACTGTTACTGTTGTTGCTACCACCACTGCTACTGTTGTTGCTACCACCACCACTGCTACTGTTGTTGCTACCACCACCACCACTGCTACTGTTGCTACCACCACCACTGCTACTGTTGTTGCTACCACCACCACTGCTACTGTTGTTGCTACCACCATCACTGTTACTGTTGTTGCTACCACTACCACTGTTACTGTTGTTGCTACCACCACCACTGTTACTGTTGTTGCTACCACCGCCACTGCTACTGTTGTTGCCACCACCACCACTACTATTGTTGTTGCCACCACCACCACTGTTACTGTTGTTGCTACCACCACCACTGCTACTGTTGTTGCCACCACCACCACTACTATTGTTGTTGCCACCACCACCACTGTTACTGTTGTTGCTACCACCACCACTGCTACAGTTGTTGCTACCACCACCACCACCACTGCTACTGTTGTTGCCACCACCACCACTACTATTGTTGTTGCCACCACCACCACTGCTACTGTTGCTACCACCACCACTGCTGCTGTTGTTGCTACCACCACCACCACTGCTACTGTTGTTGCCACCACCACCACTACTATTGTTGTTGCCACCACCACCACTGCTACTGTTGTTGCTACCACCACCACTGCTACTGTTGTTGCTACCACCACCACCACCACTGCTACTGTTGTTACCACCACCACTACTATTGTTGTTGCTACCACCACCTCTGCTACTGTTGTTGCTACCACCACCACCACCACTGCTACTGTTGTTGCTACCTTCATCATAATCACATCGCCCCAACCAAATCCTCCTTCTCCTACAAAATCCGACATCTTCCCCTCCAAATTCACCTCCCTACCAAATTAGTCTTGTCCCCACTAAATACTGCCTTCCCCAGCTAATCCACCTCCTGCACACCAAATCCATGTCTTTCTTTACCAAATCCACCTCTCATCAAATCCACTTCCTCTTGACCAAATTCACCTCCTCCCCACTAAATCCATCTCCTCGCCAAATCCACTTCTTTGCTTACCAAATCCACCTCCTCACTAAATCCATTTCCTCACCAAATCCACCTTCTCCCCACCAAATCCACCTCCTTACCTACCAAATTCACCTCTTCCTCACCAAATCCACCTTCTACTCACCAAATCCACCTCCTCCGCACAAAATCCACCTCCTCCCCAGATCCACCTTTTCACCAAATCCTCCTCCTGCCCTACCAAATCCACCTCCTCTTCACTAAATACATCTACTCTCCACGAAACCCACCTACTCTCCACCAGATCCACCTCCTTTCCCACTAAATCCACTTCCCTCAACCAATTGCACCTCTTTTTTAAATCCTCTATTTTATCCATGATTGCTACATCCCCCCACTTTCTTTTAACTCTTCTTCCTCCACCAAACCCACCTGCTCACCACTAAACCCACCTGCTCACCACTAAACCCACCTGCTCACCACCAAACCCACCTGCTCACCGCCAGTTCCACTTCCCTTCGACCAAATTCATTTCAAACTTCGCCAAACCTTCCATCTCCATCTCAGGTCTACTTCCTTCTCATGAAGTTTTCCTAAGCCCCTTTCAAACTACCATCTCCAGCGGATCCACCTCCCCACCAGATCCTCCTTCTCTTCGACCATATCTTCCTCTTCCCCGCCAAATCAACTTCCTAGTCTGCCGTGTCTGCTTCTCCCCACCAAATCCTCGTTCTCTCTTCTTTCAATTCACCTCCCCCAAACCCTCCTCCCCACCATATCCAACTCCTTCCTACCAAATCCAACTTTTCCCCACCATATCCTCCTTCTCCCCCTATGAAATACACCTCCTCCACCAAATTCTCCTCCCCGCCAAATCGATCTCCTTCCCCCCATATCCACCTTCTCCACCTTCTCATCACATCCACGTCCTTCCCACCAAATCTACCTCTTCCTCCTCCAAATCTGCCTCCCTCCCTTCCTCCTGCAACAAAGCCACAACGTTCCAGCAAATCTACTTCCACCACCAGTCCCGTGTAGAATGCCTTTTTAAATCATATATATTCAGTATACATAATAATTTTATATAATTTTACAAACACGCATAAAGATCATTAATGATTTTCATAAAGAATAAAAAAGCATAATTCAAGGACTAGAACAATACACAAATAACCCGCACATAGGAGGAGCTTACGATGACGTTTCGGTCCGATTTGGACCATTCACAAAGTCACTCTGTGTCTTTGCAAATGGTCCAAGTCGGGCTGAAACGTCGTCTTAAGCTCCTCTCTCCTAGGTGTGGGTTATTTGTGTATGATTTTTATACTTTGCTGAGATGTTTTTATCGTGAAGGAAGCTTGCAGGGTCATGTTCTCCTTACGAAGTTTTCACATGGAAAGTGTATTATGAGCTTTTTAAAACAGGAAATCGCTGACTAGATGAGGAAATCAGAAGCAAGGTGATTATAATGTTATGTTAAGAGAAGGAAGAGGAGGAGAAGAGGAGACAAGGAGAAAGAGCAGTGAAGAAAAGATGAGAAGTTAGTGGGACGCTGAATAAGTGGATTACCTTTGGTAGTTGTGTATGTGAGTACTGTACCAGATGTGGTGAGTCACTATACATATGTTAGACGCTGGAATCTGTTATAGATACACAGGGTGTCCACAGAAACATTCCCTGATTTCAAACAGGTATAACATGTAACTTTACAGTAATAATCTTTCACAGTTAGTAGCGTCAGATGCAGGATTCTATTCAGTTTCATGTGGTATAGGGCACCATTAAAGGCACTCAATGTGCGCCCCTCTGGTTGCTCGGCAAACATCGATGTGATAGTCCAGTTCGGTCCAGACGCTCTGCAGCATATCTGGTGTTATCATGCGAACTGCTTCAGCGATCGAAATTTTCAGCTCCTCCAGGGTTGCAGGTAGTAGTGGAACGTAAACTGTGCTCTTCACGTACCCCCAAAGAAAGAAGTCACGAACAGGTAGGTCCGGTGACCTCGCAGGTGACTTGCAGAGGTCACTCATCCACACCTCCACCAGTATGGTGGACTGGTCACTCATCCAAACCTCCACCAGTGTGGTGGCGGTGTCACTCATCCGCACCTTCACCAGTGTGGTGGAGGGGCCACTCATCCACACCTTCACCAGTGTTGTGGAGGGGCCACTCATCCACACCTTCAACAGTGTGGTGGAGGGGCCACTCATCCACACTTTCACCAGTGTGGTGGAGGTATCACTCATCCACACCTTCACCATTGTGGTGGAGGGGCCACTCATCCACACCTTCACCAGTGTGGTGGAGGTATCGCTCATCCACACCTTCATAAGTGTGGTGGAGGTGTGGATGAGTGACACTCAGTACAGGATAGTGAAACATAAAAGAGGTGGAGTTTTTAATCCCTGTTTCTAAGTGTGGGTAATTTGCAATTAATTATTGATAAGTTAATTAAGTAATTATGCTAGACCAGAAGTTGTGGTGAGCCACACTTGAGGTCTCACAAATCCATCTCTTCAACTTCTTCCACCCAATCCACCTCCTCCCTCCCTCACAGAATCCACCTCATCTCTCACCCAATCCACCTCCTCTCTCACCTAATCCACCTCATCCCTCACCCAATCCACCTCCCCCTCATCTAATCCCCCTCCCCGTCACCCAATCCACCTCCCCCTCACCTAATCCACCTCATCCCTTTCCATATTCACTTCCTCCCCCACTGAAACAAGCATCACCTAATATCACAATACCACCTTCAACCACTACACCAACACCAACACTTACATAAACAACCACAACACCAACACTTACATAAACAACCACAACACCAACACTTGCATAAACAACCACAACACCAACACTTATATAAACAACCACAACACCAACACTTACATAAGCAACCACAACACCAACACTTATATAAACAACCACAACACCAACACTTACATAAGCAACCACAACACCAACACTTACATAAACAACCACAACACCAACACTTGCATAAACAACCACAACACCAACACTTACATAAGCAACCACAACACCAACACTTATATAAACAACCACAACAACAACACTTACATAAGCAACCACAACACCAACACTTACATAAGCAACCACAACAACAACACTTACATAAGCAACCACAACACCGAAACTTACATAAGCAACCACAACACCAACACTTACATAAACAAAAACAACAACACTTACATAAACAACCACAACAACAACGCTTACATAAACAACCACAACACCAACACTTACATAAACCACAACAACAACACTTACATAAACAAAAACAACAACACTTACATAAACAACCACAACACCAACACTTACATAAACAACCACAAAACCAACACTTGCATAAACAACCACAACACCAACACTTACATAAACAACCACAACACCAACACTTACATAAACAACCACAACACCAACACTTACATAAACAACCACAACAACAACACTTACATAAGCAACCACAACAACAACACTTACATAAACAACCACAACACCAACACTTACATAAACCACAACAACAACACTTACATAACCACAACAACAACACTTACATAAACAACCACAACACCAACACTTACATAAACAACCACAACACCAACACTTACATAAACAACAACAACAACAACACTTACATAAACAAAAACAACAACACTTACATAAACCACAACACCAACACTTACATAAACAACCACAACAACACTTACATAAACAACCACAACACACTTACATAAACAACCACAACAACAACACTTACATAAACAACCACAACAACAACACTTACATAAACAACCACAACACCAACACTTACATAAACAACCACAACACCAACACTTACATAAACAACCACAACACCAACACTTACATAAACAACCACAACAACAACACTTACATAAACAACAACAACAACAACACTTACATAAGCAACCACAACAACAACACTTACATAAACAACCACAACACCAACACTTACATAAACAACCACAACAACAACACTTACATAAACAACCACAACACCAACACTTACATAAGCAACCACAACACCAACACTTACATAAACAACCACAACAACACTTACATAAACAACCACAACACCAACACTTACATAAGCAACCACAACAACAACACTTACATAAACAACCACAACAACACTTACATAAACAACCACAACAACAACACTTACATAAGCAACCACAACAACAACACTTACATAAACAACCACAACACCAACACTTGCATAAACAACCACAACACCAACACTTACATAAACAACCACAACACCAACACTTGCATAAACAACCACAACACCAACACTTACATAAACAACCACAACACCAACACTTACATAAAAAACCACAACAACAACATTTACATAAGCAACCACAACAACAACACTTACATAAACAACCACAACAACAACACTTACATAAACAACCACAACACCAACACTTACATAAACCACAACACCAACACTTACATAAACAACCACAACAACAACACTTACATAAGCAACCACAACACCAACACTTACATAAACAACCACAACAACACTTACATAAACAACCACAACACCAACACTTACATAAACAACCACAACAACACTTACATAAACAACCACAACACCAACACTTACATAAACAACCACAACAACAACACTTACATAAACAACCACAACAACAACACTTACATAAACAACCACAACAACAACACTTACATAAGCAACCACAACACCAACACTTACATAAACAACCACAACAACAACACTTACATAAACAACCTCAACACCAACACTTACATAAGCAACCACAACACCAACACTTACATAAGCAACCACAACACCAACACTTACATAAACAACCACAACAACACTTACATAAACAACCACAACACCAACACTTACATAAGCAACCACAACAACAACACATAAACAACCACAACAACAACACTTACATAAGCAACCACAACAACAACACTTACATAAACAACCACAACAACAACACTTACATAAACAACCTCAACACCAACACTTACATAAACAACCACAACAACACTTACATAAACAACCACAACAACAACACTTACATAAACAACCACAACACCAACACTTACATAAGCAACCAGAACAACAACACTTACATAAACAACCACAACACCAACACTTACATAAACATCCACAACACCAACACTTACATAAGCAACCACAACACCAACACTTACATAAACAACCACAACACCAACACTTACATAAGCAACCACAACAACACTTACATAAACAAGCACAACAACAACACTTACATAACCACAACACCAACACTTACATAAGCAACCACAACAGCAACACTTACATAAGCAACCACAACAGCAACACTTACATAAGCAACCACAACAACAACACTTACATAAACAACCACAACACCAACACTTACATAAACAACCACAACAACAACACTTACATAAACAACCACAACAACAACACTTACATAAACAACCACAACAATAACACTTACATAAACAACCACAATAACAACACTTACATAAACAACCACAACACCAACTCTTACATAAGCAACCACAACAACAACACTTACATAAACAACCACAACACCAACACTTACATAAACAACCACAACACCAACACTTACATAAGCAACCACAACATCAACACTTACGTAAACAACCACAACAACAACACTTACATAAACAACCACAACAACAACACTTACATAAACAACCACAACAACAACACTTACATAAACAACCACAACAACACTTACATAAGCAACCACAACAGCAACACTTACATAAACAACCACAACAACAACACTTACATAAACAACCACAACACCAACACTTACATAAGCAACCACAACACCAACACTTACATAAACAACCACAACACCACTTGCATAAACAACCACAACACCAACACTTACATAAACAACCACAACACCAACACTTACTTAAGCAACCACAACACCAACACTTACATAAGCAACCACAACATCAACACTTACATAAGCAACCACAACAACAACACTTACATAAGCAACCACAACACCAACACTTACATAAACAACACCAACACTTACATAAGCAACCACAACATCACTTACATAAGCAACCACGACAACAACACTTACATAAACAACGACAACAACACTTACATAAACAACCACAACAACAACACTTACATAAGCAACCACGACACCAACACTTACATAAGCAACCACAGCATCAACACTTACATAAACAACCTCAACAACAACACTTGCATAAACAACTTCAACAACAACACTTACATAAGCAACCACAGCATCAACACTTACATAAACAACCTCAACAACAACACTTGCATAAACAACTTCAACAACAACACTTACATAAGCAACCACAACAACAACACTTACATAAGCAACCACAACATCAACACTTACATAAACAACCACAACAACAACACTTACATAAGCAACCACAACACCAACACTTACATAAGCAACCACAACATCAACACTTACATAAGCAACCACAATACCAACACTTACATAAACAACCACAACACCAACACTTACATAAGCAACCAGAACAACAACACTTACATAAACAACCACAACACCAACACTTACATAAGCAACCACAACACCAACACCAACAACCAGACGGACCAACACGTCATCATAAGTTCCTATATGCGGGTTATTTTTGTATTAACTTAAAATCAAAGGAAAACTTTCTCTCAGGGAGACACATCAGCACTAAAAATAAATTTATCTAAATACATCATTTTATCCCGAATTTACCGACCTATGCGTCTACCTTCAAAGGAAAAAAATAATCTGCCGCAGGGATCGCAATTTGGCCGACAAGGAAGCCTTAGCTGGATATTATTTAACTAGAACAGTACACTACATATTTTTAATTCATTTGTCCGGCTTTATTTCCAGTGGCAACTAATCAATTTGGCTTTGATTTGCTACATTTTCGGAAATATGCAAACTAAATATTCTGGTACGATTTATATTCACGATGCATATATATACTAATATGATTTATATTAATGGATTTTTGAACTTGATTAATTATTAGTCTTCATGGAGTGAATGTACATTAATCAAGGGATTAATTCGTGGCTCAATAAATCCATCATCGGGCCTTCTCTGATTACTTGTCGGGCGAGGCGTAATTATGAGCAGCGCTGGGTAATTACCAGCACCTACTGGGGTAATTAAGCCTGTAACAATTGTCCAATTAGTGCTGCTTGCTGCCGGAAGCCTGATAATTATCTCCAATTATTAATATAATCGTATCTACGGCAGTGCCGGAGATGCAGTAATGTGTGTGTGTGTGTATGTGTGTGTGTGTATGCGTGTGTGTATGCGTGTGTGTATGCGTGTGTGTGTGTGTGTGTGTGTGTGTGTGTGTGTGTGTGTGTGTGTGTGTGTGTGTATGAACTTCAGTTAGGTTGTAATACAAATTTGCTGTGTTTATCGCCACTATATTATTTTTGCTGTGTGTGACTTGTTACTGACTAAGGAACATATTAATTGTTTGCACAAGAATTTGGCCTTTTCACATAGTTTTTTCTCCATTACCCGGGAGCCTGAAGGCTCCTCATCTAATTTCAGGAGGACGGGAACTTCTTCGACGGGAACTTCTTCGACGGGAACTTCTTCGACGGGAACTTCTTCGACGGGAACTTCTTCGACGGGAACTTCTTCGACGGGAACTTCTTCGACGGGAACTTCTTCGACGGGAACTTCTTCGACGGGAACTTCTTCGACGGGAACTTCTTCGACGGGAACTTCTTCGAAAGCTACAATTTGTTGTAGACGTTTAAATGATGGGTTTATTTTAATTTAGTGTGATACTGTTTATTTTTTAGTGTTTCTTTTTTTTTTTACTTTAAATGTTTCTATACTTTCTCTAATATAGATTTTGAATGTGTGTATAACATCAAATGTACTGAATGACATAAGTCAAACTGCTTCATTGAACTTTCTTCGTTTTTCAAAAATCGATCACTGTTGTGGAGTACAACGAATAGTATTTCTAACTGGTTTACCTGGAGTTTACCTGGAGAGAGTTCCGGGGGTCAACGCCCCCGCAGCCCGGTCTGTGACCAGAGGGACAGAGTACCTGTCTGAGGTTACTGGTGCAGAGTGTATGCTCGTAGTGTTCCAGGTTCTTTTAAATTATTAAGAAATGAAATTTCCATCCCCTAAGGATGTAACTCGCAATAGTTTACTATATGGTGAGCAGGAGCAGTAGTAGGTACATGGAGAGTTGTACAAGAATGGTATATAATACCGACAAGATGAAATTAAGACACATGTGCAACATCTGGGTATCTTTATTGTAGACGTTTCGCCATCCAGTGGCTTTACCAATACAAATTCTGATTACCTCATCTTCTGTATATAGTCCTACTGTCTTCAAGTTATGTCCTAGAATTTGTATTGATAAAGCCACTGGATGGCGAAACGTCTACAATAAAGATACCCAGATGTTGCACATGGAGAGTTAAAGTTACCTGGCACTGCCACATGATCACATCCGGCATCCATCCCTTGTGACGTTATTGTTTAACTAGTGAAGTGCAGGAAACTGCTGATACTCATATGGTATAGATGTAAATGTGACAATGTGCTAATATACTTAATAAATGGAATCAAACCATACCACGGGCGGGATTTGAACCCGCGGTCAGATCCCGCCCGTGGTATGGTTTGTTTGCAATCGTGTCATTACGATTTCGTGAGTAATGCAATAATCGCGAACAAGCGGTACAAGATGTAAAACAGCCACAGGGGGTGGTTGAATGATAGCTCTAGGCCTCTCATGTTGCAATCAACATATCTTCAGGAGATTGCAATGCTGCAGAAATGAGCAGGAAGTCCAGGTATATTCGTTCAAGGGAACGAATCTGCCTGGACTTCCTACTCATTTTTGTATTTCCTGAAATAATTACAGAATGACTCTTCTAATCGGCTTCAAACTTTAATAATTGTGGGTTTGACTCGAAACAAAAGTTGCATTATTATTACGCAGTGGAAATTTTAATTTGTTAATTTTTTAAACAAACTATTTTCCCTGAAATAACTGGAGAACTTCTCTCCTGATCGACTTCAACCGTTCATGCTGGCTTGTCTCAAATTTTTTTGGAGTGTTCTTGGGCTGAGTAGGTGACAATAAGCCTATCAAATTCAAACTAAGTACTGAATATTATTTTCCGTGCGGTACCTTGAGAATGCAACTTCTGACCGGCTTCAAACTTAGTGTTGATATATTTTACTCAAAAAAAGTTCCCATTCTTTTTGGTCTGCGTAAATTTTAATTTGTCAATATTATTAAATAAACAGGAATATAGATTTCACTGCTGCAGGAAGACACTGTCTCTTCTGATTGCTTTCACACTTTCAGAATTGAGCTATCATATATAATAGTAAGTTAGAAATGGTTTCCGGTTCTTTTAGAGCCATTATGCCATTAATAATGAAGAAATTTGGACGTTAATTAAAATCAATAACCTTTACGTGCCTTTTCTTAGCCATTTCAAATCTTACGCTGCACACTGTGCCTTCATTTGTATGCTGGGTTTATGGGATACGAGGGATACCTTTCTCGAATCATTGAGGTGCAGGGTGCTGCGTTTGTGGAATACAAGGGATAACTTTCACAGATCACTGAGGTACAGGGTGCTGGGAGTATGCGATGCGGGGCATACCTTTTCCAGATTACTGAGGTAGAAGGATTGTGAGTACGCGTTACGGGGATACATTTCTCAGATCATTGAGGTACAGGGATTGTGAGTATGCGTTACGGGGATACCTTTCTCAGATCATTGAGTTACAGGGTGCTGGGCTGATGGGATACCGGGGATATCTTTCTTTGATCACTTAGCGACCTGGAAAAAAAGTATAAGCGTCATGTTAGGATCATTTTATATCCTCTCCTAGGATCCGAACACTTCCTATTCGTCTAGTTCCTAGGTATCTATTGACTGTTAGGCGATAGGGGCAACAAGTGTGAGGAAACTTACCTATTTCTCCCCCCCCCCAGGGTTCGACCTGGGTCGTTTTGGTTGTGAGCCGAACCAATTACTAAATCAGTGTGACTAACAGTAACATATACCTCAAAATCTTGTCCTATTTTCCCACACTATGTGATCAGTCCCAAGGCCAGACTGTGTTACAGTTCCTCACACTTATTGCCCTGATGATTGCTCTGAAAGTTGCCGAAAGCTCAGATCTCCGCCTTTCATATTTCACGAGAGAATATATTAACACGGAAAAAAATAGAAAGAGGGTAAGTAATTGAGTTACTGGAAGAGATGGAAGGAGATGAGGAGGTAGAGAGGGAAGCAGATGAGGTAGAGAGGGAAGGAGGTAGCGAGAGAAGAGATGAGGGGGTAGAGAGGGAAATAAGTAGGAAGGGAAGGAGGTAGAGAGGAAAGGAGGTAGAAAGGAAATGAGGTAGAGAGTGAAGGAGGTAGAGAGGGAAGGAGGTAGAGAGGGAAGGAAGTAGAGAGTGAAGGAGGTAGAAAGGAAATGAGGTAGAGAGTGAAGGAGGTAGATAGGGAAGGAGGTAGAGAGGGAAGGAGGTAGAAAGGAAACGAGGTAGAGAGGGAAGGAGGTAGAGAGTGAAGGAGGTAGAGAGTGAAGGAGGTAGAGAGTGAAGGAGGTAGAGAGTGAGTGAAGGAGGTAGAGAGTGAGTGAAGGAGGTAGAGAGTGAGTGAAGGAGGTAGAGAGTGAGTGAAGGAGGTAGAGAGTGAAGGAGGTATAGAGGGAAGGAAGTAGAGAGTGAAGGAGGTAGAGAGAGGAGGAGGTAGAGAAGGAAGGAGGTAGAGATGGAAGAAGGTAGAGAAAGAAAGAAAGAAGAAGCTAGAGAAATAAGGGAGCAGATACGGGCACAAAAATCCTGATAAAGGAAGAGCAGAGACACAGAATATACACAACAATAAAACTGCTACACATCAAAGTGTTGCCAGGGACTGAAAAAGAGCCAACCTTCATGTCTCAAAGAGTTGCCAGATCAAAGCAAAAAAAAAATCTTATGATTTTGTAAGACCTCGGAGTAATTTGCAATATTTTCCGGAAATATTACCTGTATTTTCTGTGTGTATGTTACGTCTCAGCAAATGAAGATCCATTTCTCTGGTATCCCCATGACTGTTGTTCCAGGTAAGTGAGGTATCCCTGTGACTGTTGTTACAGGCAAGTGAGGTATCCCTGTGACTTGTTACAGGTATGTGAGGCATCCCTGTGACTTGTTACAGGTAAGTGAGGTATTTCTGTGACTGTTGTTTCATGTAAGTTAGGCATCCCTGTGACTGTTGTTACATGCAAGTTAGATATCCCTGTGACTGTTGTTACAGGTAAGTGAGGCATCCCTGTGATTGTTGTTACAGGTAGGTGAGGTATCCCTGTGACTGTTGTTAAGGGTGAGGTGTCCCTGTGACTATTGTTAAGGGTGAGGTATCCCTGTGACTCTTGTTACAGGTAAGTGAGGTATCCCTGTGACTGGCGTTACAAACATGGGAGGTATCCCACTGACTTGCTACAAACATATAAGGTATCACTGTTACTTATTTCACACATATGAGGTATCCCTGTGACTGGTGTTAGAAACACTCTAGTGTTACAGACACGTGAGGTATCCCTCCCTGAGGCTTGGCTTTCTTGTTGATTGGTTTGTCATCCGGCTTGTGCTGCTGGAGCCCTACAGGCCTACTAGCTACAATTACTCTCCGAAGATACATTAATGTTTTTTAATATCAAATATTAAAACAGAGTGAGAAGCCGTATGGATGGATAAATGAGCCATTGGTGGAAGAGATCCATATATTTCGTTCTCAGAGAATGACCCTCTTCAGTACATGTGTATACGTTTCAGGGGAGGCTACACTAGTGCACTAGATATAGAGCTGACTATAGTCAACTAGGATTGGGTTGAGGGACTGATTACCTCATCTTCTACTGTCGACAGTTAATATACTATGTATTGAACTGAAGAATCCAAAGATACCCAGGTGTTGCACGTACGTTGAAGTCATCAACTTCTAAGTGTTGTATATCTTGCACGTAAGGATTAAGCTGCATTATAAAACTTTTAAGCCATGTTGATAAGATTTTTGAAAAATACAGAATTTGCATGTATGGTTTATTCTCGTGACTAATATGTCTCTTATGGCATAAAAATCTTCTGTATGGTAGGAGCAAACCTTGATGCTAGTGAGGAGCTATTGCAACTGTTCTTCCAATCTATAGTGTTAATAATAATAATAATAATAATAATAATAATAATAATAATAATAATATAATAATAATAATAATAATAAAACCAAACACAACAAAAGCAAAAAAATAACATCAACACTACCAACACACACCTATACACACACACACACACACACACACACACACACACACACACACACACACACACACACATACACAAATCTCCAGTAAATTCAGTGTCATGGAGAGTGTGGAAGAAGCAATAAGAGCAAACACGGAGTATAGCCTCAGGGGACAAAGGTTGTAGACTTCACTCAAAGAGAACGACCGAGGGGGCGACCACAGTGCCTGGTATATCGCCAGAGGCTCACATCAACCGAACAACCTCTGCAACCAGAGCTCGTTTGGTATATAAGAGTAGCCTTCTCGAATCTCAACAGAGGGTCATTCTGGACCCTTTAAACGACATATGTCACGAGTACGCAGCACCATCATGGAACCCAAACCTGAAAAGGCATGTTAAGAGGTATGCAACGAGACTGATTCCAGAGCTACGAGGTACGAGGAGACTAACGGAATTAAACCTAACGGCACTGGAGGACAGTAGACCCAGGGAAAACATGACAACAACAAAAAACACTCTGAGGACTTGATAAGGTAGACAGGAATAGATTGGTTGAAAGCCTGGAAACAGGTGCTCAAGGGCACAATGGGAAGTTAAACAGATGAGCCCCAGAGATGTCAGGAATTAATTCTTCAGTCTCAAGGTAGTCAGGAAAGGGAATAACGTGTCCGAAGAAGGGTTGAAGGAAAGCTCCACATATGGTTTTTATAAGCAGTTACTACAGGGCCCAGGAGCTAGGAAGTAATGAATCTGGCAAGCGGCAAGATGGAAGGCGGAGCCAGAAGCATGTAACCACATATAAGAACATAAAAACTCAAGAAAGAAGGAACACTGCAGCAGACCTACTGGCCCATGCGAGACAGGTCCAGTTCTCCTACCGGCTTAAGCCAGCGCCCTAACGTAGTCATGTCAGGTCACATTCACTTAAGGAAGGAGCACGGTATCTGATCTAGTAGCACAAGCCAGTCAGGTCAAACTCACACCCACCTACACCCACTTATGTATTTATCTAACCTATTTTTAAAACTGCACAACGTCTTAGCTTCTATGACGGTACTCTGGAGTTTGTTCCACTCATCCACAACTCTATTACCAAACCAGTGTTTTCGTATATACTTCCTGAATCTGAATTTTTCCAATTTAAAACCATTGCTGCGAGTCCTGTCTATGTTAGATATTTTTAGCACGCTGTTTACATCCCCTTTATTAATTCCTGTTTACCATTTATACACCTCAGTCATATACCCCCTAATTCTACGCCTTTCTAGAGAGTGCAAATTCAGGGCCCTTAGTCTATCCTCATAGGGAAAATTTCTGATACATGGGATCAACTTTGTCATCCTCATTACGTCGCTATTTATTCCCTCATCTATGTCGGTTATGTAAACTGTGAACAAGGGGCGCAACACTGACCCTTGTGGAACACCGCTTGTGACGTGCCCCCATTCTGATTTCTCCCCATTTATGCAAACTCTCTGCTGCCTATTTGTCAACCATAGCTCTACTCAAGAAAAAATTTCTCTTCCTATTCCGTGTGCCTGAAGTTTCCTTAATAGCCTCTGATGTGGAACTCTATCGAAAGCCTTACTGAAGTCTATATATGTACACAATATCATATTCAGTACCATGATCTACCTCCTCAAACACCTTAGTGAAAAAAGTTAGTAAATTCGTAAGACAGGAACGCCCCTTTGTAAAACCGTGTTGAGATTCATTAATCAATTTATGCCTTTCAAGATGGCTACGAATTGCCTCGGCAATTATTGATTCCATAAATTTACCCACTATGGAGGTAAGGCTTATTGGTCTATAGTTCGAAGCCAAGGACCTGTCACCTGCCTTGTAAATAGGTATTATTACATTTGTCATTTTCCACTTTTCTGGCACTATGTCAGTTTGCAGTGATATATTGAAAAGATTAGCCAAAGGTATGCTAAGTTCCTCCTTACATTCCTTTAAAACCCTTGCAAACGGTTTATCAGGGCCTGGGGATTTGTTAGGTTTTAATTTCTCTATTTGTCTGAGGACCATGTCACTAGTTACCCCAATCGTGCATAGTTTATTATCGTCCTGTTCTACATAATTTATTATTTGTGGAATTTCGCTAGTATCTTCCTGAATAAACACTGAGAGGAAGTAAGTGTTGAAAAGTTCACACATTTCCTTATCACTGTCAGTGATCTGACCTGAGTTACTCTTAAGTGGGCCTATCTAGTCCCTAATCTTACTTCTGTATATCATGCGACTTTAACCTCATAATCCCTTTCTACTTTTCTTATTCCTTTTTTATCTCTCTCTTTAATTGAATACATTTATTTCTTAGCTGCCCATCTCCTCTTTTGATACACCTATATATGCCTCTTTTGATCAATGAGATGTTTAAATCTATTGTTTATCCATATGGGATTCTCACACGACTCGATAGGAGAGTCAGACAGTGCTATTGGAGAGGCGAGAAACAGGTTCACGATGGCAAAATTAAAAGAAAAAAGCACAATGAGCCAAAAAAAAGTCAGATTATATTTTCAGGCTCAAATAGTTATTAAACTGAATGACCTAGATGAAAAGGTGGTGACACACAGATTCCAAACACAGTTTTAAAACTAGGAATGATAGGAACCATGGGGCTGAGAGGAAATGAAGTTCAGTTAGTTAGGATTGTTTGGTGGAAATCGTATTATTGACGAAAAGGAAAGGAGTAATGGAAAGCAAGACTACAGAAGACAAGAATAAGAGAATTCTAAGCTGAAGTTCAATGGAATATGAAAGTGAATGTCACACCCACTCAAGGTATGATGAAATGCCTCTCTGAAAACTTGCTGAGTGGCCGAAGAAAGATTTATGACCTATCGAAAATACTGGCAATGTAAAACACCACCACCACCACCACCACCACCACCACCACCACCACCTACACCACCACCACTAACCGTCACCACCACGTCAAACACCAACATAAAGCTAACTCTTATGTACAATAGGAAATTTTCACATGAAAGGTCAGAGTGGCGAGTAATATTACGATTATGATCTAAGAATTAATTTTAACATCACCTATACCTATTTTAAGCAAGAATCGCGAACAAGCGAAAAAGAATGGGTATCTTTATTGATACATTGATGGGCTGATTACATTATCTTCACCAATACGTCACCGTTGTAGCTGCATACTGTTATATGTACATACATATGCAAAACAACCACAGGGAAAGTTCAACAATAGCTCTGCGTCTTTCGTGTTCCATCAGGAGTTTGCAGTGTTGCAGAAATGAGTAGGAAGTCCAAGCAGATTAGTTCAGAAGAACGTTCTAGCTCGAATGTTCCCCTACTTGGCCTTCCTACTCATTTCTGCAACATTGCAAGCTCCTGATGTATTGATTGCAACACGAAAGGCCTATAGCTATTATTCAATTCCCCCTGTAGTTGTTTTGCACCTTGTATCGCTTGTTCACGATTATTGCATACATACATACATTACTGCGAACACAGGTGTAGTCTGGTGGCCTGCACACCTGGTTGTAGCACGTTAACGAAGTTAGAAACGAGGAACATGAAAAGGCAACAGAAAGTAAATACATATATTACCTTCACCAAACAGCAAGCAACAGTATATATAATATATACAGAGGATATGTACAGTAAGGTAATGCAAACAAGAGACACAGTGAGAACCGTCTTTGACTAGACTTGGAGGTAAGTCCGCCATTGTTGATTCACGAGTGTACAACATCGCTTCTATGTCATTGGCTGGTTGAACCAAGGTGCTAGCATAACCATGGGGATCCTACTCATTATACCCTTAGTACCTGGTTCACTGGTCAGGAAGACATGCCTGTATGGGTGCGTCACGTACACCAAATAACAAAAAAAGGCACAATACCGTGACTGGAACGATACACAAATAGCTCGCACATAGAAGAGAGGAGCTTACGACTACGTTTCGGTCCGACTTGGACCATTTACAAAGTCACATTAACCAGAAGTGTTTCAGGACGGCTATATATAGGCAGGAAGAGGTAGTGGTGGTAGTAGTAGTAGTAGTGGTAGTGGCATTTGACTGGCTCCTCCTCCTCCTTAATTCCTCACTACTACCACTACTACTACTACTACTATTACTACCACTACTGCTACTACTACTACTACCACCACTACCACCACTACCTCTTCCTGCCTATATATAGCCGTCCTGCTACACTTCTGGTTAGTGTGACTTTGTAAATGGTCCAAGTCGGACCGAAACGTCGTCGTAAGCTCCTCTCTTCTATGTGCGGGTTATTTGTGTATACACCAAATAATATGTAATATACTCCTAGCATGCGACATACATACAATTTCGTAAATGGTTATGTCCACTAGTCGTTGTAAAATATTTTTTTCCTGGAGTAAACTGTTCAGTGAACCTGAGTCAATATTCCTCACTGGAAATTGAGTTAGTATTCATCAGAATAAGCTGAATCAATACTACTCAGAGTATGATGAGACAATGTTCATCAGGAGAAACTGGATAAATACTCATAAAATGAAGCAAGGAATATACTTATTCATCGTTAGTTGGGTAACAACTCATCAGAGGAACGGCAGTCGGCTCGACCACCACCTTCAATAAGAAGTCAAGATACAGTCGACTGGCAGTCAACAAATAGCAAATAGGCAGCACAAATATTCATATCGGAAACCTAAATAAATATTCATCAGAGAACGTCGAGTCAATACTCATCAAAGTAAATATTAGTCTCCAGGATCTAACACACACAAGTTTGTTCCTGAGAGTGATATATAGAAGTAAATAATACCAATGATGTTAAACATCTCTTGACTACCTAAGAGATTCTTGTGTCATCACAGGAGCATGACAATTTTTTCCTCGCAACGAGAATTGCTATGAAAAAACATCCTCTGCCTTTGGAGAAGGTTCTGGCGAGTACTGAGAGAGAGAGAGAGAGAGAGAGAGAGAGAGAGAGAGAGAGAGAGAGAGAGAGAGAGAGAGAGAGAGAGAGTGTACTCACCTAGTTGTGGTTGCAGGGGTCGATTCACAGGGGTCACTCTTCCTGTTCCATGAACTTTATCATACCTCTTTTTAAAGCTATATATGGATCTTCCCTCCACTACATCACTTCCCAGACTATTCCACTACCTAACAACTCTGTGACTGAAGAAATACTTCCTAACATCCCTGTGATTCATCTGAGTCTTCAACTTCCAACTGTGACCTCTTGTTGCTGTGTCCCATCTCTGGAACATCCTGCCTCTGTCCATCTTGTCGAGTCCTCTCAGTATTTTGTATGTCGTTATCATATCCCCCCTATCTCTCTTGTCCTCTAGTGTCATCAGGTCGATTTCTCTTAACCTCTCCTCGTAGGACATAACCCTTAGCTCCGGGACTAGTCTAGATGTAAACCTTTGCACTTTCTCTAGTTTCTTTACGTGCTTGGCTAGGTGTGGGTTCCAAAGGGGTGCTGCATACTCCAATGTGGACCTAACGTACACAGTGTACAGGGTTCTGAACGATTTCTTATTAAGATGTCGGAATGCTGTTCTTAAGTTTGCTAGGCGCCCGTAAGCTGCCGCAGTTATTTGGTTGATGTGCTCCTCGGGAGATGAGCCCGGTGTTATACTACAAACCTCACTCCTTTTCCTTGAGTGAGGTTTGTAGACCCTGCCCCCTAGACTGTAATCCGTCTGCGGTCTTCTTTGCCCTTCCTCAATCTTCATGACTTTGCACTTGGTTGGGTTGAACTCCAGAGGCCAGTTTCTGGACCAGGCCTGCAGCCTGTTCACATTCCTTTGAAGTTCTGCCTGGTCCCCGTCCGATTGAATTTTTCCAATCAACTTCACATCATCTGCAAACAGCGACACTTCAGAATCCATTCCTTCTGTCATGTCGTTCACAAATACCAGAAACAGCATTGGTCCTAGGACTGGCCCCTGTCGAACCCCGCTCGTCACAGGCGCCCACTCTGACGCCTCGCCACGTACCATGACTCGCTGTTGTCTCCTGACATGTATTCCCTGATCCATTGCAGTGCCTTCCCTGTTATCCCTGCTTGGTCTTCCAGTTTTTTGCACTAGTTTCTTGTGTGGAACTGTCAAACGCCTTCTTACAGTCCAAAAAAAAAAAAAAAAAATGCAATCTCCCCACCCCTCTCTCTCTTGTCTTTCTGCTGTCACCCTGTCATAGAACTCCAGTAGGTTTGTGACACAGGATTGCTCGTGCCTGAAACCGTGCTGGCTGTCGTTGATAGGCTCATTCCTTTCTAGGTGCTCCACCACTCATGATGATCTCCACGACTTTGCATAATATGCATGTCAGTGACACTGGTCTGTAGTGTAGTGCTTCGTGTCTGTCTCTTTTTTTATAAAATTGGGACTACATCTGCTGTCTTCCATACCTGAGGTAGTCACCCTGTTTTGACAGATGTGTTGAAGATTGTTGTTAATGGTACACATAGCACCTCTGCTCACTCTCTCAGGACCCATGGAGATATGTTATCCGGCCCCATCGCCTTTGAGGTATCTAGCTCGCTTAGCTGCCTCTTCACTTCTTCCTCGGTTGTATGTATTGTGTCCAACACTTGATGGTGTACCCCACCTTTACGTCTTTCAGGAGTCCCTTCTGTCTCCTTTGTGAACACTTCTTTGAATCTCATGTTGAGCTCCTCACATACTTCACGGTCGTTTCTTGTGATCTCCCCTCCTTCCTTCCTCAGCCTGATTACCTAGTCCTTGACTGTCGTTTTCCTCCTGATGTGGCTGTACAACAGCTTCGGGTCAGATTTAACTTTTGCTGCTATATAATTTTCGTATTGCCGTTGGGCCTCCCTCATACCTGTGCATGTTCATTTCTGGCTGTACGACTTCTTTCCTTATTCTCCTGGGTCCTTTGCCTTCTATACTTCTTCCATTCTCTAGCACACTTGGTTTTTTCCTCTCTACATCTTCGCTTTCTCGTTATTTCTGTTACCCTTGGGTACAAACCTCTATTCAGTTTCCTTGCATATTGTTGTCACATATTCCATCATCTCGTTTACCGACTTCCCTGCCAGTTCTCTGTCCCACTGAACCCCGTGCAGGAAATTCTTCATGCCTGTGTAGTCCCCTCCCTTGTAGTTTGGCTTCATTCGTCCTGACCTTCCTGTTGCCCTCTCCACTTGTAAATCTACTATGTATTCAAGCTCAGAACCACGTAATCACTGGCCCCGTGTGTGTGTGTACTCACCTAATTGTACTCACCTAATTGTGGTTGCAGGGGTTGAGACTCAGCTCCTGGCCCCGCCTCTTCACTGATCGCTACTGGATCCTCTCTCTCTCTGCTTCCTGAGCTTTGTCATACCTCTTCTTAAAACTATGTATGGTTCCTGCCTCCACTACTTCACTTGCTAGGCTATTCCACTTGCTGACAACTCTATGACTGAAGAAATACTTCCTAACGTCCCTGTGACTCGTCTGAGTCTACAGCTTCCACTTGTGACCCCTTGTCCCTGTGTCCCCTCTCTGGAACATCCTATCTCTGTCCACCTTGTCTATTCCCCGCAGTATCTTGTATGTCGTTATCATGTCTCCCCTGACCCTTCTGCCCTCCAGTGTCGTCAGTCCGATTTCCCTTAACCTTTCCTCGTACGACATTCCCTTGAGCTCTGGGACTAGCCTTGTTGCAAACCTTTGTACTTTCTCTAACTTCTTGACGTGCTTGACCAGGTGTGGGTTCCAGACTGGTGCTGCATACTCCAGTATGGGCCTAACATACACAGTGTACAGTGTCTTGAACGATTCCTTATTAAGGTATCGGAACGCTATTCTCAGGTTTGCCAGGCGCCCGTATGCTGCAGCGGTTATTTGGTTGATGTGTGCCTCCGGTGATGTGCTCGGTGTTATGGTCACCCCAAGGTCTTTCTCCCTGAGTGAGGTCTGTCTGTAGTCTTTGTCCACCTAGCCTATACTCTGTCTGCGGTCTTCTTTGCCCCTCCCCAATCTTCATGACTTTGCATTTGGCTGGATTGAATTCGAGAAGCCAGTTGCTGGACCACATGTCCAGCCTGTGCAGGTCTCTTTGCAGTCCTGCCTCATCCTCGTCCGATTTAATTCTTCTCATCAACTTCACGTCATCTGCGAACAGGGACACTTCAGAGTCTATTCCTTCCATCATGTCGTTCACATATATCAAAAATAGCACTGGTCCTAGAACTGACCCCTGTGGGACCCCGCTCGTAACAGGCGCCCACTGTGATACCTCTTCACGTACCATGACTCGTTGCTGCCTCCCTGTCAGGTATTCCCTTATCCATTGCAGTGCCCTCCCTTTTACGTGCGCCTGATCCTCCAGCTTCTGCACTAATCTCTTGTTGGGAACTGTGTCAAAGGCCTTCCTGCAGTCTAGGAAAACGCAATCTACCCACTCCTCTCTCTCGTGTCTTACTTCTGTTACCTTGTCATAAAACTCCAGGAGGTTTGTGATACAAGATTTGCCTTCCATGAACCCATGCTGGTTTTCATTTATAATCTTGTTCCTTTCCAGGTGTTCGACCACTCTCCTCCTGATATTCTTCTCCATTACTTTACACACAATACATGTCAGAGACACAGGTCTGTAGTTTAGTGCCTCGTTTCTGTTTCCTTTCTTAAATATGGGGACTACATTAGCTGTCTTCCATTTCTCAGGTAGTTGCCCAGTGTGTGTGTGTGTGTGTGTGTGTGTGTGTTTGTGTGTGTGTACTTGCTGATGTGTATTTGCAGGGGTGGAGTCGTAAACTGTACCACCACCACTAAACTTGCTGTTTGCAAGGATCACTTTCGTAACTACTCTTAAAACTATGACTCCTGACTCCAACACTTCTTCGTCGAGGTCTTACTACTTCCTGACTACACAGCCCCTGAAGAAATAATTCCTTACATCCCTGTTGTTCGTCTGTCTTTTTCTTCCAGTTGTACCACTGAATACCAGTTTCCCACCTTTCAAAAAGTCTGTTCATGCTTACTCAGTCAATTCATCTGAGTATTTTGTATGTTGTAATCATGTTTTTACTGGTCCTTTTATATTCCAAGGCAGGTAGATTAAATTAGCCTCTACTTACAGCGCTTTGCATTGAGCTCTGGAATTAGCCTCGTTGCATGCCTCTCCACTTTCTTCAGTTTCTTAACATGCTGTTTCAGGTGTGGATACTATTCATATGTTATAAACTCCATGATGGGCCTGACATATGTGGTATAAAGATTCCTGAAGGTTAGTCTTAGATTTGCCAGAGGAATATGATATGAGCCTCTGATAATATAACAGGTACTTATTCCTAGGTCTTTCTCTTTGAGTGAGTTCGGCAGTCTTTGTCCCTCGAGTAAATACTCGGTGTCCAATCATCCTGTCCATTCCCCAGTCACTCATTTGCTAGGAGTTAAGTTTAAGCAACCACATCTCTGTCTAGTCATCCTGTTTGCCCAGACCCATTCGTAACTTTTCCCTGTCCTCATCTGTTTTTTATTCCCTTCAGCAAACGGGGATACCTAACTCAAACCCATCTGGTATATTCTCATAAATCAAAAGCAGTACTGATTCTAATACCAATGACTCAAGAAATCGTAATGACACGATTGCAAACAAACCAAACCGGGATTGAACCCGCGGTCATAGAGTCTCAAAACTCCAGCCCGTCGCGTTAGCCACTAGACCAGCTAGCCACAATAAGATTCATTCAACTAGGTATATTCCTACACCATAGGAAGGTTAGCACAGGCACCTCTGTGACCACAAATGCAAGTTTTTACAGACGAATCTCCAGCTAGAGTTCGTCACGGCCATCATTAAGGGTGATGGACTGATTACATCGTCTTCAAGTATCTTCTGCTTCTATCAACTTTTCTGTACTCGACTGAAGAAGCCTACTGTGTAGGCGAAACGTTTCGAAATAAAGATGCCTAACTGTTGCATATGTGTCTTACCTAACAACCTGTCGGTATTTTATACCATTTTAATGTTCAATCTGTCAGACACTGCAACACAAGGGTATCTTGGTACAGACCTACAATCAACTTCGACAACCTCTACTAGTGAGAACGGCTGGATTTGAGAGGGACCTGACCTCCCAACATCTGAGTTCTTACCTCTTCTAGTGACCTACGTCTCACCTGTTGGCGCTATATAAAGCTCCATCCTGTCACTTCATCTCCATATTGTTTCATTCTATGGAACAATGCTCTTCTCCAGACTGAGGGACTGACCACCTCAAAACTTTAAGGGTGATGGACTGATTACGTCGTCTTCAAGTATCTTCTGCTTCTATCAACTTTTCTGTACTCGACTGAAGAAGCCTACTGTGTAGGCGAAACGTTTCGAAATAAAGATACCTAACTGTTGCATATGTGTCTTACCTAACAACCTGGGGATGTATCATGAGGGGTTCCTTGAGGTTGGGTGCTCCCTCCTCCTGCCCCCTCATCTGCTGCTCTTCTCAGTGCCTTACAGGTTTTCAGCTATTTCCTCTCCGTTACTGTTCAGATATTTATGATTTTTGTGTTGCGTGCTCTTCAGGCATACTTTTTGTCTTAGGATCCAGTTCCGAGATGTATGTAACCAGGGATTAGTTTGACTAGGCGTTGCATACCATGGGAGAATCTCCCGATCCTCTGAATATTAGCCAGCTACCCTATCTCTTACTTTGTCTTGAGTCTTTGGATCATCATTAACCTTTCTTTTTGTTCCTCCTAATGCCTTTACCTCCAGATTTCTTTTTTTTTGTTTTGTTATTATCACACTGGCCGATTCCCACCAAGGCAGGGTAGCCCGAAAAAGAAAAACTTTCACCATCATTCACTCCATCACTGTCTTGCCAGAAGGGTGCTTTACACTACAGTTCTTAAACTGCAACATTAACACCCCTCCTTCAGAGTGCAGGCACTGTACTTCCCATCTCCAGGACTCAAGTCCGGCCTGCCGGTTTCCCTGAACCCCTTCATAAATGTTACTTTGCTCACAGTCCAACAGCACGTTAAGTATTAAAAACCATTTGTCTCCTTTCACTCCTATCAAACACGCTCACGCATGCCTGCTGGAAGTCCAAGCCCCTCGCACACAAAACCTCCTTTACCCCCTCCCTCCAACCTTTCCTAGGCCGACCCCTACCCCGCCTTCCTTCCACTACAGACTGATACACTCTTGAAGTCACTCTGTTTCGCTCCATTCTCTCTACATGTCCGAACCACCTCAACAACCCTTCCTCAGCCCTCTGGACAACAGTTTTGGTAATCCCGCACCTCCTCCTAACTTCCAAACTACGAATTCTCTGCATTATATTCACACCACACATTGCCCTCAGACATGACATCTCCACTGCCTCCAGCCTTCTCCTCGCTGCAACATTCATCACCCATGCTTCACACCCATATAAGAGCGTTGGTAAAACTATACTCTCATACATTCCCCTCTTTGCCTCCAAGGACAAAGTTCTTTGTCTCCACAGACTCCTAAGTGCACCACTCACCCTTTTCCCCTCATCAATTCTATGATTCACCTCATCTTTCATAGACATATCCGCTGACACGTCCACTCCCAAATATCTGAATACATTCACCTCCTCCATACTCTCTCCCTCCAATCTGATATCCAATCTTTCATCACCTAATCTTTTTGTTATCCTCATAACCTCACTCTTTCCTGTATTCACTTTTAATTTTCTACTTTTGCACACCCTGCCAAATTCATCCACCAATCTCTGCAACTTCTCTTCAGAATCTCCCAAGAGCACAGTGTCATCAGCAAAGAGTAACTGTGACAACTCCCACTTTATGTGTGATTCTTTATCTTTTAACTCCACGCCTCTTGCCAAGACCCTCGCATTTACTTCTCTTACAACCCCATCTATAAATATATTAAACAACCACGGTGACATCACACATCCTTGTCTAAGGCCTACTTTTACTGGGAAATAATTTCCCTCTTTCCTACATACTCTAACTTGAGCCTCACTATCCTCGTAAAAACTCTTCACTGCTTTCAGTAACCTACCTCCTACACCATACACCTGCAACATCTGCCACATTGCCCCCCTATCCACCCTGTCATACGCCTTTTCCAAATCCATAAATGCCACAAAGACCTCTTTAGCCTTATCTAAATACTGTTCACTTATATGTTTCACTGTAAACACCTGGTCCACACACCCCCTACCTTTCCTAAAGCCTCCTTGTTCATCTGCTATCCTATTCTCCGTCTTACTCTTAATTCTTTCAATAATAACTCTACCATACACTTTACCAGGTATACTCAACAGACTTATCCCCCTATAATTTTTGCACTCTCTTTTCTCCCCTTTGCCTTTATACAAAGGAACTATGCATGATCTCTGCCAATCCCTAGGTACCTTACCCTCTTCCATACATTAAATAATTGCACCAACCACTCCAAAACTATATCCCCGCCTGCTTTTAACATTTCTATCTTTATCCCATCAATCCCGGCTGTCTTACCCCCTTTCATTTTACCTACTGCCTCACGAACTTCCCCCACACTCACAACTGGCTCTTCCTCACTCCTACAAGATGTTATTCCTCCTTGCCCTATACACGAAATCACAGCTTCCCTATCTTCATCAACATTTAACAATTCCTCAAAATATTCCCTCCATCTTCCCAATACCTCTAACTTTCCATTTAATAACTCTCCTCTTCTATTTTTAACTGACAAATCCATTTGTTCTCTAGGCTTCCTTAACTTGTTAATCTCACTCCAAAACTTTTTCTTATTTTCAACAAAATTTGTTGATAACATCTCACCCACTCTCTCATTTGCTCTCTTTTTACATTGCTTCACCACTCTCTTAACCCCTCTCTTTTTCTCCATATACTCTTCCCTCCTTGCATCTCTTCTACTTTGAAAAAACTTCTCATATGCTAACTTTTTCTCCCTTACTGCTCTCTTTACATCATCATTCCACCAATCGCTCCTCTTCCCTCCCGCACCCACTTTCCTGTAACCACAAACTTCTGCTGAACACTCTAACACTACATTTTTAAACCTACCCCATACCTCTTCGACCCCATTGCCTATGCTCTCATTAGCCCATCTATCCTCCAATAGCTGTTTATATCTTACCCTAACTGCCTCCTCTTTAAGTTTATAAACCTTCACCTCTCTCTTCCCTGATGCTTCTATTCTCCTTGTATCCCATCTACCTTTTACTCTCACTGTAGCTACAACTAGAAAGTGATCTGATATATCTGTGGCCCCTCTATAAACATGTACATCCTGAAGTCTACTCAACAGTCTTTTATCTACCAATACATAATCCAACAAACTACTGTCATTTCGCCCTACATCATATCTTGTATACTTATTTATCCTCTTTTTCTTAAAATATGTATTACTTATAACTAAACCCCTTTCTGTACAAAGTTCAATCAAAGGGCTCCCATTATCATTTATACCTGGCACCCCAAACTTACCTACCACACCCTCTCTAAAAGTTTCTCCTACTTTAGCATTCAGATCCCCTACCACAATTACTCTCTCACTTGGTTCAAAGGCTCCTATACATTCACTTAACATCTCCCAAAATCTCTCTCTCTCCTCTACATTCCTCTCTTCTCCAGGTGCATACACGCTTATTATGACCCACTTTTCACATCCAACCTTTACTGTAATCCACATAATTCTTGAATTTACACATTCATATTCTCTTTTCTCCTTCCATAACTGATCCTTCAACATTACTGCTACCCCTTCCTTTGCTCTAACTCTCTCAGATACTCCAGATTTAATCCCATTTATTTCCCCCCACCGAAACTCCCCTATCCCCTTCAGCTTTGTTTCGCTTAGGGCCAGGACATCCAACTTCTTTTCATTCATAACATCAGCAATCATCTGTTTCTTGTCATCCGCACTACATCCACGCACATTCAAGCATCCCAGTTTTATAAAGTTTTTTTCTTCTCTTTGTTTTCACCATTTTCCCCTGTGGTCTCTCTTATCATATCCTTAGCTTCCCCATCTCCAACAATCTTCTCTCTAGTGTTGTTCCTTCCTTGTCTTTCCTGGATCCCTTTGCTTTTTCTACCTTAACATGTTCTTCAACTTAATCTCCTAACCTGACCTTCAACTTGTTTCCCTTAACCTGTTCTTCAACTCGTTTCCCATAACCTGTTCTTCAACTTCTTTCCCTTAACCTGTTCTTTGACTTTTTGCCTCTTAACCTTTTTTGCAACGTTTTTTTCTTCTATTTTATCCTTATTCGATGCCACAGTTGGCGTCTCATGCAAGCTACTTTCGTGTCTAGATAATGCCGTCCATACCTTCACTACCGCCCTTCCCGATTTTATAATGTTCCTCTGATTTCCCATTTTTCTTCACGAGCTGGTTCGGTTACCTTATCACAAGAGAAAAGTAGGTAACAGTGATTCCTTTACACCTTGAACAAGAGGCAAGATAACGGGGCTCTACTGTACTTCATCACTTAAAACTTGATGCGTAGAACTGTGTGTGTGTGTGTGTGTGTGTGTGTGTGTGTGTGTGTGTGTGTGTGTGTGTGTGTGTGTGTGTGTGTGTACTCACCTAATTGTGGTTGCAAGGGTCGAGACTCAGCTCCGCCTCTTCACTGAAAAAAACTGTAACTCCGACGAGAATGGGATTCGAACCCACGCAGGGAGAGACTGTTGGATTAGTAGTGTGTGTGTGTGTGTGTGTGTGTGTGTGTGTGTGTGTGTGTGTGTGTGTGTGTGTGTGTGTGTGTGTGTGTGTGTGTACTCACCTAGTTGAGGTTGCAGGGGTCGAGTCCTAGCTCCTGGCCCCGCCTCTTCACTGGTCGCCACTAGGTCAATCTCCCTGAACCGTGAGCTTTATCATACCTCTGCTTAAAGCTATGTATGGATCCTGCTTCCACTACATCGCTTCCCAAACTATTCCACTTCCTGACTACTGTGTGTGTGTGTGTGAACGAGAGAGAGAGAGAGAGAGAGAGAGAGAGAGAGGAGGGGGAGCTGTTAAACAGAGAGACAAGCACAGACACAGACCAGAGACACAGACACACAGACAGACACACAGACAAGATAGACAGGCAGAGAGACAGACAGACGGGAAGACTCACAGACAGATTAACAAACACAAAGACAAATTAACATACAGACACACAGACAGATGAACATATACACAGATGAACAAAGAAACACACAGACAAGCAAACATGTAAATGAACATTTTTCATTGTGAATGGAAACCTTTGAAAATTTACGCTGTATAACCGAGTCAAATTTCAATTTTTATATTTTGATGCTACTGAAGGACATCTAAAAATGTTGCATTTGTTTACCGGGTTTTTCAAAAAGACTTTTTTTTCAAATCTGAAAATTTTGTTATAGTTATCATTTTTTTAATTAGATATATGTATATAACATGAATTCTAATTCAAGAGACAAGGCCTATGGCTTCCCATTCCTCGGATCAAACCTAGTTACCTCCTTTTATTCTTTTTATTAGTAGTAGTAGTAGTAATAGTAGTAGTATTGTTATTGTTTATTATTATTATTATTATTATTATTATTATTATTATTATTATTATTATTATTATTACATATTATTATTATAATTTTAATACGATATGAAACGCAAATTGTGTGTGGATGGTTCAGAACAAATAGTTTTGAAGGCTTGATCCTCCGTCCTTTAATCACCAGTGAGGAAACCCTAGTCTGGCAGCCAGGCTTCCCACCCGCTCGTGTTTGTCTAGCAATCATTGCTACAAAGGAAGGTGATGCTTCCCACCTGTTTGTGTTGCACCTCAGTCGTTGTAAAAGTTCAATCGCCTCCTAAATGCTCCGTTTGTAAGTGCGGATGAGTGTAACTTGTGGCGTTCCTAAGTTGGGAATATGTTCGAGTGAATTTTAGACCTGGAAATTAATTGTTCGAACCTATCAACACGTCGAACTCATTGTCTTTCTCGAGAGGTTTAGCGGGGGTTCGAACCAGGTGAGTTTAGTTAAGCTTCGTCAAGAAAAAGGATTAATGATCTATGTAGAATTATATCAAGTTACGTTTCAGTCAGTGTAGAACTTTATGAAGTTATGTTTTACTCAGTATAGAGCTTTATAAAGTTATGTTTCACTCAATATAGAGTGCCATAAAGTTATGATTCACTCAGTGTAGAGCTTTATTAAGCTAAGTTTTACTCAGTATAGAGCTTTATAAAGTTATATTTCACTCAATATAGAGTGCCATAAAGTTATGATTCACTCAGTGTAGAGCTTTATTAAGCTAAGTTTTACTCAGTATAGAGCTTTATAAAGTTATGTTTCACTCAATATAGAGTTCCATAAAGTTATGATTCACTCAATGTAGAGCTTTATTAAGTTATGTTTTACTCAGTATAAGTTATGTTTCACTTAGTATAGAGCTTTATAAAGTTATGATTCAATCAGTATAGAACTTTATCATGTCATATTTCACTCAGTATAGAGATTCATAAAGTTATGATTCACTCACTGTAGAGCTTTATCAAGTTATGTTTCACTCAGTATAGAGCTTTATAAAGTTACGTTTTACTCAGTATAGAGGCTTTATAAAGTTATGATTCACTCAGTATAGAGCTTTATAAAGTTATGATTCATTCAGTGTAGAGCTTTATCAAGTTATGTGGACAAGATTAAACTTTGTCGTTGATGACTTCATCAATGACAACACCGTCAGCTTTATCGAGTTCTTCCTCCCCTCCCGTCTGTGGGCGAAACATAGTGGATTACAGAGGTAGCCAACCTCTTTGTATTCTGAATCTTTGAATTCTGAATCTATGTATAATGAATCTTTTGTGCTGTGAATCTTTGTATTGTAAATCTTCATATCGAGAATCTTTGTATTGTGAATCTTTATATTGTGAATTTTTGTATTGTGAATATTTGTATTGTGAATCTTTGTATTGTGAATTTTTGTATTGTGAATATTTGTATTGTGAATTTTTGTATTGTGATTCTTTGTATTGTGAATCTTTGTATTGTGAATCTTTATATTATGAATTTTTGTATTGTGAATCTTTGTATTGTGAATTTTTGTATTGTGATTCTTTATATTGTGAATTTTTGTATTGTGAATATTTGTATTGTGAATCTTTATATTATGAATTTTTGTATTGTGATTCTTTGTATTGTGAATTTTTGTATTGTGAATCTTTGTATTGTGAATCTGTATTACAAATCTTTGTATTGTGAATCTTCATATCGAGAATCTTTGTATTGTGAATCTTCATATCGAGAATCTTTGTATTGTGAATCTTTGTATTGTGAATCTTTGTATCGTGAATCTTTGTATTATGAATCTTTGTATTGTAAATCTTTGTGTCCTAATCTTTATTACCCGAATCTTTGAAGGCCTATTATTCTTCTAAGAGTTCGTTGTGTTAACACCTGGGACGACTAGTCGATACGACCAGGAGCAACCACCTGGTACGACTATCTGATACGACCTTGGAGAGCATTTAATACAAAGATCAAATAGTTGATATAACGTAGAAGAAGCACTTGGTACGACCTAGAACGACCACTTTACGACCTAGAACGACCACTTTACGACCTAGAACGACCACTTCACGACCTAGAACGACCACTTTACGACCTAGAACGACCACTTTACGACCTAGATCGACCACTTCACGACCTAGAACGACCACTTTTCACGACATAAAAACAATCAGTAACTAAAAAAAATAGCTGATAATTATCGCCAAGTTTCGATCACTTTGTTCTCATTCATTAACACTGAACAATGTTCTTTCTTGTTCTATTATGTTTCCTTTTATATCGTTATTGGAATGTTCAGTTCTCTCTTGTTCTATAATAATTTGTTATGTAATGTTTACTTTGAGGCGGCGAAAATTATTTCCGTGGTTCATTTAGTTTCTTAATTACTGAAGGATTATTTCAGCCAAAAATTATTAAACGAAAAGTACACGATAAAAATCCTAATAAAAGAAATAAAAGTGGACAGAAAAGGAAAGAAAATGATCGAAAACGAGAGAATTTTTTTTTTTTTCAGACGTTTTGACGGTTTTTCTTTATGTAAAACTCAATTTGAAACTGAAAGTAAGTTTGAAGATTATTGGCAAGCAATGTGACTAAAGAAAACTACACTATATCTTCAGGCATAAATATTTAGGATATTTCCCATTTTTTCTAAATCCGGTGACGCATCTGGCTAAAAATACTGTCAGTAAATAGTTATAATTATAACCATAATTTTTTAAAGGGGTGGAGGGGTAAGCCAGTAGAAGGCCTCGGTCAGATGACCAAAAGTTCCAACTGTGAGTCGTCATATGACCTGAGTCAGGAAACACTTCTGTTTCCTGACGAACTTTACCTAAGTCCGGCTAATGGCACGAAACCAACTATGGATACGGAGTGTCGAGTGCGTGAACCTGATTTTGAAGAGTTTTAACTTAGTTATGTAATTATGATCTGTGTAAATGAGAGCGAATAAGATAAAGTCAAAAATAATGAATGTTTATAGAGGTAATTACCAGGCCCCCTCCCAGATGCTCACCCTCACACGCTCCTCTATACCCCCATTCCCACTTCATCCTTCAATGCTCCTCTATACCCCCATTCCCACTTCATCCTTCAATGCTCCTCTATACCCCCATTCCCACTTCATCCTTCAATGCTCCTCTATACCCCCATTCCCACTTCATCCTTCAATGCTCCTCTATACCCCCATTCCCACTTCATCCTTCAATGCTCCTCTATACCCCCATTCCCACTTCATCCTTCAATGCTCCTCTATACCCCCATTCCCACTTCATCCTTCAATGCTCCTCTATACCCCCATTCCCACTTCATCCTTCAATGCTCCTCTATACCCCCATTCCCACTTCATCCTTCAATGCTCCTCTATACCCCCATTCCCACTTCATCCTTCAATGCTCCTCTATACCCCCATTCCCACTTCATCCTTCAATGCTCCTCTATACCCCCATTCCCACTTCATCTTTCAATGCTCCTCTATACCCCCATTCCCACTTCATCCTTCAATGCTCCTCTATACCCCCATTCCCACTTCATCCTTCAATGATCCTCTATACCCCCATTCCCACCTCATCCTTCAATGCTCTTCTCTACCCCCACCCCATCCTTCAATGCTCCTCTAAACCCTCACCTCCTTCTTCAATGCTCCTTTCTACCCCAACCCCATCCTTCAGTGCTCCTCTAAAGCGCTGCCCCATCCTTCAATGCTCCTCTATACCCCCACCCCATCCTTCACTGCTCCTCTGTACCCCCACCCCATCCTTCAGTGCTTCTATATAGCCCCGCCCCATCCATCAATGCTCCTCTCTACCCCCACCCCATCCTTCAGTGCTCCTCTCTACCCCCACCCCATCCTTCAGTGCTCATCTATAGCCCCGCCCCATCCTTCAATGCTCCTCTCTACCCCCACCCCATCCTTCAGTGCTCCTCTCTACCCCAACCCCATCCTTCAGTGCTCATCTATAGCCCCGCCCCATCCTTCAATGCTCCTCTCTACCCCCACCCCATCCTTCAGTGCTCCTCTATAGCCCCGCCCCATCCTTCAGTGCTCCTCTATAGCCCCGCCCCATCCTTCAGTGCTCCTCTCTAACCCCACCCCATCCTTCAGTGTTCCTCTATAGCCCCACCCCATCCTTCAGTGCTCCTCTATAGCCCCGCCCCATCCTTCAATGCTCCTCTCTACCCCCACCCCATCCTTCAGTGCTCCTCTATAGCCCCGCCCCATCCTTCAGTGCTCCTCTATAGCCCCGCCCCATCCTTCAGTGCTCCTCTCTAACCCCACCCCATCCTTCAGTGCTCCTCTATAGCCCCGCTCCATCCTTCAATGCTCCTCTCTACCCCCACCCCATCCTTCAGTGCTTCTCTATAGCACCGCCCCATCCTTCAGTGCTCCTCTATAGCCCCACCCCATCCTTCAGTGCTTCTCTATAGAACCGCCCCATCCTTCAGTGCTCCTCTATAGCACCGCCCCATCCTTCAGTGCTCCTCTATAGCCCCACCCCATCCTTCAGTGCTTCTCTATAGCACCGCCCCATCCTTCAGTGCTCCTCTATAGCCCCACCCCATCCTTCAGTGCTCCTCTATAGCCCCACCCCATCCTTCAGTGCTTCTCTATAGAACCGCCCCATCCTTCAGTGCTCCTCTATAGCCCCACCCCATCCTTCAATGCTCCTCTCTACCCCCACCCCATCCTTCAGTGCTCCTCTATAGCCCCGCCCCATCCTTCAGTGCTCCTCTATAGCCCCACCCCAGCCTGCAGTGCTCCTCTCGACCCCGACCACGCCCCCCGCCCTACCCCCACCCCTTCCCCACCCTGCACTCTCCTGGGACTCACAAACATCAAACTTTGGGGAGATATTTCACTACGGTGACCGTGAAGGTTTACAGTATAAACATCCGGGACAAACAAGTTATATCGATGTTTACCTTTAATCAATTTGATCAGTAACTCTCCAACTCTTTCATTATCTTGTTTGCTTGTAATACTGATTTATTGATTCTTGTTAGCTAGCTTATACATATACACGCGCGCGTATGCAAACACACACACACACACACACACACACACACACACACACACACACATTAGGAAGTATTTCTTCAGCCACAGAGTTGTTAGGAAGTGGAATAGTCTGGCAAGCGATTTAATGGAGGCAGGAACCATGCATAGTTTTAAGACGAGGTATGATAATTCTCATGGAGCAGGAAGAGGGAGGACCCAGTAGCGGTCAGTGAAGAAACGGGGCCAGGAACTATGAATCGACCCCTGCAAACACAGTTAGACGACTACAGTTAGGTGAGCACACAACCACAGTATATGCTTGGAGTTTCAAGACTGCAAACCTCGCTCAAGAAAAGGGATCTTGGTGTGAAAATAATACCGAGCACATCCCCAGAGGAGCACATCAAACCAAATAACTGCTGCAGCATACACACTTCAGGCAGATCTTAAATAGCATTTCGAAAGTTAATTAAGAAGTTATTCAAGATACTGTACACTGTGTACGTCAGGCCCATGCTGGAGTATGCAGCACCAGTATGGAACCCACACCTGGTCAAACACTTCAAGAAATTGGAGAAAGTGCTGAGGTTTGCAGCAAGACTAGTCCCGGAGCTGAGGTTAAAGAAACTCATCCTGATGGCACTAGATTACTATTATTAAAATCAAGGGGGAAACGCTAAACCCGGAGGATTATACAGCGCCTGGAGGGGGGGGGTGGAAGGCATTCAGGCTTAATTCGGGGAACTGGAGCACAGATCCAATTCCCTAACTCAAGAGCCCCCCACCAACATCAAGGAACCTTCCTTCTGATGACACTAGAGGACAGGAGGCTAGGGAGGATATAACGACGTAAATAATACCGAGAGGAATTGACAAAGTGTGTGTGTGTGTGTGCGCGCGTGCGTGCGTGCGTGCGTGTGTGTGTGTGTGTATGTGTGTGTGTGTGTGTGTGTGTGTGTGTGTGTGTGTGTGTGTGTGTGTGTGTGTGTGTGTGTGTTCTAAGGCTTTACTTTCCACTGACACAAGCATTTGTATATAAAAGTAATATTTTACAATAGATTATGAATCTCCTCCAGCTCCTCACAAGCTGGACGGGAACCGATAAAGCAGCTGGCATTATTCTCTCTGGACGGCCCCACGCTGGATCAGGAAGGTGGCAGCTCCTGTGTCTTTAGTAGTATCTGTGAGCCTGGAACTCAGTTCACTGAGGAAACATGCTGTACGTTTGTTCCCGGGTCCAAGGCTCTCCGAGCCTACTGAGACGAAGCTGTACTGATGGCTAAAGTCCCTAAGTTTGTGAGTTTAGATTTTTCTCTGTGATTTGCAGCATCGTCCTGCTGCCCAACACTTTAACAGATGTAGGTGTCAGCCAGAACAACAGCACCGCTCTGCTGACCACCGCTTTAACAGGTGTAGATGTTAGCTAGAACAGTTTACAGGTATAGTCCTACACCTGTTGTCTGCCACTCTCCCAGGGATAGACTCTGATCCCACTAGTGCAGCTAGTAGATTTTTCTGGATTGCAGGATATAAGGGGGAATCAGGATACTGTTCTTAAAGGGCGCTATGTTGTAGAGATGATTTTATTCTTGATATTGTTGGCTTTGTTGCGTTTCGTATGCCATTCCTTGGAATGACACACAAAACACAACTAAAGATACAGACTGCTTAGTCAGCCTCCACCTTGCCACAAACACACCATTATTTAGTGTGAATAAAAACTTCAGGGTGGACAGTCTCTGCAATACTGAGGGCGCCTGGGTCGAGACGTGTTCCCACTGCCGAGATATGAGTTGTTATGAGGAAGTCCCTAGAGTCATGTGCGCTCACAGGTGTGAGACAGGCAATCTCCGTCATGGATGTTGAACCCACAAGTATATCTTTATGACCCTTTCCTGCAATCCTGCAAGTACGGTTGTCCCTGCCAGATTGTTGCTGCCGGTTTTGATAATGCAAAGAAAAAGCAATAAAAAACAAGGAAAAAATTCCAAAAAATACATAGGTTGAGAACAGACGCGCTACCTACATCGCCGCCACCATACCTGATATAAATGACTATAATTTCTTGTAGAAACGTTGTAGAACATTGATTCTTGTACCATTGTGTTGCCAAAGAGTTAAGCTATTTTTCTATATGAATAACTCATTTTCAAAAATTTTCGAATTTTTCTTGAGAGCGCTGAAAAAAATGTTCACACATGCACCCTTAAGGCTCGGGTTATACACCTCTAAATTTCGCAGGTGGTCCGCAAGATTTTATTCTATTAGTTTATCTGGTTCCGTGGGTGAGGATAAGATGGCTGGCAAGGCAGTATGGGAGATTGTACCTACTCCCAGTGCTGGTCACACTGGAAGTGACTCTTGCATCCATTGCTTCTCATATTGGGAAAGATTAAGGAGATTTCCTAATTAAGAGTCAACTGAGTGTCCGGTGTTCGATTCCCGGTAAGAATGAGAACGTTGGACATGTTTCCTTACAAATGTTGCTCCTGTTGGCCGACTAGTGTGGGTGGCATCCTGGGGGGAGGGAGGGTGGTAGTATACCTTATATAAGGCTGATCTTTGAAATGAGATGAGGTACAATAACAACTATTAAATGTAAAATTGATTTGTGTAAATATACAGTGACATTCCTTTAGTTCGGTGTTGTTTACGGGTGTGTAGCACCGCTAAAAGTAAGTGACCTAAGAGAGGAACAGATGGCATTATGTGAGTACACAGATGGTATCATATGAGTACATAGATGGTATCATGAGTACACAGATGGTATCATATGAGTACATAGATGGTATCATGAGTACACAGATGGTATCATATGAGTACATAGATGGTATCATGAGTACACAGATGGTATCATGTGAGTACACAGATGGCATCATATGAGTACACAGATGGCATCATATGAGTACACAGATGGTATCACGAGTACACAGATGGTATCATATGAGTACATAGATGGTATCATGAGTACACAGATGGCATCATATGTTTCTATATCTCTAGAATACATAATAACTTGAGCTTTGTGGAGTTAATTTTAATATAGATATTATATCCTTGCATATATAATGTGAGCATGTACGAGTATATTTGATCTCTGCTTAGATAATTTTGGCATATATATATTGCATCTTCGCATATATTTTCCGACTCTGCATATATAATCTGAGCATATATATTCCAACTGTGGTCAACGCCAGTGCCTGGCGTCCCAGGTAACCTTTGCTGCTGCTATTCAGCATTCATTTATGGGAGAACTTTGTGTAGAACCAGAGCTTATGGAGGGTAGAGGACGGGGCTAGGTTGGTGTGCGACTAGAGACTACCCTGCCTCTCTCTCTCTCTCTCTCTCTCACACACACACACACACACACACACACGCAGGAGCTATAAATCGACCCCCTGCAACCACAAATAGGTGAGTATACACACACACACACACACACACACACACACACACACACACACGGAGCAGTGAATAGAAAAGCCAAGAAACGGATATGCAAAGGTCAGGAAAGGACCTGAGCAACAATTTGAGAATGACAATAGATAAAGCCAAGACTGACCACTGATCCACAAGAACATTTAAAGAAATATTACAGTAAAATACCAGATAATTCGATTGAAGAAGGAAGGACAACTCACAAGAAACAACAAGGAAGTCTGAGAGGTGCTGCAAAAAATTTTTTTTAAGAGGTGTTCTCAGTGGAAACAGTGTCATACCAAAGAACCAACGGGAAATAGTACAGCAGTAGATTCTGGACATCATACACACAACAGAGGGAAAAAAGTGATAAAACTATTGATTGGGTTGAATGCATCATGTGAAACTGGACATGATGAGGTGTCACAATAGATTCTGAGAGAGGAAGCAGAAGCACTGCCTAAACCACTGTTTAAAATGTTCAGGTCAATGGTCAGGAGACATTTTCCAGAGATCTGAAGACAGAAAGTGTTACACTACAGAGTAGTATGACTGACTTTCTTACCATGCAAAGTACTGGAAACGGTAATCAGAGAGAGAGTGTCAGAGCCCTTGGACAGAAGTGGTTTCATAAACTTTAGCCAGCATGGGTTTAGAGGTAGCAAATCTTGTCTTCTCTTGGAAATTTATGACGAAATAACAGAAGTGAGTCGGGAGGGAGGGGGATTAATTATTTGCATATTCTGGGACTAAAACTTGAGATGCAGGCAGGAATAACAATAAATGTATGATGGTGGACAAAGAGTGATTGGCAGAGAAGAGATGTCTAATTTCTGAGAAACAACAAGTGGAGTTTCACAATGATCGGTATTACGTCCAGTTCTCTTTCTGGGTTTTGTAAATAACATACCAGAAGGAATTGAGCGAGATGTATCCCTGTTTGCTGATGTATAACTAATCAGAAGAACAGCAACTAGTGAAGACAAGGAAAGGGTACAAATAGATCTGGACAAACTGCAATATTGATCAGATTACTGATATTCTGAATTCAACCCAAGCAAATGCGAGGGTATAAAAATTGAGAAAGAATCAGGAACGAAATGCTGGAAGGCTCCATCGGTGCCATTAATATTTCTAGACTTGCTGATAAATGTTTATATTGAGGAGGTCATACTCTCATTACTCTTGTACACAGAGGTCGGTCGTTGACCTCTTTTAGATCATGTGTACGGTAATTTATATTCTCTGCTCATTAACCTTTTAATTAAAATGAGAGGAAAGGAGAAATAATTAGGCTGTAAATTTTATTTGTTAGCATGATACTGTTATTGCTTCTGCCATGCTGGAGTTAAAAGACTTCAGTGTAGTGTTTACTAATCTGATATTTAATTTGATAATCACAGAGTATACTACGTATGTTTTAATGTTTAGTGTAATTGATTTTATGCGGTTGGTGGCTTGAAAAAGCTCACATTAGTGAGCTTTTTTAAATTTTGTCGGTAATTCTACCATCATTAATACATCCTGTTTCATGTTGACGTGCTAGCATCACGCAGGTTCTGCAGATTTGTCGGCCGCACATTCATGGTGGGAATCTCCCGTTACACCACATCCCCAAAGGTTTACGCCAGATTTTGACCCTACCATTTGCATGTTGCAGCAGATATTGTAATTCGTCGACCAGGCAACGTTTTTTTCAATTTTCAACTGTCCAGTTTTGGTGAGCCTGTGCCCACTGTAGCCTCAGTTTCCTGTTCTTAGTTGAAAGGAGTGGAACTCGGTGTAGTCTTCTGTTGCTGTATACCTGGAGAGGGTTTTGGGGGTCAACACCCCCGCGGCCTGGTCTGTAACCAGGCCTCGAGGTTGATCAAGGCCTGATCAACCGGGCTGTTACTGCTGGCCACACATAAACTGACGTACGAGCTTATACGTCAGCGTACATAAAGGGGGATTACCAATAGACCCCTGGTCTGTTGGTATGCTGGGAGGCAGATGAACAGTCTTGGGCCCCTGACACTTGCTGTGTTGTATCTTAGCCCACTCGTGGGGCTCCTGCTTTTTATTGGACGGATGTTACACCACCTGCCGAGTCTTTTACTTTCGTAGGGAGTAATTTTCGAGTGCAAATTTGGTACTAATCCCTGCTGTATTTCATCCACCCCAAGGTTCTAAATGTCCATTCCGAGGTGCTCTTCTACATGCCACTGTTGTAACATGTGGTTACCTGAGTTACTAACACCTTTCTGTCAGCTTGAAACAGCCTGGCCATTCTCCTCCGACATCTCTCATTAACAAGGCCTTTTCGCCCAAAGAACTGCTGCTCACTACATGTTTTGTGTTTTTCAACCATTCTCTGCCAACTCTAGATACTGTTGTGCGTGAAAATCCCAAGTCACCAGGTTCTGAGATACTCAGACCACCTCGTCTGGCACCAACAATCATTCAACAGTCAAAGTCTCCTAGATCACATTCCTTCCCTGTTCTGGTGTTCAATCTGAACAATAACTGAACCTCTTGACCATGCTTGCATGGTGCTGCCACGTGAGGTGCTGCCACGTGATTTTCAAATTAGATATTGGCATTAACGAGCAGGTGAACAGGTGCTCCTAATAAAGCGGCCACTGAGTGCTTATATTATTAAGAATGCACCCTGGTGTGTTGAGGGATAAAGATATTTTTAAAATGTCTTTCTGAAAATGTAATTATTAAGATTGACGTAGTAATACGAAAATGAATAAATATTACTGTAAATTGATAAGACGCCGTTGAGGCTTCGGAGGTACGATGTAGTCTACGCTATTTTGTGATTTTTGACATAAAGACTTCAAGGTTTGTATGTGCCATCTTGAGGCTTTGAGCTTGTTAGTGGTAGGGAGGGAGTCCCTGGTCAATATAAGTGCTTTTTAAGTTTAATTCGTTCTGTGGAGCAAGTGTTGCTACATTCTTATTATTACAGCCCAGGAATCCAAAGGCCTGTTATCCTGGGTGTAAAAGGAGCAAAATAAACACAGCAGAAAATTTTTTGACTTATATTATCCTTCAAGAAAGAACAGAAGTATGTACACTATATACACTATGTACAGCAATAGGTATTACCGCACTCCACGGTAAGCAAATCAGAATAGAAGCCACTAGAGAGCAGACCGTGCTTCAACCAGCTCTAGAATGGGAATGACAAGGGCAGACAGGTGTGTGGTACCCACAACACCTCTGCGATTGTCAAAGCCATCTTCTCATTGGCTGGAATCTGGGTACTGATTGAACGAAGGGGCCCCATCATCATCCCTTAGCACCTGGTTCGCTGGTTGGGGGAGATCTCCTTTCAATGAGGGTGTGTACATGCGCCGAATAAAGGTTACGTACTCTCTGCATGCCACACCCCCCCCCCTAGAGGGCTCAGGATTAGGCTCCCACCTCCCATTGGTAACCGTGCCACCATGGCACCATATAATGGGACTGCCTTTCCTCTCAACCATCCAACTCTTAGAGCTCAGCTTTATTTGTGACAAAAAGCCAAACCCTAAACTTAGAGCGAGACAGCAGACAGTCAGGCTAATGTAAGTCCAAAGTGTGGAGGATGGTATCCCGCACTCCCTCACTAAAAAAAAAACCCACACAAGAAGACAAAAAAAGAGCTTGAAAGTGATTACCATAGGTCCCTAACACATCCTAACCTAACAAATTCTCGATAACACATCTGCCAACTTATTTTCTTAGCCTGCAATGTGTAATATTCTGAGAGAATAGGGTTGCAGCCATAGACTGCATCTCATGAGCCTCGTATTGTGGTTTTTCATGGCTTGGAGATATACTAGAGGGTTGTGGTCACTATAGACAGTGACCACCTGCGAAGTCTGGCCCACGTAAACATCTAAACATGGAAGTGCTCCAAAACCAGTACCAGCGCGATGGCTTCTTTTTCAATAGTAGAGTAAGCCCTCTGGTGCGGCTGGAACTTGGCAGAGAAGAAGGCTAGAGGCTGCAACTCCTCGTCCCCGTTTTACAACAGTACTGCCCCAACCCCAGACTCACAAGCATCAACCTGTAGTGATAAAGGTTTGGGGAAGTCTGGAGACAAAAGAATAGGTGCAGTACACAATAATCTTCGGAAAGAGATGGCACATCAGACTTCTCCCTCTACAGGAGCCAGGAATAAAACTCCGATGTTCTTGCAGGAGGTCCTGGGTTAATATCCCGGACAGACCCCCATATTACTACCCAAGAATCCAAGGGCCTGTTATCCTGGGTGTAAAGGGAGCAAAGTAAACACAGCAAAAAAGACTTTTGACTTATGTTATCCTTCAAGTAAGAACAGAAGTATGTACACTATATACACTATATGCAATAGGTATTAGTGCACTCCACGGTAAACAAGGCAGAATAGAAGCCCATAGAGAGCAGACTGTGCTTCAACCAGCACTAGAATGGGAATGACAAGGGCAGACAGGTGTGTGGTACCCACAACACCTCTGCAATTGCCAGAGTCATCTTCTCATTGGCTCGAACCTGGGTACTGATTGAACGATGGGACCCCATCATCAACCCTTGGTTGGGGGAGATAACCTTTCAGTGAGGGTGTGTACATGCGCCGAATAAAGGTTACGCACTCTTTGCATGCCACGCTTATCTAACCATCTGTTTAGGTTTTGGTGAAACTTGTTAGGAATATAATGGCTGCCTGGAGTTTACCCGGAGAGAGTTCCGGGGTTCAACGCCCCCGCGGCTCGGTCTGTGACCAGGCCTCCTGGTGGATCAGAGCCTGACCAACCAGGCTGTTACTGCTGGCTGCACGCAAACCAACGTACGAGCCACAGCCCGGCTGGTCAGGAACCGACTTTAGGTGCTTGTCCAGTGCCAGCTTGAAGACTGCCAGGGGTCTGTTGGTAGTGTGCACAGTATAAAAAAGTCCTGCAGCACGCAGTGCATGAGAAAAAAAAAACTGCGATCGTATGCTTGGTTTAAAACAGCGGCTTTGCTGTGTATTTTCATATAGTATTTATGGCCGTATTCTCGTTTTCTTGGTCTCATTTGATAGAATGGTTTACTGACTAAAAGTACCTCAAAATTGAGGCTAAAGTAGTGGAAATGTTCGATTTTTGCCAATGTTCAAGAGTAAATAAGTCATGTCACGCTTCCAATACACGTCACATGATGGGTCTAATATGCTTTCACAAATGCACTGATATTATTTATACCATTTTTACAATAATGCAGTAGTCTGCATAACAGTAAATCAATTTTTTGTGTGAATAAAAATTCAAAATGGAGAGCAAGTGTAATATAAGAAGGGCCTGGAGACGTGACTAATGAACAGATAAAATGTTATTTTAGTGCTAGAACTGTTTCATTGTTAGTGTAATTTTTTCAGATAATACTTGGAGTCGAGATATTGGTGGTGAAAATTGAGTTGTAACGTAATTATTTTGCATTTTTTTTTAAATTAAGGCAGTTGAGTGTATTGTGGGATTGTTTTCTATAATTTTAGAATGAAGATCCTGCTTAGTTCCTTAAGATGTTCTTTGATTAAAGAATTCGTTGATTTTAGAGGTTGAAAAAATAACAGGATAGGATAATCATTGATTCCATATAATAATATTTGTAAAATTACCGACAATTTATTAGGTAAAATGACATAAGTGTAATTAATGCCATAGTAGAATGACATATTAGTTGCACTTGTGATCTTTTACCTAACATAGAATCCCCTAATTCTCGGTTTTTTCCTGGAGAGAGTAGGAAGGAGACGCTGGCATGTAATGATGCTAACCAATGTCTATACCAACAGTGTAAATTTGTTTAAGATGTATTTGTATTGAGGTGTGGACATGTCCTCAATCAATTTATTTTTGTATAGAGAGGAAATTAACTCCCTTTTATATTACGTGTACAGTAATCTTAAATCTTTACTCTCTTTCCATTTAGCTATGAGGAGAAGGAGAGGAAATGTAATAAAGGACAAAGATAATTAAGCCATAGCGACCTTGGCTTCATCAGCTGAGTCTTGGCGAGTCAAAAGTACAGATTGGTTGGTGATCTATATATAGTCCAGGAAGATGACTATAGTTCCAAGTTAGTCTGTATCCTCGAGCACCTCTCAAGTTCCAAGTTAGTCTGCATCCTCGAGTTCTTCTCAAGTTCCAAGTTAGTCTGTATCCTCGAGTTCCCCTCAAGTTCCAAGTTAGTCTTTATCCTAGAGTTCCTCTCAAGTTCCAAGTTAGTCTGTATCCTCGAGCTCCTCTCAAGTTCCAAGTTAGTTTGCATCCTCGAGTTCCTCTCAAGTTCCAAGTTAGTCTGTGGCCTAGAGTTCCTTTCAAGTTCCAAGTTAGTCTGCATCCTCGAGTTCCTCTCAAGTTCCAAGTTAGTTTGCATCCTCGAGTTCCTCTCAAGTTCCAAGTTAGTCTGCATCCTCGAGTTCCTCTCAAGTTCCAAGTTAGTTTGCATCCTAGAGTTCCTCTCAAGTTCCAAGTTAGTCTGTATCCTAGAGTTCCTCTCAAGTTCCAAGTTAGTTTGCATCCTCGAGTTCTGTTGAAGATATTGGCCTTACCAGCTATGTGTAATTTATATATATAAATATAGGAAACACTTAGCTGATAAATGACAGCAAATCGTCTACACAGCCGCCCCTGCAGACGAGGTCTAGAAGCTGTCGAAACCATCTCAACATGGGCTGTCAAAAAAATATAATTTGTAAGTTATAAATTACCCATAGGGGGTGTTATGTCAGCATATTTCATACACTGGTGGCTGACGATGTACGTACTTGTTTGGACTCAAAAGTCCACACCTTACTGCTGACTACAGGTTGATTACAAACTCCTTGCGACTCAAGAACTGCGCAGTCCCCCGATCTACAAGAAATTCGTAACATACCTTGCTCTTGTAGTGTGAGCTATGGTGTTCTCAACACCTTCGACAGGTATCGGTGACTTGATAGAAGCTGAAGTGTCCTTGGATGTCCACGTCTTCCATTGTCTAGGAAACGCACACTGGTACACTATGTTCCACAAGATTTGGCTTTATTGTTCACAATGTATCACAAGAGAAGCTGATCACACTTCTCTTATGTTTATTGTGTTTGAGACACTTTGTTCACACTAACGCACAGATCAGTGTTCTTTGCTAGTTATCCTGGCGTCAGTGTCACTCTCCCTAGAGTCAAAGATGTCTGGCGATGCCACACCGCCCCAAGCCGTTGCTCCCCTAATACACAAAAAAACGCTGACCTAGTACCTTGCATCCTTGTCACCTCCTCGATGAAGCAAAGCAGAATGTTTGTTTCTTGCTGTCTTAAGCATAGACAACAATGTACACTATCTTTACTATGGTAATAAAGTGGGAGCAGGATTTTCCTTAATTGTCCTGCTAAAGTAAGAATGTACTGTCTCTTATAAAAATACACTTTGCAACACCACTGTAAGGAGCAGAGGTCATTTGACTACGTGGCATAGCATCTGTGATCAATTACTCACTCTAGCAGTAAACAAGACGCTTGCCCCTTTTGAGAGGGCTTGGCCCCTCAGGGCTGAAAGGGGCTGAGGGGGCTGATACCCCCCTCCTGGAGAAAATTTCTCCACACTGGGGGGCGGCGGAGGTTCGCTGCAGGTGAACTATTCATCACTTAACATTGATTTTCTCACTCGCCACCACTGCTGCTTGTCTTTTCTGAACAGCTTAAGTCTGGTTTCTGGAAAATCACTAATTTTGTTTTCAACACTGTGTAATTCTAACGGCACTAGTTTATTTATTGTCCGCTTATTCACTACACCTTTGCTCAAAACATCAACTGTCCTGATGATTCCATTTGCATCAGGATATATGGTCACAATTTTTCCAAGTGGCCATTGGGACCTCGGACCATCATTGTCAATAATCACTATGTCACCAGGTCTTAAGGACTTATGATTTTCAGGAACACCAGCTCCATAGAAGTGTTCTCTCAATGAGGTGAGATAGTCTTCTCGCCAAATTTTCTCCCAACGTTCAATCACTTTATTAAGGTGTTTGAATTTACGTCTGAGTTGCTCAGGTTCGAAATAAGTAGGATCCTCTATGATTTCTTTATCATTCATGGGAGGAACAGGTTCGAGCCTTCTGCCATGGAGTAAATGAGATGGACTTAACACTTCTAAATTGTCCAGATCATCGGTAACATAAGTTAGAGGTCTGTTATTAACTCTATTTTCTATTTCAGTCACAACTGTACGGAATTCTTCTAAGTCTATTCTCTGACGATGAAGAGTCTTCCTTAAACAACGTTTTACAATGCCGATCATTCTTTCATAAAATCCGCCGTGCCTTGGTGATTTAGGAGGAATGTATCTCCAACGACAACTGCGTTGATTCAGCATCTGTTGTACTTCTGGTTGATCAAAGATCTTGCTTATATAAGCAGCACCAGCAACAAAGTTCGTTGCATTATCTGAAATCATCAGTCTGGGACATGCCCTTCTGGCTGCAAACCTTCTGAATAATTTGATAAAGGTTTCAGCAGACATGTCAGTGGCTACTTCTAGATGTACTGCTCTAGTTGTAGCACAAGTGAACAAACAGATGTACACCTTGATGGGAACTTTGTCAACTGTTTTGGTTAAAATTATTGGTCCAGTGTAATCTACACCTGTCACCTCAAATGGAGTGATATGACAAACTCTTTCAGAGGGATATGGAGGTGGACCTGGATACTGACATACTCGCATATCGTAGTGACGACAAGTAATACAGTCCTTTATTTGTTTTTTCACACTTTGTCGACCTTGAGGTATCCAGTAGGATTGTCGTAAATGACAAAGTGTGTCAGCTACCCCACCATGTAACACGTTACTGTGGGCGTTTTGCACAATCAGTTTTGTTAGCCAATGATTCTTGGGGATCAATATTGGATGTATGGCTTCTTTAGGTAGTGAAGAATTATGAATTCTTCCTCGACATCTTATAATCTTTTCTGAGTCGAGATAAAGTCCTAAAGAATTAAGCATGACAGGTTTCTTTGGGGATTTATCTTGTGTTTCTAGAAATTTATATTCTGTAGAGAAAACATCTTTCTGTATTAGTTTCACCCAGTATTTAATGGGTTCAAGATATTCATAATCAGGTTTTATTCCTTTAATGAATTTAAAGACAAGAGCTGTAACTCTTAAGAGTTTACCCAAAGATGAGTATTTAGATCCATCAATGACTATTTCTGTTGTGTCTGCAGTATTTACACAACTTATTTCTGCTGTGTTCAAGCAGACTGTTTCTTCTGGCATAATGTGAGCTTTTTGCTGAGGCCAGTTATTTTCATTAGAGAGCCAGTTCGGTCCGTGGAGCCATAATTTATTATCCACAAATTTCTTGAGTGGGACACCACGTGACAACATGTCAGCTGGATTCTCTTGGGTAGAGACGTGGAGAAAGAGATAATCTCTCTGCATCTCTTTTATTTCTGCTACTCTGTTCTGTACATAGACCAACTTACTCTTATTATTTCTTAACCACTGGAGAACTGCCTCATTATCACTCCAGATCACGGTTTTTTCAATAGTGAGATGATCAAGTACTTTGTTGAGATAGACAGCTAATTTTGTACCTACATAGAGTGCTGTCAGTTCCAATTGTGGTACTGTTCTGACCTTCAAGGGTGCTACCCTGGCCTTTGAAGTAATTAGTGTACTTCCTTCAGCATTACTCATGTAAGCTACAGCGCCATAACCTCTGGTTGACGCATCACAGAACACATGTAATGTGTAATTGTTTCCCTCTTGACCTATTTGTCTGGGAAATTTAATTTGATGAAGTTGCTTAAACTCCCTGGATATTTCATCCCATGCTTGACTCATTTCTAGAGGCAAGTTCTCATCCCATCCAATTTTGAGTTTCCATGCACCTTGCATAAGCATTTTACCTTTTATGGTAATTGGTGAGACGAGTCCTAGAGGATCAAAACATTGTGATACCTCTGACAGTAAACTACGTTTAGTGAGTGTACTGCATGATTTATTGTTTATCCTTTTGAGACTCAAAGTATCTTCCTGTGTGTTCCAATTAAGTCCCAGCATATTGTTGCAATCAGGAATTTCAGTTTCAGGGAAATCTTCTTTGATAAGTTCCCTTAATTGCTTTGAATTTGTATTCCACATCCTTAGAGGCATATTTGCTTCTTTCATCTCCTTGTTAGCTTCTCTGTATAAGGATTTCAAATCCTCCTCTTTATTCACAGTACCTTGAAGATTGTCCACATAGAAACTTTTCTTTAAGACTTCTTTGAAGGGACTTTCAGATTTCTTCAAATGTGTATTTAGAGTAGCTTCTAGTAAGAATGGAGAGGATGTTGCACCAAATAATACTGATTTGAAACGATAAGTTTTCACAGGACTTTGAGGATCATGTGGATTTTCAGGCCACAAGAATCGAGTATAATCTCTATCTATTTCTTGTAGTCCTACCCTTAAGAAAGCTTTGGAAATATCAGCCGTGTAGGCATATGGGTTTGTGCGAAATTTCATAAGCACGTCTCCAAGCTTCTCAGTTAGTGAGGGTCCGGTCATCAGACAGTCATTAAGACTTGCTACATCTTTATTTGCACGTGCGCTGCAATTATATACAACACGTAGTGGAGTGGTTTCAGAATCTTTTCTGACTCCATGGTGCGGGAGATAATGAGCGTTTGTCTTCAACTTATCTTCGACTATTTCCTCAATGAATTTATTGTCCAACTGTTCTTGTATGATATTATCATAGTCAGTAGCTCTGGATTCTTCCTGAGCTCATGTATTTGTGCTTTCATTTGTCCGAAAGCCATGCGATAATTGCTAGGCAGATGTGGTGGATTTAATTTCCATGGTAACCTAACCCAATACTGTCCATCTTTATATTTGACAGCGTCCAAATATTGGTTATAAGTCTGAGACTTTTGTGGGCTTGGTTTATTTACATCAATACCTATCGCATCTAAATCCCACAACTTATCAACTGGTTCATTCATTTCTTCCAGTAATGATAATTTTTGCTGTGGTACATGATCAGCGGTTATTCTCGTAACTAGTACATTTTCCACTGAATCAATATCAGCTTCTTTCCCACTTTGAGAGGGAATGGGACATATCATGTGGCCTCCTGCTGTTTTCAGCAAGTGAACATCATGTTTACTTACTATATTTTGCACAAAACAGTGATAATAATCACTTCCAATGATTAAATCAATTGGACTAATTGTGTCCGTCTGTATGTCAGGACAGGCTAACTTGACCTTAGCTGCTTTCAGTGCTGCAACTGTTTCTTTTAATCCCTGGATCTGCACAGACTTAGGCAAATCATCTACTACCACAGCTTCTACTGCCTTTTTCCTGTTTCCTAGACCAACAGTGATTCTGGCTAGGTCATATGTCTGTTTACCAGAATTGTGGAAAAAACCAGCTATATCTAACTGTATTTTGGCATAGGGTTGTTTATTCAGTTTCTGTAGCACTGTTCTTCTTATGAAGGACCTTTGTGAGCCTTGATCAAGTAATGTTAGCACATTGGTTTTGTGTAATTTATTAGATAACTCAACTCGAGCTATCGGGAGAGCAGTTGCTTTAAACTTATCTCTCACATTTAATGCTGTTGCTTGTTGACTTCCTGATTCTGTGGAAGTCTGCTGCTGTTCAGCAAAAGTATTTGGGCATAATGCTGTATGATGCATACCCTTGCATTTAAAACACTTCTTCAGTGAGCATTTTCCTCCCTTGTGTTCACCTAAACACTTGATGCATCTTTTCAGCTGATGAACACGTTGTTTACGTGCCTCCATTGATGTGTATTGACTACAATACTGTGCCCAATGTGTTCCATCACAAAGTACACATTTTGGAGTACGTTTATGTATGACAGTCTGTTTACTGTCTATTGTATTCACAGCTTGATAAATGCCTATATGGGATTTCCCATTATGTGGTTTAATGGGAGTAGGTATACTCTTTTTATACTGAGTTGAAGGTTTATTATCCACTGGATTTGTGGATTTTTCATCTTGTCTCGTTGCTTGCATGCATGAAACTATTGTTTGTAAACCATTACTAATTTCCTCACAAGTGAAATAGCGTTTATTGAACATAATATTTAATCGTTCAATAGTTTGTGGTGACAACTTATCCTGTACAATACCACTGATAAACCAATCACATTGCCTTAGGTCATATTTAGCACCTAGAGATCTGAGACTATTGTCTAATGTGATTCTAAATGCCTGTAAGTCTGAATAACAATGTTTGGGTGGCTTCAAGCTTGATATTAAGACTGCATGTCTAACTCTGGCCTTGTCAGCATCAAAGTAATTGTCTGCTAAGAAACGTAAGGCTATTTGATAATTGCCTTTGACCACCGGAAATGACTTAATCAGTTCATAGGGTTCTCCCTTCACAAGACATTTAAGATAATTGAACTTAGCAATCTCATCTATGTCAGTTCGTGAATTTACTATGGATTGAAAACCACTAATGAATTCTTCATAATTATGACCTTGGAAAATAGGTAATGACAATGTAGGTAAGCTTGGTAATGGGACACTTGTTGTTACAGGTGTAACAGGTGTTTGGCCACTAGTAGTAGGTCTCTGTGACAGAGTTTTACGGCAGATAGCCTGTACTCCTGTCCACCTTAATTGTTGATCACTAAAAGTATCCAAAACATTTTTAATTTCATCCTCAGATGGATATGATTCAAGAAATTTATTTTCATAATGTGTATAGTCTGAATTAATTATTTTCATGCGTTGTGTAAATAATTCAAACTTGACCTCAAGATCATCAAAATCTATGTTTGTATCTTGAGTTAATCCAATACAGACTGAAATTAGATTTTCTAATTGTGTAATCTTAGTCTGTAAAGACTGAAACTGAGTTTTCAAACAAGCCATTTTAATGGTATACTGAAAATTCTAGCACCACACTTAGAGTGTTTAAAAAACACTGTACTGCTATAGACAGCTGAGTTTTTGTTATGCTTAAGTCAGCAATAATCGAGTCAGACACTACTGACCCACTAAGCTTAACCTCAGGGTCAATGACCATGAAGGGTACAGGGTACATGTGTCTGGTGTTTATGGCTTGAGTTTGTTTGCTGTGTCAGCCTGACCACGATGATTAATCGTAAATAACGATATTATACACTTCATTCACTATACACTATAAATGTCACTGTATAACTGTAAATCACACGTGAATATTACTTACACATATATAAATTTCACTGTTAATATATATTTGAAAACTTACACTTTATATATAAGTTCCTTTAATATAACAGGTAGATCTATAAGAAACAAACTTTAACACAATCTTGTCTCTTAATTTCTGCCTATAAACATTATAAACACTATGTGTATATATACACTCAGACAAACAACATCACTTGGGTTGTTGTCTTAATCAGCAATATCTCGAGATTGGAGCAGTTGATGGAGGGTGCAGGATACCATCCCCCGTCTTCTTGTTGGGTGAGTCACCCAGCTCCCGTTTTCGTTGGGTGAACGCTGGGTGAGCGCCCGTTTTCTTTTGGCTGCCCATTCTCTGTGATTGAGTCTGGAGGGACTCATTTATACTGATTTATATTGTAAAACACTAGTTTTACAGCTTTTTTCGAAGGACCTTGGCTCATAGGTTATTTGTACACTGTAGTACAACATATCTGGACCACAGTGTGGTCTTTATCCGGTTCGAGCACGACCAAATTCTGTTGAAGATATTGGCCTTACCAGCTATGTGTAATATATATATATATATAAATATAGGAAACACTTAGCTGATAAATGACAGCAAATTGTCTACACAGCCGCCCCTGCAGACGAGGTCTAGAAGCTGTCGAAACCATCTCAACATGGGCTGTCAAAAAATATAATTTGTAAGTTATAAATTACCCCTAGGGGGTGTTATGTCAGCATATTTCATACACTGGTGGCTGACGATGTACGTACTTGTTTGGACTCAAAAGTCCACACCTTACTGCCGACTATAGGTTGATTACAAACTCCTTGCGACTCAAGAACTGCGCAGTCCCCCGATCTACAAGAAATTCGTAACATACCTTGCTCTTGTAGCGTGAGCTATGGTGTTCTCAACACCTTCGACAGGTATCGGTGACTTGATAGAAGCTGAAGTGTCCTTGGATGTCCACGTCTTCCATTGTCTAGGAAACGCACACTGGTACACTATGTTCCACAAGATTTGTCTTTATTGTTCACAATGTATCACAAGAGAAGCTGATCACACTTCTCTTATGTTTATTGTGTTTGAGACACTTTGTTCACACTAACGCACAGATCAGTGTTCTTTGCTAGTTATCCTGGCGTCAGTGTCACTCTCCCTAGAGTCAAAGATAGTCTGGCGATGCCACACCGCCCCAAGCCGTTGCTCCCCTAATACACAAAAAAACGCTGACCTAGTACCTTGCATCCTTGTCACCTCCTCGATGAAGCAAAGCAGAATGTTTGTTTCTTGCTGTCTTAAGCATAGACAACAATGTACACTATCTTTACTATGGTAATAAAGTGGGAGCAGGATTTTCCTTAATTGTCCTGCTAAAGTAAGAATGTACTGTCTCTTATAAAAATACACTTTGCAACACCGCTGTAAGGAGCAGAGGTCATTTGACTACGTGGCATAGCATCTGTGATCAATTACTCACTCTAGCAGTAAACAAGATGCTCGCCCCTTTTGAGAGGGCTTGGCCCCTCAGGGCTGAAAGGGGCTGAGGGGGCTGAAAGGGCTGAAGGGGGCTGATACCCCCTCCTGGTCTTTATCCTAGAGTTCCTCTCAAGTTCCAAGTTAGTCTGCATCCTTAAGTTCCTCTCAAGTTTCAAATTAGTTTGCATCCTAGAGTTCCTCTCAAGTTACAAGTTAGTCTACATCCTTGAGTTCCTCTCAAGTTCCAAGTTAGTTTGCATCCTCGAGTTCCTCTCAAGTTTCAAATTAGACTGTATCCTCGAGTTCCTCTCAAGTTCCAAGTTAGTCTGTATCCTCAAGTTCCAAGTTAGTTTGTATCCTCGAGTTCCTCTCAGCATTTTTCCATTTATTAATATCAAACCCGTTATGATGTGTTTACAGATCATAGGAATTACAGTTACACAAAAGGGATAAATGAGTAACAGTGAATTAAGAATTGGTAGTATTATACTAAGTAAAGAGTCACAATGTAATACTTGCCTCTCATTCCCTTCTTCAACTGTTTCATAAATTTTCCCTCTTGTATGGATTATTGCCCCTTGTATACTTATATTTATGTTATTCCTGTATTCTATTTCTTAGTAGTGTAATTGGTATGTTGGGGAGAAGCAAGTGAGTGACGTGATATGTGGGAATAGTCGGAGTAGGGTGGAGTGATGATCCCTGTCGCTGTGAAGTAATTATCGGGTATTAATTAATATTAATTAAGGCAGACCGGAAGTCTTGGGGGTCACCCAACTTGCGGCTGGATGAGAATAACCTCAGTGAGGGGACAGAAGCTGCAGGCCTCACTCAAGGGGAAGGATGTTGTGGTGAGTATAGTGCCAGTCATATCACCTGAGGCACACATCATTTGAAGTGACTCTACAGTTATTGTTTGTCCGGCAAATTTAAGAATTGCTTTCAGGAACCTCAACAGAGTGTCATTCGTGGTCATTTATACACCATATGTTAGGCGGACCAGTTAGCCGGACTTGAGTCCTGAAGGTTCGGGAAGTACAGTGCCTGCGTTTTTAAGGTGGGTAGGAGAAATGTTGCAGTTTTTGAACTGTTGTGTCGACACACCTCTGGCAAGACAGTAATGGAGTGAATGATGATGAAAGTGTTTCCTCTTTCTCGAGGGTACCCTCCTTGGTGGGAAACGGCGTATTAGGCCTATCTTGGCGCATATAGCACCAGCATACATCCTTCACCTGATATAACAGGTTAAGAAATGACAAAGTGCAGAGGTATGCAATGAAGCTAGTTCAGATTTAAGGGAAGTGAGATATGAGAAGAGACTTAACGATCTGAAATTAGCGACATAAAAATACAAAGAACCAGGGAAGACATTGTAACAACATACAAAATACTCAGAGATTGTTAGGGTAGACAGCGATAGACAGCGTGAAAGGCGGGAAACAGGTACACGAGGGCATTGATGGAAGTTAAATAAACAGATGAATCATAGAGATATCAAGTTCTTCATCATTCTTAAGATGGTCAGGAAGTAGAATAACCTGAACGACGGAGAGGTGGGTGCAGACTCAGGACATAACTTTAACATAGGATAAACTGGGACAAACCATAAATATTACCCATAACAGAAACCATCCACACGAGAAAGAGAGTTAAAGCTGCCTTAATTGAACAACACTAAATTTCGACACTTCGAGAGGAAAAATGATTTCTGAGGCGATTACAAAATTTTGCTATAAAGACCTACTTTCTAGTTTCAGACTTAATAAATATAATTCAGCGACTTGATTACACACTGGAAACTACTAGCTCAAAAATATCTCCTAAATAACTATAAGAACATTGCTATTGACCCATGATGAGCAGATCCTCACCCTACCTGGCTTCCAGCTACTTATTTCATCGTTAGATTAACTTCAGTGGCCCCTTCCTCTCAACGTACACGTGATCCTATGATTTATCCGCTATATAAACCAAAATATTTTCACTCTCCTAGGCAGCTGCTGATGATCTCAGACAGAGGTTGAAATATACTGTCTCCTGTCGCAGTGTTTTCTGTCTCCAAGTGAGTTTCCTCAACTCATATACAAACTCAACAAATTATGTCAGACCTCTTCCAGGTTGCAAAAGAATTTCTAGTAACATAGAAAAATGTAAGAAAAAAACAAATATCACTTACTCTTTAACATATGCTTATATTTTTGAATACGATTGTCAGTTTCAGGACTTTACGCGTGGATAAAAAAATATATTAAAAGTAAATCATGTCCTTTATTTGAATCCAGGTTTTTTTTTATCACTTCGGTCAATGTTGGCATTGATGAAGTGTTTTAGGGTTGGCGTTTTGTTTTTATTTTATTCAAAAATTATGTCGGTGGGATTCAAGTGAGAACTGTTCCCTGACCTCCGAATAATATTGATAATGTTCTCTTGCAACGATTCCTTGGCCTGTTTTGATATGTGGCACCGAAGAAATATATATTTGCTTATTAGATATATATAATATGTATGTGCGTGTGTGTGTGTGTGTACTCTGTTGCACTCATCTAGATGTACTCACCTTGTTGTTGTTGCAAGGGTTGAATCATAGCTCCTGGTCCAGCCTCGTCACTGGCCACTACTAGGTCCACTCCCTGCTCCGTGAGCTTTGTCATACCTCTTCTTATGTGTGTGTGTGAGGGGGAGGGCTGAGGGTGCGTAAGTTTTAGATCAGTGACTTGCAGTGGATAGCGTAATATGGAAAATGTCTATCACCTGAGCAACATGTTCTGACACCGTGTTTCAGAACACGGCATTGCCTTGCATGAGACATGCCCAAAAAAAAAAAAATACACGGATATAGCAAAAACCTTGAGTGTATTCGATGTCAAATAATATTCAGTTTTGTAGAGTGGAAGGCTGGGAGTGAGCAGTGTGGATTGTGGGGATGATTGGTTGGGGATGATTTGGGGTTTGACTGGGAATAGGAGATTGGGGACATCAATGATGGACGCTTGTAGCAGGTGCAGTCCTCTGGTTTTTAAGTCATAAATATCATTCTCGTTTTGCCTACTGACGTCAGAGTGTGAAGCGAGTGATGTCAGGAGTGCAGGCACTGGTGCCTGACTTGACACACGTCAAGTAGGTAGACAGGACCTGACTCCTGAAGCAGGTGCGCTATCAAGCAGGTCTCCTTACCTGTTGGTCTAACTTTACTCCACTCTAGAAAACTTATGACAGACTTTCTTACTCTACTCCACTAGATCTAGACGACTTATACTTTGCCTAGAAGACTTTTATCAGTCAATCCCACTCTCTAAGCCTTATATTTCCTAAACGATTTCTACTTTTAAAAGGTTTTAACATCACCAGACGATAAATTTATAAGAATGATATTTTGCCTTCCTCCAGCGTATACTTAGCGTTTTATATCCATGTTCTTCCTGCAAGCCATGTACTGAGTGTTACTGTGTGCGTCATGGTGTGGCTCTCTCACTGGGTTATGTACTGAGTGTTACTGTGTGCGTCATGGTGTGGCTCTCTCACTGGGTTATGTACTGAGTGTTACTGTGTGCGTCATGGTGTGGCTCTCTCACTGGGTTATGTACTGAGTGTTACTGTGTGCATCATGGTGTGGCTCTCTCACTGGGTTATGTACTGAGTGTTACTGTGTGCGTCATGGTGTGGCTCTCTCACTGGGTTATGTACTGAGTGCTACTGTGTGCGTCATGGTGTGGCTCTCTCACTGGGTTATGTACTGAGTGTTACTGTGTGCATCATGGTGTGGCTCTCTCACTGGGTTATGTACTGAGTGTTACTGTGTACATCATGGTGTGGCTCTCACTGGGTTATGTACTGAGTGTTACTGTGTGCATCATGGTGTGGCTCTCTCACTGGGTTATGTACTGAGTGTTACTGTGTGCATCATGGTGTGGCTCTCTCACTGGGTTATGTACTGAGTGTTACTGTGTGCATCATGGTGTGGCTCTCACTGGGTTATGTACTGAGTGTTACTGTGTGCATCATGGTGTGGCTCTCACTGGGTTATGTACTGAGTGTTACTGTGTGCATCATGGTGTGGCTCTCACTGGGTTATGTACTGAGTGTTACTGTGTGCATCATGGTGTGGCTCTCTCACTGGGTTATGTACTGAGTGTTACTGTGTGCGTCATGGTGTGGCTCTCTCACTGGGTTATGTACTGAGTGTTACTGTGTGCATCATGGTGTGGCTCTCTCACTGGGTTATGTACTGAGTGTTACTGTGTGCGTCATGGTGTGGCTCTCTCACTGGGTTATGTACTGAGTGTTACTGTGTGCATCATGGTGTGGCTCTCTCACTGGGTTATGTACTGAGTGTTACTGTGTGCATCATGGTGTGGCTCTCACTGGGTTATGTACTGAGTGTTACTGTGTGCATCATGGTGTGGCTCTCACTGGGTTATGTACTGAGTGTTACTGTGAACATCATGGTGTGGCTCTCTCACTGGGTTATGTACTGAGTGTTACTGTGTGCGTCATGGTGTGGCTCTCTCACTGGGTTATGTACTGAGTGTTACTGTGTGCATCATGGTGTGGCTCTCTCACTGGGTTATGTACTGAGTGTTACTGTGTGCGTCATGGTGTGGCTCTCTCACTGGGTTATGTACTGAGTGTTACTGTGTGCATCATGGTGTGGCTCTCTCACTGGGTTATGTACTGAGTGTTACTGTGTGCATCATGGTGTGGCTCTCTCACTGGGTTATGTACTGAGTGTTACTGTGTGCGTCATGGTGTGGCTCTCTCACTGGGTTATGTACTGAGTGTTACTGTGTGCATCATGGTGTGGCTCTCTCACTGGGTTATGTACTGAGTGTTACTGTGTGCGTCATGGTGTGGCTCTCTCACTGGGTTATGTACTGAGTGTTACTGTGTGCGTCATGGTGTGGCTCTCACTGGGTTATGTACTGAGTGTTACTGTGAACATCATGGTGTGGCTCTCTCACTGGGTTATGTACTGAGTGTTACTGTGTACATCATGGTGTGGCTCTGTCACTGGGTTATGTTCTGAGTGTTACTGTGTGCATCATGGTGTGGCTCTCTCACTGGGTTATGTACTGAGTGTTACTGTGTGCATCATGGTGTGGCTCTCACTGGGTTATGTACTGAGTGTTACTGTGTGCGTCATTGTGTGGCTCTCACTGGGTTATGTACTGAGTGTTACTGTGTGCGTCATGGTGTGGCTCTCACTGGGTTATGTACTGAGTGTTACTGTGTGCGTCATGGTGTGGCTCTCACTGGGTTATGTACTGAGTGTTACTGTGAACATCATGGTGTGGCTCTCACTGGGTTGTGTACTGAGTGTTACTGTGTGCATCATGGTGTGGCTCTCACTGGGTTATGTACTGAGTGTTACTGTGAACATCATGGTGTGGCTCTCACTGGGTTATGTACTGAGTGTTACTGTGTGCGTCATGGTGTGGCTCTCTCACTGGGTTATGTACTGAGTGTTACTGTGTACATCATGGTGTGGCTCTCACTGGGTTATGTACTGAGTGTTACTGTGAAAATCATGGTGTGGCTCTCACTGGGTTATGTACTGAGTGTTACTGTGAACATCATGGTGTGGCTCTCACTGGGATATGTACTGAGTGTTACTGTGTGCGTCATGGTGTGGCTCTCACTGGGTTATGTACTGAGTGTTACTGTGTGCGTCATGGTGTGGCTCTCACTGGGTTATGTACTGAGTGTTACTGTGAACATCATGGTGTGGCTCTCACTGGGTCATGGTGTGGCTCTCTCACTGGGTTATGTACTGAGTGTTACTGTGTACATCATGGTGTGGCTCTCACTGGGTTATGGACTGAGTGTTACTGTGTGCGTCATGGTGTGGCTCTCACTGGGTTATGTACTGAGTGTTACTGTGTGCATCATGGTGTGGCTCTCACTGGGTTATGTACTGAGTGTTACTGTGTGCGTCATGGTGTGGCTCTCTCACTGGGTTATGTACTGAGTGTTACTGTGTACATCATGGTGTGGCTCTCACTGGGTTATGTACTGAGTATTACTGTGAACATCATGGTGTGGCTCTCACTGGGTTATGTACTGAGTGTTACTGTGAACATCATGGTGTGGCTCTCACTGGGTTATGTACTGAGTGTTACTGTGTGCATCATGGTGTGGCTCTCTCACTGGGTTATGTACTGAGTGTTACTGTGTACATCATGGTGTGGCTCTCACTGGGTTATGTACTGAGTGTTACTGTGTGCATCATGGTGTGGCTCTCACTGGGTTATGTACTGAGTGTTACTGTGTACATCATGGTGTGGCTCTCACTGGGTTATGTACTGAGTGTTACTGTGTACATCATGGTGTGGCTCTCACTGGGTTATGTACTGAGTGTTACTGTGAACATCATGGTGTGGCTCTCACTGGGTTATGTACTGAGTGTTACTGTGTGCATCATGGTGTGGCTCTCTCACTGGGTTATGTACTGAGTGTTACTGTGTACATCATGGTGTGGCTCTCACTGGGTTATGTACTGAGTGTTACTGTGTACATCATGGTGTGGCTCTCACTGGGTTATGTACTGAGTGTTACTGTGTACATCATGGTGTGGCTCTCTCACTGGGTTATGTACTGAGTGTTACTGTGTGCGTCATGGTGTGGCTCTCTCACTGGGTTATGTACTGAGTGTTACTGTGTGCGTCATGGTGTGGCTCTCTCACTGGGTTATGTACTGAGTGTTACTGTGTACATCATGGTGTGGCTCTCTCACTGGGTTATGTACTGAGTGTTACTGTGTGCATCATGGTGTGGCTCTCTCACTGGATTATGTACTGAGTGTTACTGTGTGCATCATGGTGTGGCTCTCTCACTGGGTTATGTACCGAGTGTTACTGTGTGCATCATGGTGTGGCTCTCTCACTGGGTTATGTACTGAGTGTTACTGTGTGCATCATGGTGTGGCTCTCTCACTGGGTTATGTACTGAGTGTTACTGTGTGCATCATGGTGTGGCTCTCACTGGGTTATGTACTGAGTGTTACTGTGTGCATCATGGTGTGGCTCTCTCACTGGGTTATGTACCGAGTGTTACTGTGTGCATCATTGTGTGGCTCTCTCACTGGGTTATGTACTGAGTGTTACTGTGTGCGTCATGGTGTGGCTCTCACTGGGTTATGTACTGAGTGTTACTGTGTGCATCATGGTGTGGCTCTCTCACTGGGTTATGTACTGAGTGTTACTGTGTGCATCATGGTGTGGCTCTCACTGGGTTATGTACTGAGTGTTACTGTGAACATCATGGTGTGGCTCTCACTGGGTTATGTACTGAGTGTTACTGTGTGCATCATGGTGTGGCTCTCACTGGGTTATGTACTGAGTGTTACTGTGAACATCATGGTGTGGCTCTCACTGGGTTATGTACTGAGTGTTACTGTGAACATCATGGTGTGGCTCTCACTGGGTCATGTACTGAGTGTTACTGTGTGCATCATGGTGTGGCTCTCACTGGGTTATGTACTGAGTGTTACTGTGAACATCATGATGTGGCTCTCACTGGGTTATGTACTGAGTGTTACGGTGAACATCATGGTGTGGCTCTCACTGGGTTGTGTACTGAGTGTTACTGTGTACATCATGGTGTGGCTCTCACTGGGTTATGTACTGAGTGTTACTGTGAACATCATGGTGTGGCTCTCTCACTGGGTTATGTACTGAGTGTTACTGTGTACATCATGGTGTGGCTCTGTCACATTGGTTATGTACTGAGTGTTACTGTGTGCATCATGGTGTGGCTCTCACTGGGTTATGTACTGAGTGTTACTGTGAACATCATGGTGTGGCTCTCTCACTGGGTTATGTACTGAGTGTTACTGTGTACATCATGGTGTGGCTCTCTCACTGGGTTATGTACTGAGTGTTACTGTGTACATCATGGTGTGGCTCTCACTGGGTTATGTACTGAGTGTTACTGTGAACATCATGGTGTGGCTCTCTCACTGGGTTATGTACTGAGTGTTACTGTGTACATCATGGTGTGGCTCTCTCACATTGGTTATGTACTGAGTGTTACTGTGTGCATCATGGTGTGTCTCTCACTGGGTTATGTACTGAGTGTTACTGTGTACATCATGGTGTGGCTCTCTCACATTGGTTATGTACTGAGTGTTACTGTGTGCATCATGGTGTGGCTCTCACTGGGTTATGTACTGAGTGTTACTGTGTACATCATGGTGTGGCTCTCACTGGGTTATGTACTGAGTGTTACTGTGAACATCATGGTGTGGCTCTCTCACTGGGTTATGTACTGAGTGTTACTGTGTGCATCATGGTGTGGCTCTCACTGGGTTATGTACTGAGTGTTACTGTGTGCGTCATGGTGTGGCTCTCACTGGGTTATGTACTGAGTGTTACTGTGTGCGTCATGGTGTGGCTCTCTCACTGGGTTATGTACTGAGTGTTACTGTGTGCATCATGGTGTGGCTCTCACTGGGTTATGTACTGAGTGTTACTGTGTGCATCATGGTGTGGCTCTCACTGGGTTATGTACTGAGTGTTACTGTGTACATCATGGTGTGGCTCTCTCACTGGGTTATGTACTGAGTGTTACTGTGTGCATCATGGTGTGGCTCTCACTGGGTTATGTACTGAGTGTTACTGTGTACATCATGGTGTGGCTCTCACTGGGTTATGTACTGAGTGTTACTGTGTGCATTATGGTGTGGCTCTCACTGGGTTATGTACTGAGTGTTACTGTGTGCATCATGGTGTGGCTCTCACTGGGTTATGTACTGAGTGTTACTGTGTACATCATGGTGTGGCTCTCACTGGGTTATGTACTGAGTGTTACTGTGTGCATCATGGTGTGGCTCTGTCACTGGGTCATGTACTGAGTGTTACTGTGTGCATCATGGTGTGGCTCTCACTGGGTCATGTACTGAGTGTTACTGTGTGCATCATGGTGTGGCTCTCACTGGGTTGTGTACTGAGTGTTACTGTGTGCATCATGGTGTGGCTCTCACTGGGTTGTGTACTGAGTGTTACTGTGTGCATCATGGTGTGCCTCTCACTGTGTCATGTACTGAGTGTTACTGTGTGCATCATGGTGTGGCTCTCACTGGGTTATGTACTGAGTGTTACTGTGTGCATCATGGTGTGGCTCTCACTGGGTTATGTACTGAGTGTTACTGTGTGCATCATGGTGTGGCTCTCACTGGGTCATGTACTGAGTGTTACTGTGTGCATCATGGTGTGGCTCTCAATGGGTTATGTACTGAGTGTTACTCTGTGCATCATGGTGTGGCTCTCTCACTGGGTTATGTACTGAGTGTTACTGTGTGCATCATGGTGTGGCTCTCACTGGGTTATGTACTGAGTGTTACTGTGTGCATCATGGTGTGGCTCTCACTGGGTTATGTACTGAGTGTTACTGTGTGCATCATGGTGTGGCTCTCTCACTGGGTTATGTACTGAGTGTTACTGTGTGCATCATGGTGTGGCTCTCCTCACGTACAAGATGTTAGCACCGTGTTAAACATTGTACTTTATTCTGAAAGGCGTTTCAGTTTGGAAGACTTTTATCAATCTATTTCTGACCATAAGACCAATGGATCTAAATCTATTGTATTTAAGTCGACGTTTAAATCTTTTCCACTTTAGATGAGGTTGGGAGAATAGGTCTAAATTTATTACACTAAATTTATGAGGCGTATGAACCATAGGTCTAGGATTACTCCACTCTGAATAACTTTTAATCCATAAGGCAAAATTAATATGTCCCTAAAACAAATTATAATGCGCAAGAACTAAAGAATTTGATAACGCTCAAGAGCTCTTGATCCAAGGAAATAAGGATAACACCCCCTCCTCCTTTTCCTAGGATCTAAACCTGACTACCTCCCATTCCCTAGCCGCTATCTATCCTTAACGAGTTTAGCGCTTCCCTGTGAATATAACGACAGGAATAAATGTAAAATCACTTTACCAGGAGTATACCTGGAGGGAGCCTCGGGGGGGGGGGGCAACGCCCCCGCCGCCCCCGCCGCCCCCGCCGCCCCCGCCGCCCCCGCCGCCCCCGCCGCCCCAGCCATGACCAGAACATGTTACAGCATCTTACAATGTTTCATAATGGACACAAACAATGAATAATTGTACAATAATTTCTGATTATGTTCTCATACATTTTCACAAAGGAAGGATTTTAACTGATGTTAAATGTGAAGTATTTGTCAATATTTTTAATAGTTCATTAATATCTTTACTGGTTCACTCATTATCTTTATTCGTTCATGTGTTATCTTTACTAACCTGTGTGTTATCTTTATTAGTTCGTGTGTTATCTTTATTAGTTCGTTTGTTATCTTTATTAACCTGTGTGTTATCTTTATTAGTTCGTGTGTTATCTTTATTAGTTCGTTTGTTATCTTTATTAACCTGTGTGTTATCTTTATTAGTCCGTGTGTTATCTTTATTAACCTGTGTGTTATCTTTATTAGTTCGTGTGTTATCTTTATTAGTTCGTGTGTTATCTATATTAACCTGTGTGTTATCTTTATTAGTTCGTGTGTTATCTTTATTAGTTCGTTTGTTATCTATATTAACCTGTGTGTTATCTTTATTAGTTCGTGTGTTATCTTTATTAACCTATGTGTTATCTTTATTAGTTCGTGTGTTATCTTTACTAACCTGTGTGTTATATTTATTAGTTCGTGTGTTATCTTTACTAACCTGTGTGTTATATTTATTAGTTCGTGTGTTATCTTTATTAACCTGTGTGTTATCTTTACTAACCTGTGTGTTATATTTATTAGTTCGTGTGTTATCTTTACTAACCTGTGTGTTATATTTATTAGTTCGTGTGTTATCTTTACTAACCTGTGTGTTATATTTATTAGTTCGTGTGTTATCTTTACTAACCTGTGTGTTATATTTATTAGTTCGTGTGTTATCTTTACTAACCTGTGTGTTATATTTATTAGTTCGTGTGTTATCTTTACTAACCTGTGTGTTATCTTTATTAGTTCGTTTGTTATCTATATTAACCTATGTGTTATCTTTATTAGTTCGTGTGTTATCTTTACTAACCTATGTGTTATCTTTATTAGTTCGTGTCTTATCTGCATTACTTCAATTATATCTTTATTAGTACACGTTTTATCTTTATTTGTTCCTGAATTTCCTCTATTAATTCGTTCGCTATCTTTATTAACTCACATAGTATCTTCAGTAATCCAGACATTATCTTTATTACTTTACTAGTTCACAGTTAACTTTATTAGTACCACATTTATTGTACTAGTTCATGAATTAACTTCACCAGTTAATTATTAACTTGTTAATTCATTATTAACTTCATTAGTTGAACGTTTCCTTTATACTTGATTTTTCACTACAAATAAGAAATGCATTTACGTTACTTTTTTTATTTCAGATTATTTCCGATTTTATTAAGGCTGAATTGTGGTTGATATGTATCCCCTGATGTTACCTTGACGGGCTGAATGTATCCCCTGATGTTACCTTGACGGGCTGAATGTATCCCCTGATGTTACCTTGACGGGTTGAATGTATCCCTTGATGTTACCTTGACGGGCTGTATGTATCCCCTGATGTTACCTTGACGGGCTGTATGTATCCCCTGATGTTACCTTGACGGGCTGAATGTATCCCCTGATGTTATCTTGACGGGCTGTATGTATCCCCTGATGTTACCTTGACGGGCTGTATGTATCCCCTGATGTTACCTTGACGAGCTGAATGTATCCCCCTGATGTTACCTTGACAGACTGTATGTATCCCTTGACGTTACCTACACAGGATGTATTTATCCCTGATGTTACCTTGACGGACTGTATGTATCCCCTGATGTTATGACGGGCTGTATGTATCCTTTGATGTTACCTTGACGGGCTGAATGTATCCCCTGATGTTATCTTGATGTTACCTTGACGGACTGAATGTATCCCCTGATGTTATTTTGATGTTACCTTGACGGGCTGAATGTATCCCCTGATTTTACCTTGACGGGCTGAATGTATCCTGTGATGTTACCATGACGGACTGTATGTATTCCCTGATATCTAGAAGGGCTGTATGTATCCTCTGATGTTACCTTGACGGACTGTATATCAATGATGTTACCTTGAAGGACTCTATGTATCCTCTGATGATACCGTGACTGGCTATATTTATTCCTTGATGTTTCCTTGATACTCTGTATGTATCCCCTGATGCTACCTATATAAATTCAATATATGCACTATATAACTGACTATATAAACGGACTATATCAATTCATTATTTCCACCCCAGTGTTAACTCACCCTCAGCGTTTAACATTTACAAAGTCATTTTGTCAACAGTTCTTCGCTGTCCATCCCAACACGGATAATAAGAGGGTAAAACTCTTCTGTTCAATTAACTACAGAAGAAATTTAACAATGTCACTTACGAAAAGAGTTCATGACTAGTGTTGCGTGTATCCCGGGTTTACATCCCATTAATCACTCCTGGGAAAAGTAACAGCAGTTAGGAAGAGACGTGTCTTGTAAGCAGACTAGATAATGTTTTAAGTCAGCTCTAGTTGAGTGGTTTAATAAAGCTAAACCACACTCGTCGTTGGTAACCAAACATCTATATATAAATATATATATATATATATATATATATATATATATATATATATATATATATATATATATATATATATATATATATATATATATATATATATATATATATATAGTGCTGAATAAGCAAAAGTGGTCAGTTAGCAAGAACTCGTTTAAAATTAAGTCCTTTCTAAAATTTTCTCTCATACGTTTAAAGATATATATATTTTTAATTTATGTTAATGTAAAAATTAATAATTTTGTACCAAAAGAACCTTAGAAAACTTACCTAACCTTATTATAAGAAGCGCAATTTAATTTAGCCTAATCCAACTAAATATATTTTAGATAAGTTTACAGTAATTTACTAATAAACAAACACATTGAAATATATTTATTTCGTTACATTTAGAATGATTTTTGCGAAATTATTCCAGACACAAATTTTCGCTTGCCTTATTTGGCAAAAAGAGCGTTACTATTTAAGCCAAAATCGCAAGTTTTACCTATTCGGCACGATATATATATTATTGTAACCACGAACGAGTGGTATTTAATCAATAACAACAGTGAGACTAGCCGGGGGATCGAACCTGTGTTGTTTTACCCCGCCTCGTGGTGAGCGAAAATTCACCGTGCTCTAACCCACGGGACCATACAATCCTACAAGAATCACGTACCCAGCAAAGCTTAGTGTTGTACCATGATCCGAGGTCATATGATGGTGGAGGCGCCTTAAAACTAGAATGAAATTAGCTCTGAGGCATCCATACCATCGTATGTCCTGGGCTCATGGTACAACTCCTTGCCCTGCTGGGTGCGTGATTCTTGAAGGATTGTATGGTCACGAGGGTTAGAGCGTCGTGAATTTTCGCTGACCATGAGGCGGGCTAAAACAACACGGGTTCAATACCAGGCTAGTCGCAGTGTTGTTATTGATTGAATACCACTCGATCGTGGTTACAATGCTATATATTGTGTTCGTGGAGGCTAGTACACCAAACGGGGAGTAGAATGAAATTAGCTCTGAGGCGCCCACACCATCATATGTCATCGGATCACGGTACACCACCTAGCTCTGCTGGGTGCATGATTTTTGTAGGATTGTATGGTCCCGTGGGTTAGAGCGTCCTGAATTTTCGCTCACCATGAGGCTGGCTAAAACAACACTGGTTCGATCCCCCGGCTAGTCGCATTGTTGTTATATATATATATATATATATATATATATATATATATATATATATATATATATATATATATATATATATATATAATTCACATAGAATATAGGGTGTTGTAGGAGAAGAAAATACTCAAATATCATGGGGAAGAATCCTGAGTTTTCTCTAAAGTATGTTCATTCTCTTCTCTGAGGATCCCCAGTCCACTTCAAGAGGTGGTATTGGTTTCTTACACCAAGATGATAAGTCCTGGAGAAGGGTCGGATAGTTGCCCCTTGCCTTGTAATTAATAAACACCTCAACGATGTAGGAAATAAATGTGCTCGCTTGTGTATGTCACGAGGAGTTTTTTCAATGTCCGTCTGAACGAGAGGAAGTTATGTAAGAGGGTATGTGTAGTTACTATCAATGAAGACAAGGGGACAAGAGAGAGAGAGAGAGTGTGTGTGTGTGTTTGTGTGTGTGTAAAGTTATAGCGGAATAAGTTTTGTGAGTATACTGGGAAAATTGTCTGGTAGAATTATTGTTATTGAAAGATTAATGGAAAGATGTAAATTAATTGCAGAGGAACGAGGTGGATTTAAACTGTATTGTGTTTCGTAAAAGGCTGTTCCCATGTGGGTCATGCAGAGCAAAGAGTAATGGTGGATCGATTCTCCGTCCGCTAGTTGCGACCGGGCGTCTTACCAGCCATAATGCTGTATACAACACCGAAACAACCCTACTGGCACATGTTAAAAAATACACATGTGTAGTATTAGGATATTTGAGTAAGTTAACGATTCACACCGAATGGCTTCTTCAGTCCTACAGAGATAATCACAGACGAATATAAAGGTATATTTGAGATACAAAGAGGCTAGACAGCGGGCAGGGGCACAGTGACGATGCTGACGGGCCAGTAGGCGCGTTGCAGTGTTTCAGTCTCCAATTTATAAGTGATGACGATGTCTTCTTAGTGAAGAATTAATTAGGCAGAGACTTCTAAAAATAATAAGGCTGCCAGTATCATGAGTAACAGTGTTGTTGGTTGTAATTCAAGCATTCTCCAGACATCGTCGTGTCGTTAGTTGCTCTTCCCTGATGACAATCTGGCTTCAAAACATGCTTGTGAGTATTATGATGGATGACACATGCATGATGGAAAAGGAAACACAAATACAGTATAATACGATACTTTATTCATAACGTTTCTCCCACACGGTAAGCTATATCTAGTCATAAACAGATCTACCTGGGGGGAGAGGACTTGCGTATTATAGAGAGAATAGTGACGTGAAGGGTGAGGCGAAGAATATTGAAGTTGATGGGTGAGAAGAGGCTGGATTTGAAGACTAGCCTGGTATGGGGCAGGAGGGCTGTTGCTGTGTAGCATGACGATGTAGTAGTTTCCTGGCAAGAAGTTCATCAATGTTGTAAAAGCCGTTGAAAGTCTTGGATAAACAGATGAGTGATGATTCCAAGATCCTGCGTCTCTGGTGCCTTCTTCCCTGGCGATGAGTCTTGCATCTCTATAGTTTATTGAATTGTGAGAGTTTTGGAGTAAAACACAGGCGTTCTTCAAGTCGTCCATTCTGTCGGCGTATTAGTGTTCTGAAATATGTGTCTGGGGGTCTCTTGATGTTTTGCCCATGTATAATTGAACGTAAGAACATAAGAGATGAGGAATACTGCAACAGGCCTATTGGCCCATACTTGGCAGGTCCATGTCAAATCCAACACACTAGCAAAAATATTTTCCCAAGAATATTTGGTTGTAATCCAAATATTTCCAAGAGATTATACATATCGCTGCTGAGGATTAAATCTATTGGTGTTTTTGATTGTAAATACTTGGAATGCGGTACTGGATAAAATGTTGGAGAGGTGTATGGCAACAGAGTTAATAGGGAGGACTTTACAGTAAGTCCTCACTTAACGTCGTTGATAAGATCTTGGAAACTGCGACTTTAAACGAAATGAAGTACAACGAAACCAATTATACCATAGTCTGATTGATATAAACATCAGACGTGCACAGTGCACCTTTAGAACTCATTGCAACAGGATTAAATCAAGGATTAAATGTTTGCAAAGTGAACATTGTAAGGAGCACCACCTACCACAATGCAGTTCAACAACCAACGTGCAAACTCTCTATAGAATAGCGGGCGTCTCTGGGTTATGGCTGATTAGGTTAGTGATCCTTGTCAAGTCAATTATGGAATTCAACCCAGAAACTTGCCATCTCATTTCTTTACCTGAATTCTTATTCTCTGTTTCACATGGGCAGTTATGAGGAGCCGGTTGCAACTGTTGATTTCTAGTGGAGGGATGCAGCAAGACCCCACTACACTTGGCCCCAAAAGTACAAGGAATGTAGATTCAATGATACTACTTAAGTACTTACTCGTAGGTGCGGGAGCCACTGTGCATCTGTGGACACCTGAGATACCTGTATTTGAGGCACATTCAGCCGCTTGGTATAGTAGCGAGAATAGCCATTATTTGTTGTGAAATGTTATCTAATTCGTGTTGCAATGTGTTATTACATATTAGAGTATTTCACTGCATAAGGCCTGTAGTAGGATAAGTCGTCTTAATGTTCTCTTCCTATGGGTATATGTGACTGCTTGGGTAAGCCGATGCTGGATGCTTCCCTAGTCAGGTCACTCATGGCTGGCTGGAACAAATGCCTACTGCTCACAATCATATAGCTTAACATAGCTTAGCTTAAATACGTATAAGAAGTATATAATACATTAGCATATGGAGGCTTCATTACTAGATTAAGTCTTACAAATTAAGAGTGTATAAAGAATGTGGCGCCCCCGAGTAGGCATACGTGGATCAGCTCGTCCTCCCTCCTGTCCTCCCAACTTAGGGAGGTTTTAAAGTTACAGTATGTGAGATATATTCCACTAAGGTGTACAGGTGTAAGGTATCGTTTATAGTGCTTTATTAAATATAATGTTCTAATTATTCTTCGGGATAATACAGAATTATTTTACTAGCAGCACTTCTGTGATGTGTTAGCGCCAACAGCTATGACTCTTCTGTGATGTGTCAGCGCCACCAGCTGTGACTCTTCTGTGATGTGTCAGCGCCACCAGCTGTGACTCTTCTGTCTCTTTCCACGACCCCAGATTCTTTTATGGACTCTCTGTTTTCATTCCCCTGAAAGTCATGCAGTTTATATGCCCATGACTCAATAAGGCATAATAAGAGGCTCTCAGTAAATAAAGGGAAAATGGACAGGGACGCGAAGGCGTCTCGGGCTGAGGAATGAGACAGTTGGATCACAGATGCCATAGATACAAACTGATCATAGAAGTGATGCGTGTAGAATCATCCTGTTGTATGCTTGGTGGCTGTTTATTCATATATATTATTAATACATCGGCTGTTTCCTACCGAAGATGAATAACCCGAAAAAGATGAAACACTTTCATCATCACTCACTCCGTCATTTTCTTGCGAGAGGCGTTATTATACTACAGTTAAAAAACAGCAACATATCTCCACCCTTCCTTCAGAGTGCAGGCATTGTATGTACCACCTCCAGGACTCAAGTCCGGCTAACAAGTTTCTCTGAATTCCTTTAGAAATGTTATTTTGCTCACACTCCAACAGCATGTCAGATCGTAGAAAACAGCCTCCACTCGCTCATATCTAATATGCTCATGCATGCTTGCTGGAAGTCTAAGCCTCTCGCACACAAAACATTTATTCCTTCCCTTCAACTTTTCCTAGGACGACGCCTATCCCGCCTACCCTCCAATACAGATTCATACGTCCGAACCACCTCAACAACCCTTCCTCAGTCTTCTGGATAATACTTTTAGTAACCCCACACTTCCTTTCAATCTCCAAATTACGAATTCTCTGCAGTAATATTCACACCGCACATTGCCCTCAGACACAACATCTCCATTGCCTCCAGCCTTCTCCTTGTTGCAACATTCACCAACAATGCTTCACACCCATATAAGAGTAAAGGTACAACTATACTCTCATACATTTCCCACTTTGCTTCCTTGGATCACGTTCTTTGTCTCCACGCACTCCTCAGTGCACCACTCACCTTTTTTACCCTCATCATTCTATGATTCACCTCGTCTTTCATAGACCCATCAGCTGACAAGCCCACTCCCAGATCTCTGAATACATTCACTTCCTACATACTCCCTCCAGGCTGATATCCAACCTTTAATTACCTAATTTTTTTATCCCCATCACCTTGCTCTTTCCTGTGTTCACTTTTGATTTCCTTCTTTTCCATGCCCTCCCAAACTCGTCCACCAGCCTCTCTTCAGAGGCTCCCAAAAGCACAGTGTTATCAGGAAACAGAAACTGTGACATCTCCCACTTTGTGTTAGATTCTTTATCTTTTAATCCCTCACCTTTTCCCAACACCCGAGCATTCACTTCTCATACAACCCCATCTATATACGAGTATATATTGAACAACCTTGGTGATATCTAAGACCTACTTTTACTGCGAAATAATCTCCCTCTCTTCTACATACTCTAACCTAAGCCTCACTATCTTCGTAAAAACTATTAACTGCTTTCAGTTAACTACCATCTATTCCATGCACTTGCAACATCTGCCACATTGCTCCCACATCCACCCCATCACATGCCTTTTCCAAATCTATAAATACAGAGAAAATCTCTCTACCTTTATCTAAATACTATTCACTTATGTGGCTTACTGTAAACACTAGGTCTACACACCCCCTGCTTTTCCTCAAGCCTTCCTGTTCATCTACTTCATATAAAATATGTTTCTCTTGCCTCATCTTCCTTTCCTCTGAAGAAATGTGTATAAGCACATAAAATCGCTCAGGTTTTAATTCCTGTTTTCACTGTGGTATTTTGTTCATATTTGCAATCACGTGATTTATTATATATATATATATATATATATATATATATATATATATATATATATATATATATATATATATATATATATATATATATATATATAGGGAGGTACAACCTCTAGAACTGTACTGGGGACCCTCATCCACTACGCAATATCAGATCACAACATAATAAGAGGCACAGACATGTATGCACAGGGCTCCTGACCAGCAAAATGTGATCAGTCATGACGGTGTCTTCACAAAATTCAACTTCAATAACAAAAACATACAATGGGAACAAGTCACCCATGTCCTAAATGAAAGAAGCTGGGAAAATATCCTAAACAACACGGATCCGAACCGTTGCCTAGAAAAATAGTCTGTGGCTCTTGAGATCTGCTCAAGGCACATTCCATTAAGAAAAAGAAAGAGAAGATGTAAACTAGAAAGAGAGAGACGCTCCCTATACAGACGAAAGCAAAGAATCACAGAGCTGCTGAGAGGGGCCAATATATCTGAAATACGAAGGGAGACACTGGTCAGTGAAATAACAAATATCGAACTTAAACTGAAGGAATCTTGCAAGAGACAAGAATCACAGGAAGAACTAAAAGCCCTAAAGGAAACTGAAAGAAAATACTTTTCTCTTATGCCAAATCTAAGGAAAAGCAACATCCAGTATTGAGCTCTTGCTTAGGCGAGATGTTACTGAATAAATACCACTTGTTCGTAGTTACAAATATATATATATATATATATATATATATATATATATATATATATATATATATATATATATATATATATATATATATATATCGTGCCGAATATGTAAAACTGGTCAATTAGCAAGAACTCATTTAAAATTAAGTCCTTTCTAAAGTTTTCTCTTATATATTTAAAGATATATTTTTTCATTAATGTTGATGTAAAAATTTATAATTTTGCACCAAAAGGAACTTAGAAAACTTACCTAACCTTATTATAACAAGCGCAATTTATTTTAGCCTAACCCAACTAAATACATTTTAGATTTGTTTACAATAATTTAATACTAAACAAACACAGTGAAATATATTTTTTTCGTTAGGTTCAGAATGATTTTGGCGAAATTATTGCATACACAAATTTTCGCTTGTTCTATATGGCAAGATGAACGTTGCTATTTAAGCCAAGATCGCAAGTTCTGCCTATTCGGCACGACATATATATATATATATATATATATATATATATATATATATATATATATATATATATATATATGTGTGTGTGTGTGTGTGTGTGTGTGTGTGTGTGTGTGTGTGTGTGTGTGTGTGTGTGTGTAAGAAAAATAGGCAGGAAGAGATAGAGTAAAAGAGAAAGTACAAGAGGAATGGAGGGAAAGAGGGGGATGGCAGTCCCATGTGTTGTACTGATTCTTTATTTTCTGATAGCAATAAAGATTTGAAGGAAGAATTATAGCAGCTGTGGGAGAGGGAGAGGTTGGTGAGAGAGGAGACACGAACCCCTGTGTCCAGTTCCAACACTCGCACAGTGAAAGACTCACAGTACTTGAGAGGCTCAGTACTGGGGTAACTCACTGTTATTTACGCCAGTGTACTCGGTACATTCTAAAGTGCCTAATTTCTCCTGCTTTCTATCACTATCGTCACGGTATATATGTGTATTTGTTAGTGAATATATTAGAGAATTATTAGACAAACATCTTTTGTTGTCATTTCTATTGTCACTGTTTTTTTAAGTATCATTATGGGTATGAATGTAAGTATTACTAGTCATTCTGTGTTTAATATATACACTGCATTAGGGAAGGTTGTGTGTACCCACAAACTCTCTTTTAAAATATTAAATGACCCATCTTGTCGGCTGAGGGTTGAGTCAACTTGTGGTCCTTCCTTGTGGTCCTCCTTGCTAGTAGCTGACTTACATGAAGCCATTAGTGGTCCAGCAGGTCTTCAATGACACAGTTGGTCAGTAAAAACTGATGGGAAGGGCCCCCCTCATCCTGGTTGTGAAAACTTCTTGCAGTGACATGGGCCTACTAACACACACACACACACACACACACACACACACACACACACACACACACACACACACACACACACACACATGCATCATGTTAGGGATACTACCAGAGAGAGAGAGGTGATGATGAACCAATAAGACTGGATCCCGTATTCACCTTGAGTAGTTTGGACATCGAGGACATAACGTACGTTAGGAGCCTCTGAGCTAGTGATCACGTGATTCTGAGCTTTGAATACATAATAGTTACAAGTGTAACTACTATGTATTCAAAGTAGAATGGGAGAAGCCAAACGACTAAAGGATTACACAGGCATGAGGAACTTTTTGCAACAGGTTCAGTGGGAAATAGAACTGGTAGAAAAATCAGTAACAGAAATAATGGACTACGTGACACGAAAATGCAAGGAGGCAGAGGAGAGGTTTATTCCCAAGGGAAATAGAAATAATGGGAAGACCATAACGAGCTCTTGGTTCACCCAGAGATGTAGGGAGGCAAAGCCTAAGTGTGTTAGAGAAAGGAAAAAGTACAGAAGACACAGGACCCAGGAAAATAAAGAGATTAATCTAAGAGCCAGAAACGAGTATGCACAGATAAGCGGCAATACGAAAATGACATAGCATCGAAAGTCAAGTTTGACCCGAAGCTGTTGTATAGCCACATCAGGAGGAAAACAACAATCAAGGGCCAGGAAATCAGGTTGAGGAAGGATGTTGGGAGTTCACAAGAAATGACCAAGAAGTATGTGAGGGGCTCAACATGAGATTTAAAGAAGTATTTACAGCGGAGACAGGAAGGACTCCAGTAAGTCAAAACAGGGGGGGTATACCAGCAAGTGTTGGATGAAATACACACAACAATGGAGGAGGTGACGAAGCTGTTGCATGAACTTGACACCTCAGAGAGCAGAGATGCTGTGTGTGCCACTAATAACAATCTTCAGCACATCCATTGAAACTGGGCAGCTGCTTAATGTATGGAAGACGGCAAGTATACTCCCAGTTTTAAGAAAAGAGACAGACACAAGGGATTAAAATACAGACCAGTGTCACTAACGTGTATAGTATGCAAAGTCATGGAGAAGATTATCAGGAGGAGAGTGGTGAAGCACCTAAAAAGCAACAAGCTTTTAAATGACAACCAGCACGGTTTCAGAGAAGGGAAATCCTGTGTCACAAACCTACTGGAGTTTTATGGCAAGGTAACAGAAGAAAGACATGCGAGGGAGGAGTGGGTAGATTGCATTTTCTTGGACTGCAAGTAGGCCTTCGACACAGTTCCTCTCAAGAGATTAGTGAAAAAGCTAGAGGATCAGGCACACACATCAGGAAAGGCACTGCAAAGAATCAGAGAATACTTGGCAGGGAAGCAACAGTGAGTCATGGTACGCAATGAGGTGTCAGAGTGGGCGCCTGTGGCCAGTGGGGTTCTACAGGGGTCAGTCCTAGGACCAATGTTGTTTTTGGTATATGCGAATTACTGAAGGGATAGACTCAGAAGTGTCCCTGTTTGCAGATGATGTGAAGTTAATGAGGATAATTAAATCTGATGAGGATCACGCAGGACTACATAGTCATGAAGATCGGGGAAGGGCAAAAAAGACCGCAGACAGCGTATTGGCTAGGTGGCCAAAGACTGCAAACCTCACTCAAGGAAAAGGATCTTGGGGTGAGTATAATGCCGAGCACATCTTCTCAGGCGCACATCAACCAGATAACTGCTGCAACAAATGGGCGCTTGGCAAGCCTAAAAATAGCGTTCCGATACCTCAGGAAGGAATCGTTCAAGACTCTGTTCACTGTGTATGTCAGGCCCATATTGGAATATGCAGCAGCAGTTTGGAACCCACACTTGGTCAAGCACGTCAAGAAATTAGAAAAAGTGAAAAAGGTTTCCAACGAACTAGTCCCAGAGCTAAGGGGAATATCCTACGATGAAAGGTTAAGGGAAATCGGCATCACGACACTGGAGGACAGAAGGGTTAAGGAAGACATGATAGGGACATATAAAATTCTGCGAGGAATTGACAAGGTGAGCAGACATGATGTTCCAGTGATGGGACCCCGACACAAGGGGTTGAAGACTCAGATGAGTCAAAAGGATGTTAGGAAGTAATTCTTCAGTCATAGAGTTGTCAGAAAGTGGAATAGTCTGGAAAGTGACGTAGTGGAGGCAGGAACCATACATAGTTTTAAGATGAGGCTTGATAAAGCTCATGGAACAGGGAGAGAGAGGATCTAGTAGTGACCAGTGAAGAGGCGGATCCAGGAGCTATGAATCGATCCCTGCAACCACAAATTGGTGAGTAGACACACACACACACACACACACACACACACACACACACACACGCAAACATACCGGTTCTGACATTCAGGTAATTGTGGCAGGTATGTTGATTGTCTTCTTTGCGGCTTGTCCCGTTGACGCTTAAAGTTTAAGTTCCTATTTTGGAACATATACTTTGAACTTATACTTTTGGAACTTATACCTTAAAGATTTGTTAGTTTTGTGATGCTGAGGTTGTTTTGTTAGGAAATAGGCCTGTGCTAGCTTGTCCCTCGACATACTGACCTCTGTCACAAGAGCACCTGAGCCAGTTGATCCTTGAACATACTGACCTGTCACTATAGCACCTGTGCCAGCTGCCAGCTGGTCCTTGAGCATACTGACCTCTCACTAGAGCACCTGTGCCAGCTGTTCCTTGAATATGCTGACCTCTGTCACTAGAGCACCTGTGTCAGCTGGTCCTTGAAGATACTGACCTCTGTCACTGGAGCACCTGTGCCAGCTGGTCCTTGAACATACTGACTTGTCACTAGAGCACCTGTGCCAGCTGGTCCTTGAACATACTGACCTCTAGCACTAGAGTGTGTCAGCTGGTCCTTGAACATACTGACCTCTAGCACTAGAGTGTGTCAGCTGGTCCTTGAACATACTGACCTCTAGCACTAGAGTGTGCCAGCTGGTCCTTGAACATACTGACTTGTCACTAGAGCACCTGTGCCAGCTGGTCCTTGAACATACTGACCTCTAGCACTAGAGTGTGTCAGCTGGTCCTTGAACATACTGACCTCTAGCACTAGAGTGTGTCAGCTGGTCCCTCATCATACTGACCACTGACACAAGAGTCTGTTTTCTTAACAATCACTTGTGCCTTCGTACACATCCATGTTTGACGTCCTGTTTGTATTTAGTTCCCATGATTATTAAACGTTTACTTTGAGAGAAGTCCATAATAATTCACGCAGCTGCCTCGGAGAGTTAAAGTTATATATGTTATCTTAGCTCCTTCCTGGCATGTGTAGGGAATTTTAGGTAAAAAAGACACAGATGCAACTGATGTGACATTTTATTAAGGCAACGTTTCGCTCTGCAGGAGCTTTGTCAAAACGTTAGGTTTGATAAAGCTCATGGATAGCGAAACGTCGTCACAATAAAAGTCACATTAGATGCATGTGTGTCCTCTGACCTAACATTTCGTCGGTAATTCTGCGGTAATTCTATGTGTAGGTGGGACAGCATATTGATAACTGTAATGTTCTGCATGAGGAAATTCTCTGATTTAAAATAATTTAATCTAAAATTCCATTTGAAAATGAACTACTGCTAGACTTCAGTAAATCAAAGGTTTCAAGTATCAGTTTTAATTATCTCTTGTCTGTGATTACTGGAAATGTTCTAAACTGATTACTGAACTTTTATTTGACTTATTGAAAAATTCTGAGTCAATTATATTATAAAAGATTCTTTTATTTCAAACGCCACAACAGGCTGGTCTGATGGGCACAGTTTGAAACACTCAGAGTAATGAAGTGAGGAACATTTTCCAGTTCTCGCAAACTGAGCGACTCTCAGTACCGAAAAAGAGGAGCTGATCCCTGTTCCAGAACTCACAAAGTGAGCTGCTCTCAATACTGAAGAGGAGGAGTAAACAACTAACAGTTCTGGGGCGGGAGAACTGTTTCCAGTTCCAGGAATCACTAAGTCAACAATTAACAGTTCTGGGGCGGGAGAACTGTTTCCAGTTCCACGAATCAAGTCATCAACTAACAGTACTGGGGCGGGAGAATTGTTCCCAGTTCCAGGAATCCCAGTCAACAACTTGCAATACAAAATCGACTCGCAGCACCGAGAGGATTCAAAATATTAGTCTGATTCACAGTATAACTGTTTCCAGTTCCACCATTGACAAGGTGAGAGAATAACAGTAATGGAACAACACACAGTCCTGGAGCAGTTCACAGTAATGAAGCAACTCACAGAACTGGAGCAACTCCCAGTACTGAAGCCACTCACAGTACCGTAGGAATTTTCAATACTGGAGCCACTCATAGCACTGGAGCAACTCACAGTACTGGAGCAGCCACTACCAGTACTTGAGCCACTCACACTACTATAGCAACTCACAGTACTGGAGTCACTCACACTACTATAGCAACTCACAATACTGGAGCAGCCACTCACAGTACTGGAGCGGAGGAACTAGATGCTTTCTATATACTATACAATTTATTTAGAAGAAAAGTCACGTTCTTGCAGTAGGGAGCCTCGGTGCTGGTCAAGGCCTCTTAATTCAAGGAATTAAAACTCCCCTCTCCTTCCTCATATCAAACCTAATTGCCTTCCACGCGGCATTCGCTCTATAACCCATTCAGGTTTTGCAGCTTACCTTCAATAAAATAATAATAATAATAATAATAGCAATAATAATAATAAGCTTCATATGTCCAAACATAGGTGACTATAGTACTAGAGAAAGAATAGAGAAAGAGGAGAGGTAATTTGCCGACGATCAGTCCCTTAGCCTTGATAGAAGGCGGTCAGCCTGAAGCCTGAACTCTGACGCAACAACACTAAGGTGTCTTAATGCGGGTGTGTTTTCTGCAACTCTATTGCTAACAACTGCCTAGCGTGACCTACTTCCACTAGTAACAACTGCCTAGCGCTACAATAGTGTCCACTTCAGCATCCCATGCAATAGAGTCCACTTCAGGATCTTATACAATAAGACACACTTCAGGATCCCCTTCAGTGGTATCCACTTCAGAATCCTTTAAAATAGGATCCACCCCAAGATCTTCTATAATAGGATCCACTTCAGGATCCCCTACATTTCAGAATCCTATTGAATAGTATCTACTTAATCATCCGCTGCAATAGGATCCTCTTCAGGATTCTCTAAAATAGGATCCACTTCAGGATACCTTACAATAGAATCTTCTTCACGATCCTCTACAATAAGATCCATTCCAGGATCCTCTACAACAGGATCCGCTTCAGGATACCTTAAAGAAATTTTTTTTTCAGAATCCTCTACAGTAGGATCCACTTCAAGATACTGAGGGTTATTCTCTCGTTCTGCTGAAGGTTGACCTCTGAAGTCAGGCCTAAACGACCAAAGTTTTCAGAGACCAAAGTCGAGGTTGAAATATAAAATTTAATGAAGGAAATTTATTTCAGAATTTAAAACCCCGATATAAGGTGAGGCCAGGATGGCAGGATGGCATGACGTGGGTGATGGATGGCAGGATGGCATGACGTGGGTGATGGATGGCAGGATGGCATGACGTGGGTGATGGATGGCAGGATGGCATGACGTGGGTGATGGATGGCAGGATGGCATGACGTGGGTGATGGATGGCAGGATGGCATGACGTGGGTGATGGATGGCAGGATGGCATGACGTGGGTGATGGATGGCAGGATGGCATGACGTGGGTGCTGGATGGCAGGATGGCATGACGTGGGTGCTGGATGGCAGGATGGCATGACGTGTGTGCTGGATGGCAGGATGGCATGACGTGGGTGCTGGATGGCAGGATGGCATGAAGTGGGTGATGGATGGCATGATGGCATGACCGGTGATGGGTGGAAAGCTGGCATGACGTGGATGATAGGTGGCAGATGGGATGACGAGTAATGGGTGGCAGGATGGTATGACGTGGGTAATAAGTGGCATTATGGAATGATGGGTGGTAGGATGGCATGACATGGGTGATGGGTGGCATTATGGCATAACTGGTGAGGGGTGATTGGATGGCATGACGTGGGTGATGGATGGCAGGATGGCATGATGTGGGTGATGGATGGCAGGATGGCATGACGTGGGTGATGGATGGCAGGATGGCATGACGTGGGTGATGAATGGCAGGATGGCATGACGTGGGTGATGGATGGCAGGATGGCATGACGTGGGTGATGGATGGCAGGATGGCATGACGTGGGTGATGGATGGCAGGATGGCATGACGTGGGTGACGGATGGCAGGATGGCATGACGTGGGTGATGGATGGCATGATGGCATGACGTGGGTGATGGATGGCATGATGTAGGAGATGGATGGCAGGATGGCATGACGTGGGTGATGGATGGCAGGATGGCATGACGTGGGTGATGGATGGCAGGATGGCATGACGTGGGTGATGGATGGCAGGATGGCATGACGTGGGTGATGGATGGCAGGATGGCATGACGTGGGTGATGGATGGCAGGATGGCATGACCGGTGATGGGTGGAAAGCTGGCATGACCGGTGATGGGTGGAAAGCTGGCATGACGTGGATGATAGGTGGCAGATGGGATGACGAGTAATGGGTGGCAGGATGGTATGACGTGGGTAATAAGTGGCATTATGGAATGATGGGTGGTAGGATGGCATGACATGGGTGATGGGTGGCATTATGGCATAACTGGTGAGGGGTGACTGGATGGCATGACGGGTGATGGATGGCAGGATGGCATGACCGGTGATGGGTGGGAGGGTGGCATGACGGGTGATGGATGGCAAGATGGCATGACCGGTGACGGGTGGCAGGGTGACATGGCCGGTGATGAGTAGCAGAATGGCATGACTGGTGATGAGTGGCAGGGTGGCATGACTGGTGATGGGTGGCAGGGTGGCATGACCGGTTATGGGTGGCAGGGGGGCATGACTGGTGATGGGTGGCAGGGGGGCATGACTGGTGATGGGTGGCAGGGTGGCATGACTGGTGATGGGTGGCAGGATGGCATGGCCGGTGATGGGTGTCAGGGTGGCATGACTGGTGATGGGTGGCAGGGTGGCATGACCGGTGATGGGTGGCAGAGTTGCATGACTGGTGATGGGTGGCAGGGTGGCATGACTGGTGATGGGTGGCAGGATGGCATGGCCGGTGATGGGTGGCAGGGTGGCATGACCGGTGATGGGTGGCAGGGTGGCATGACCGGTGATGGGTGACAGAGTTGCATGACTGGTGATGGGTGGCAGGGTGGCATGACTGGTGATGGGTGGCAGGGTGGCATGACCGGTGATGGGTGGCAAGATGGCATGACGGGTGATGGTTGGCAGGATGGCATGACGGGTGATGGATGGCAGGATGGCATGACCGGTGACGGGTGGCAGGGTGACATGACCGGTGATGGGTGGCAGGGTGACATGACCGGTGATGGGTGGCAGAGTTGCATGACTGGTGATGGGTGGCAGGGTGGCATGGCTGGTGATGGGTGGCAGGGTGGCATGACCGGTGATGGGTGGCAGGGTGGCGTGACTGGTGATGGGTGGCAGGGTGGCATGACCGGTGATGGGTGGCAGGGTGGCATGACTGGTGATGGGTGGCAGGGTGGCATGACCGGTGATGGGTGTCAGGGTGGCATGACCGGTGATGGGTGGCAGGGTGGCATGACTGGTGATGGGTGGCAGGGTGGAATGGCTGGTGATGGGTGACAGGGTGGCATGAATGGTGATGGGTGTCAGGGTGGCATGACCGGTGATGGGTGGCAGGGTGGCATGACCGGTGTTGGGTGGCAGGGTGGCATGGTGTGAGTCAGGAGTGACAGGGTGCAGCAGGGACAGGGAGGATACACAGGCGAAATATCCACAAACAATAATTTCAGATTGAGGGAGACTGTACCACAGTGTACACAGTGCTCTGCTCACTGTACCACAGTGTACACAGTGCTCTGCTCGCTGTACCACAGTGTACACAGTGCTCTGCTCGCTGTACCACAGTGTACACAGTGCTCTGCTCACTGTACCACAGTGTACGCAGTGCTCTGTTCACTGTACCACAGTGTACACAGTGCTCTTCTCACTGTACCACAGTGTACACAGTGCTCCGCTCACTGTACCACAGTGTACGCAGTGCTCTGCTCACTGTACCACAGTGTACACAGTGCTCTTCTCACTGTACCACAGTGTACACAGTGCTCCGCTCACTGTACCACAGTGTACACAGTGCTCTGCTCGCTGTACCACAGTGTACACAGTGCTCTACTCACTGTACCACAGTGTACACAGTGCTCTGCTCGCTGTACCACAGTGTACACAGTGCTCTGCTCACTGTACCACAGTGTACACAGTGGTCTGCTCGCTGTACCACAGTGTACACAGTGCTCTGCTCACTGTACCACAGTGTACACAGTGCTCTACTCACTGTACCACAGTGTACACAGTGCTCTGCTCACTGTACCACAGTGTACACATTGCTCTGCTCACTGTACCACAGTGTACACAGTGCTCTGCTCGCTGTACCACAGTGTAGACAGTGCTCTGCTCGCTGTACCACAGTGTACACAGTGTTCTGCTCACTGTACCACAGTGTACACAGTGCTCTGCTCACTGTACCACAGTGTACACAGTGTTCTGCTCACTGTACCAAAGTGCACACAGTGCTCTGCTCACTGTACCACAGTGTACACAGTGCTCTGCTCACTGTACCACAGTGCACACAGTGCTCTGCTCACTGTACCACAGTGTACACAGTGCTCTGCTCACTGTACCACAGTGTACACAGTGCTCTGCTCACTGTACCACAGTGTACACAGTGCTCTGCTCACTGTACCTTAGTGTACACAGTGCTCTGCTCGCTGTACCACAATGTAAACAGTGCTCTGCTCACTGTACCACAGTGCACACAGTGCTCTGCTTACTGTACCACAGTGTACACAGTGCTCTGCTCACTGTACCACAGTGTACACAGTGCTCTGCTCGCTGTACCACAGTGTACACAGTGCTCTACTCACTGTACCACAGTGTACACAGTGCTCTGCTCACTGTACCACAGTGTACACAGTGCTCTGCTCACTGTACCACAGTGTACACAGTGCTCTGCTCACTGTACCACAGTGTACACAGTGCTCTGTTCACTGTACCACAGTGTACATAGTGCTCTGCTCACTGTACCACAGTGCACACAGTGCTCACTGTACCGCAGTGTACACAGTGCTCTGCTCACTGTACCACAGTGCACACAGTGCTCACTGTACCGCAGTGTACACAGTGCTCTGCTCACTGTACCACAGTGTACACAGCGCTCTGCTCGTTGTACTACAGTGCACACAGTGCTTACTGTACCGCAATGTACACAGTGCTCTGCTTGCTGTACCACAGTGTACACAGTGCTCTGCTCGTTGTACCACAGTGTGCACAGTGCTCTGTTCGCTGTACAACAATTTACACAGTGCTCTGCTCACTGTTCAACAATGTACACAGTTCTCTGCTCACTGTATCACATTGATCCAATACTTTGGCGCCAAGATAACGCTAGACGTTTGGTCGCTGCATGCAGGGGATGAGATGAAAAACTGAAAGCCACCTTCCTGAGTGCTGGTTAGTTTGGACCAAAACGTCTAGCGATAGCTAAGCGCTAAATTATTGAATGAGTGTGGTACGGTGAGCAGACCACTGCGTACCTTGTCCTAAGGTTCGTAGGTTCAAGTCTCCGTCTTCCTGAGATTAGTGTTTGCGAATTTATATATATATATATATATATATATATATATATATATATATATATATATATATATATATATATATATATATATATAAAATATATAAAAAGCAGGATCCACAAATAGCTTTAACAGCAGGTATGACAAGGCTCACGAAACCAGGAGGCAAGACAGTAGGAGCCAGTGAAGAGGCGGAGCCGGGAACTGTAACACGACACCTGCAGCCACAGGTAGGTAAGGATATACTTACCTATATGTAGTTGTAGGCTTCGTGTCTTAGTTTCTGGCCCCGTTTCTCCGCTGGCCGCTACTGAGTTACCTCACTCCGAGACAGTGTCGAAGAATATAATAACAATGGTGATCATCAGTATGTAGCAGGTAATCGGCTAGTTAGCCAAGTGTTTGGAGCTCCCTCACCCTCCTTCACCCTCCCTCACCCTCCATCACCCTCCCTCACCCTCCATTACTCACCATTACTCTCCTTCACCCTCCCTCACCCTCCATCACCCTCCGTCACCCTCCGTCACCCATCATCACCCTCCCTCATCCCCCATCACCCATCATCACCTACCATCACCCTCCCTCACCCTCCATCACCCTCACCCTCCATTACCCACCATTATCCATCACCCATCGCTCAACCTCCATCACCCACCATCACCTTCCATCACCCACCATCACGTTCCCTCACCCATCACCCACCATCACCCTCCACTTTTCTCCATCCCCACCATCACCCTCCACTTTTCTCCATCCCCACCATCACCTACCATCACCCACCATCACCCATCACCCTCCATCACCCAACATCACCCATCACCCACCATCACCCTCTATTACTCTCCATCCCTCACCATCACCCACCATCACCCATCATTACTCTCCATTCCCCACCTCTACGATTCCCAGAATTACATTATTCTAATGGATGGTTATACAACTTTCTCATTCATTTAAATTTTGCGATGATTTATCTCTACCAATATTTATAAAATTATAAAGGGGTAAGAGAAATACTGGTCATTTAAGTTACATACAACCGAGAGTTGTATGTCTCTCAGCTATATACACTGAAAGTATATTTTAATTCCTAAGGGATTAAAATAATGTTGACTGCTGGTAAACAGGTTACGAGCAGCCTTAATGACCCTGTTGTAGTTGATAGTCTTCAAACTCCATTCACCAACCAGTCAGTCAAGGGTTGTCAGAGAGAGTCATACTTGTCAGTGTTGCTACTGAGAGTGACCCGGACACTGCCATGGTACATACATTCTAGTAGTGAAAACACGTTTATCAGTGTTATTATACTGTGTAATTATAATGTCATTGTGTTCGTCTGTGTACGTCGACCCTGATAACAGCCTAGTGAATTGTCTGTGTACGTCGACCCTGATAACAGCCTAGTGAATTGTCTGTGTACGTCGATCCTGATAACAGCCTAGTGAATTGTCTGTGTACGTCGACCCTGATAACAGCCTAGTGAATTGTCTGTGTACGTCGACCCTGATAACAGCCTAGTGAATTGTCTGTGTACGTCGACCCTGATAACAGCCTAGTGAATTGTCTGTGTACGTCGACCCTGATAACAGCCTAGTGAATTGTCTGTGTACGTCGACCCTGATAACAGCCTAGTGAATTGTCTGTATACGTCGATCCTGATAACAGCCTAGTGAATTGTCTGTGTACGTCGACCCTGATAACAGCCTAGTGAATTGTCTGTGTACGTCGACCTTGATAACACTTACAGTGAATTGTCTATGTGATCACCAACACAAAAGTTACCTAATGCTGGAGCGGGACACAGTTTTCGTGAGGTTTTTAAGTGTTTCATGAGTGTTAAGCGCTTAGTTATAATAATAATAATAATAGTAATAATAATAATAGTAATTTAAGTGTTTAAGAAAACGCAATGACCAGAAAACTAAAAGATGAACTAAAAAAAAAATGAACCTATATATAAATCTTAAGTGTTCCTTCAGTGAGTTCCTCCTATCGGTAAGTGGTCAATGTTTCGTCTTGCCTCTCACCTGGTGTTGTATCACCCCAGCGTTGCTATCCCAGGCAGGTATCCCCGCATTCCATAACCCCAGCCTCCTCTACCTCACTGCTCGCAAAACGACATTCATACAGTTTCATTACAGCCAAAATATAAGAAATATGTATGCATGTAGGTATGTATATGTGGGTGCATATATATATATGCAGATATTTGTGTACACATTTGCGTTTGAATGCGTGTGCGTACGTATGCTTGTGTGTGTACGTATGTAAACTATTTTTTTATATATGCTAGTAAAGATTATTGTGAATATGTCCTCTCATGGAAGGTTCCTTGATGTTGGTGAGGGGCTCTTGATTTAGGGAATTGAATCTGTGCTCCAGTTCCCCGAATTAAGCCTGAATGCCTTCCACATCCCCCCCCCCTGGGCGCTGTATAATCCTACGGGTTTAGCGCTTCCCCCTTGATTATAATAATAATAATATTGTGAATATGTATACGCATATGTATATTTGATTCTACATATATACGCATATATGATAACAGAAGCTGTAAGGAGAAATGTAAAATATAAATCATTGACAATTATATATAATCAATCATCGTCACTATTATCGTTATTATCAAAATTACCATTATTTTAATGATTGTTATGATCATTATGATTATCATGAACATCAGTCATCCACTCCTGGGCCGTGCATACGCTCACACAAACTTGCTTCTTTAACACACACACACACACACACACACACACACACACACACACACACACACACACACACACACACACACACACACACACACACACACACACACACACACACACACACGCGCGCGCGCGCACACACACACACACACACACACACACACACACACACACACACACACACGTGTACTTAACGCACACGCTCGCACACACGCACGCTCGCGCACACGCACACACGCACACACGCACACGTTCGCACACATACGCACACATACGCACACATACGCACACACACGCGCACACGCACACGCACGCACACGCACATACACGCACATACACGCACACATACGCGCACACACACGCGCACACACACGCACACACACGCACACACGCGCACACACGCGCACATACGCACACATACGCACACACGTGGACGCGCTCGCGCACACGCACACATATGCACACACGCGGACAAGCTTGCACACACGCGCACATATGCACACACGCACACACATGCACACACGCGGACAAGCTCGCACACACACACACACACGCATACACACACGAGGACAAGCTCGCACACATACACACACACACGCTCACACATACAAACACACAACAGGCTAAGTGCCTTTGAAAAATAAGTGCTGTTACACACACGCGAGCGCGCGCACACGCATACCCCCACCCCCAAACACAGGCGGGACCATGAGCTGTGACTCAACTTCAACTAATACAATTGAGTATATGTAGGTGAGCACACGTAAACTCGCCTAACACACCAACCTGCTCTTCACTTAGGGAGCCCCTCAAGGCAGGTTCTTGATTCTGGTGAGGAGCTCTTGATCTAGGGAAATGGAGCCGTGCTCCAGTTCCCTGACTTAAGCATGAACCCCCCCACCCCCACAGGCTCTGTATAACCTACGGTAATAATTCACTTGAAGCGGCAACTTCCACACGAATTTCCCTTCGTGCATTTCTGCGCTGTTAAAATTTCGTAATAATTTTTTACGTACGTTTTTCAGAATAAACTTAAGATAAATTGTGATTTAGCTTAAATTATTTCTTCTTTATACTTATCCAACACTTAAAAAAATGGATAAAGTACGTGTGGCAGCACCGGGAGAGCATGTGTTTGGAAGCAGGTGTTTACAAAGGTACTAAGGAAAACAGAGGACAGGTGGAGTATATTTTTGATTAAATAATTCAAAAACTGCATTTTTTTTTAAATCTAAATAAAAAAAAATCTTCAGAATAACTATGTTGAGATGATCTACAAGGAGAGAGAGACTTTAAAAAATCAAAATTGCATACATCTGTATGACCCGTGAGGGCTTAGCGCTTAGTTTTATTTTGTAGTTTGTTGTGGTGTAGTTTGTTGTGTAGTTGTGGTGTAGTTTGTTGTGTAGTTGTGGTTTAGTTTGCGGTGGTGTAGTTTATTGTGGTGTAGTTTGCTGTGGTGCAGTTGTGTAGTTTGTTGTTGTGTAGTTTGTTGTATAGTTTGTTGTGGTGTAGTTTGTTGTGGTGTAGTTTGTTGTGGTGTAGTTTGTTGTGGTGTAGTTTGTTGTGGTGTAGTTTGTTGTGGTGTAGTTTGTTGTGGTGTAGTTTGTTGTGGTGTAGTTTGTTGTGGTGTAGTTTGTTGTGGTGTAGTTTGTTGTGGTGTAGTTTGTTGTGGTGTAGTTTGTTGTTGTGTAGTTTGTTGTATAGTTTGTTGTGGTGTAGTTTGTTTTGGTGTAGTTTGTTGTGGTGTACTTATGGTGTAGTTGTTGTGTAGTTTGTTCTGGTGTAGTTTGTTGTGTAGTTTGTTGTGTATTTTGTTGTGGTGTAGTTTGGTGTAGTGTAGTTTGTGGTAGTTTGGTGAAGTGTAATTTGTTGTAGCGTAGTGTAGTTTGTATTAAAATTACACGGAGAAGGTATCCAGGAGTGTGGTGCTCCAGCATGGTGCCATCATCCTAGCTTGTCTGGCAGCTGCTGGGTACTGGCAGCTGCTGGGTACTGGCAAGCTGCTGGGTACTGGTAGCTGCTGGGTACTGGTAGCTGCTGGGTACTGGCAAGGTGCTGGGTACTGGCAAGCTGCTGGGTACTGGTAGCTGCTGGGTACTGGCAAGCTGCTGGGTACTGGTAGCTGCTGGGTACTGGCAAGCTGTTGGGTACTGGCAAGCTGCTGGGTACTGGCAGCTGCTTGGTACTGGAAAGCTGCTGGGTACTGGCAAGCTGCTGGGTACTGGCAAGCTGCTGGGTACTGGTAGCTGCTGGGTACTGGCAAGCTGTTGGGTACTGGTAGCTGCTGGGTACTGGCAAGCTGCTGGGTACTGGTAGCTGCTGGGTACTGGCAAGCTGTTGGGTACTGGCAAGCTGCTGGGTACTGGTAGCTGCTTGGTACTGGAAAGCTGCTGGGTACTGGCAAGGTGCTGGGTACTGGCAAGCTGCTGGGTACTGGTAGCTGCTGGGTACTGGCAAGCTGCTGGGTACTGGTAGCTGCTGGGTACTGGCAAGCTGCTGGGTACTGGCAAGCTGCTGGGTACTGGCAGCTGCTGGGTACTGGTAGCTGCTGGGTACTGGCAAGCTGCTGGGTACTGGTAGCTGCTGGGTACTGGTAGCTGCTGGGTACTGGCAAGCTGCTGGGTACTTGAAAGCTGCTGGGTACTGGTAGCTGCTGGGTACTGGCAAGCTGCTGGGTACTGGTAGCTGCTGGGTACTGGCAAGCTGCTGGGTACTGGTAGCTGCTGGGTACTGGCAAGCTGCTGGGTACTGGTAGCTGCTGGGTACTGGCAAGCTGTTGGGTACTGGTAGCTGCTGGGTACTGGCAAGCTGCTGGGTACTGGTAGCTGCTGGGTACTGGCAAGCTGCTGGGTACTGGCAGCTGCTGGGTACTGGCAAGCTGCTGGGTACTGGTAGCTGCTGGGTACTGGCAAGCTGTTCATACTGGTAGCTGCTGGGTACTGGTAGCTGCTGGGTACTGGCAGCTGCTGGGTACTGGTAGCTGCTGGGTACTGGCAAGCTGTTCATACTGGTAGCTGCTGGGTACTGGCAGCTGCTGGGTACTGGCAAGCTGCTGGGTACTGGCAAAGTGCTGGGTACTGGCAGCTGCTGGGTACTGGCAAGCTGCTGGGTACTGGTATCTGCTGGGTACTGGCAAGCTGCTGGGTACTAGTAGCTGCTGGCTACTGGCAAGCAACTGGGTACTGGTAGCTGCTGGGTACTGGCAAGCTGTTGATACTGGTAGCTGCTGGGTACTGGTAGCTGCTGGGTACTGGCAGCTGCTGTGTACTGGCAAGCTGCTGGGTACTGGCAGCTGCTGGGTACTGGTAGCTGCTGGGTACTGGCAAACTGCTGGGTACTGGCAAGGTGCTGGGTACTGGCAAGGTGCTGGGTTCTGGCAAGGTGCTGGGTACTGGCAGCTGCTGGGTACTGGCAAGCTGCTGGGTACTGGCAGCTGCTGGGTACTGGCAAGCTGCTGGGTACTGGCAAGCTGCTGGGTACTGGTAGCTGCTGGGTACTGGCAAGCTGCTGGGTACTGGTAGCTGCTGGGTACTGGCAAGCTGTTGGGTACTGGCAAGCTGCTGGGTACTGGCAGCTGCTTGGTACTGGAAAGCTGCTGGGTACTGGCAAGCTGCTGGGTACTGGCAAGCTGCTGGGTACTGGTAGCTGCTGGGTACTGGCAAGCTGTTGGGTACTGGTAGCTGCTGGGTACTGGCAAGCTGCTGGGTACTGGTAGCTGCTGGGTACTGGCAAGCTGTTGGGTACTGGCAAGCTGCTGGGTACTGGTAGCTGCTTGGTACTGGAAAGCTGCTGGGTACTGGCAAGGTGCTGGGTACTGGCAAGCTGCTGGGTACTGGTAGCTGCTGGGTACTGGCAAGCTGCTGGGTACTGGTAGCTGCTGGGTACTGGCAAGCTGCTGGGTACTGGCAAGCTGCTGGGTACTGGCAGCTGCTGGGTACTGGTAGCTGCTGGGTACTGGCAAGCTGCTGGGTACTGGTAGCTGCTGGGTACTGGTAGCTGCTGGGTACTGGCAAGCTGCTGGGTACTTGAAAGCTGCTGGGTACTGGTAGCTGCTGGGTACTGGAAAGCTGCTGGGTACTGGCAAGCTGCTGGGTACTGGTAGCTGCTGGGTACTGGCAAGCTGCTGGGTACTGGTAGCTGCTGGGTACTGGCAAGCTGCTGGGTACTGGTAGCTGCTGGGTACTGGCAAGCTGTTGGGTACTGGTAGCTGCTGGGTACTGGCAAGCTGCTGGGTACTGGTAGCTGCTGGGTACTGGCAAGCTGCTGGGTACTGGCAGCTGCTGGGTACTGGCAAGCTGCTGGGTACTGGTAGCTGCTGGGTACTGGCAAGCTGTTCATACTGGTAGCTGCTGGGTACTGGTAGCTGCTGGGTACTGGCAGCTGCTGGGTACTGGTAGCTGCTGGGTACTGGCAAGCTGTTCATACTGGTAGCTGCTGGGTACTGGCAGCTGCTGGGTACTGGCAAGCTGCTGGGTACTGGCAAAGTGCTGGGTACTGGCAGCTGCTGGGTACTGGCAAGCTGCTGGGTACTGGTATCTGCTGGGTACTGGCAAGCTGCTGGGTACTAGTAGCTGCTGGCTACTGGCAAGCAACTGGGTACTGGTAGCTGCTGGGTACTGGCAAGCTGTTGATACTGGTAGCTGCTGGGTACTGGTAGCTGCTGGGTACTGGCAGCTGCTGTGTACTGGCAAGCTGCTGGGTACTGGCAGCTGCTGGGTACTGGTAGCTGCTGGGTACTGGCAAACTGCTGGGTACTGGCAAGGTGCTGGGTACTGGCAAGGTGCTGGGTTCTGGCAAGGTGCTGGGTACTGGCAGCTGCTGGGTACTGGCAAGCTGCTGGGTACTGGCAGCTGCTGGGTACTGGCAAGCTGCTGGGTACTGGCAGCTGTTGGGTACTGGCAGCTGCTGGGTACTGGCAAGCTGCTGGGTACTGGCAGCTGCTGGGTACTGGTAGCTGCTGGGTACTGGTAGCTGCTGGGTACTGGCAAGCTACTGGGTGCTGGCAGCTGCTGGGTGCTGGCAAGCTGCTGGGTGCTGGCAAGCTGCTGGGTACTGTCGGCTGCTGGGAACTGGCAAGCTGCTGGGTACTGGCAGCTGCTGGGTACTGGTAGCTGCTGGGTACTGGCAAGCTGCTGGGTACTGGCAAGCTGCTGGGTACTAGTAGCTGCTGGGTACTGGCAAGCTGCTGGGTACTAGTAGCTGCTGGGTACTGGCAAGCTGCTGGGTACTAGTAGCTGCTGGGTACTGGCAAGCTGCTGGGTACTAGTAGCTGCTGGGTACTGGCAAGCTGCTGGGTACTGGTAGCTGCTGGGTACTGGCAAGCTGCTGGGTACTGGCAAGCTGCTGGGTACTGGCAGCTGCTGGGTACTGGCAAGCTGCTGGGTACTGGCAGCTGTTGGGTACTGGCAGCTGCTGGGTACTGGCAAGCTGCTGGGTACTGGCAGCTGCTGGGTACTGGTAGCTGCTGGGTACTGGTAGCTGCTGGGTACTGGCAAGCTACTGGGTGCTGGCAGCTGCTGGGTGCTGGCAAGCTGCTGGGTGCTGGCAAGCTGCTGGGTACTGGCAGCTGCTGGGAACTGGCAAGCTGCTGGGTACTGGCAGCTGCTGGGTACTGGTAGCTGCTGGGTACTGGCAAGCTGCTGGGTACTGGCAAGCTGCTGGGTACTAGTAGCTGCTGGGTACTGGCAAGCTGCTGGGTACTAGTAGCTGCTGGGTACTGGCAAGCTGCTGGGTACTAGTAGCTGCTGGGTACTGGCAAGCTGCTGGGTACTAGTAGCTGCTGGGTACTGGCAAGCTGCTGGGTACTGGTAGCTGCTGGGTACTGGTAGCTGCTGGGTACTGGCAAGCTGTTGATACTGGTAGCTGCTGGGTACTGGCAGCTGCTGGGTACTGGCAAGGTGCTGGGTACTGGCAAGGTGCTGGGTACTGGTATCTGCTGGGTACTGGCAAGCTGCTGGGTACTGATAGCTGCTGGCTACTAGCAAGCAACTGGGTACTGGTAGCTGCTGGGTACTGGCAAGCTGTTGATACTGGTAGCTGCTGGGTACTGGTAGCTGCTGGGTACTGGCAGCTGCTGGGTACTGGCAAGCTGTTGATACTGGTAGCTGCTGGGTACTGGCAGCTGCTGGGTACTGGCAAGGTGCTGGGTACTGGCAGCTGCTGGGTACTGGCAAGCTGCTGGGTACTGGTATCTGCTGGGTACTGGCAAGCAACTGGGTACTGGTAGCTGCTGGGTACTGGCAAGCTGTTGATACTGGTAGCTGCTGGGTACTGGTAGCTGCTGGGTACTGGCAGCTGCTGGGTACTGGCAGCTGCTGGGTACTGGCAAGCTGCTGGGTACTGGTAGCTGCTAGGTACTGGCAAACTGCTGGGTACTGGCTGCTGCTGGGTATTGGCAAGGTGCTGGGTACTAGCAAGGTGCTGGGTACTGGCAAGGTGCTGGGTACTGGCAGCTGCTGGGTACTGGCAAGCTGCTGGGTACTGGCAGCTGCTGGGTCCTTGCAAGCTGCTGGGTACTGACCGCTGCTGGGTACTGGCAGCTGCTGGGTACTGGCAAGCTGCTGGGTACTGGCAGCTGCTGGGTACTGGTAGCTGCTGGGTACTGGCAAGGTGCTGGGTACTGGCAGCTGCTGGGTACTGGCAATCTGCTGGGTACTGGTAGCTGCTGGGTACTGGCCGCTGCTGGGTACTGGCAATCTGCTGGGTACTGGTAGCTGCTGGGTACTGGCCGCTGCTGGGTACTGGCAAGCTGCTGGGTACTGGTAGCTGATGGGTACTGGCAGCTTCTGGATACTGGCAGCTGCTGGGTACTGGCAAGCTGCTGGGTACTAGCAAGCTGCTGGGTACTGGCAGCTGCTGGATACTGGCAAGCTGCTGGGTACTGGCAGCTGCTGGGTACTGGCAGCTGCTGGGTACTGGCAAGTTGCACTCATCCTTCACTCCACTTACCAGGTTTTTAATTCCATTCACACTCCCCATCTTCTCTCTACCGTCTCTTGCCCGTCTTTTATCACTTCCCCTTCAATCCTTCTCACTCACACTCACTTCTAGGACTCTCCCTCTTCCTCTAGTCTTCGCTTCCTCTCTTTTCACTTTCTTTCCACCATTCACACTCCCCTCTCTGTTCCCCTCTCTGTTCCCCTCTCTGTTCCCCTCTCTGTTCCCCTCTCACGCAGCGGCTGCCATACTTGTGTAAGTTGTTGTGATATGACAACAGATCTTTTATAAAAATAACAGCGGTAGTAGTAACAGCAGCAGCAGTAAACCAGTAGCAGCAGCAATAAACGTAGCAGTAGCAGCAGCAATAAACGTAGCAGTAGCAGCAGCAACAATAAACGTAGCAGCAGCAACAATAAACGTAGCAGCAGCAACAATAAACGTAGCAGCAGCAACAATAAACGTAGCAGCAGCAGCAATAAAAGTAGCAGTAGCAGCAGCAATAAAAGTAGTAGTAGCAGCAGCAATAAAAGTAGCAGTAGCAGCAGCAATAAAAGTAGTAGTAGCAGCAATAAAAGTAGTAGTAGCAGCAGCAATAAAAGTAGTAGTAGTAGCAGCAATAAAAGTAGTAGTAGCAGCAGCAATAAAAGTAGTAGTAGTAGCAGCAATAAAAGTAGTAGTAGCAGCAGCAATAAAAGTAGTAGCAGCAATAGCAGCAGCAATAAAAGTAGTAGTAGTAGTAGCAGCAGCAATAAAAGTAGTAGTAGCAGCAGCAATAAAAGTAGTAGTAGCAGCAGCAATAAAAGTAGCAGTAGCAGCAGCAATAAAAGTAGTAGTAGCAGCAGCAATAAAAGTAGTAGTCATGCAGCAAACGTAAGCATATGTTGCTGCTAGTGAGCAGTAGTAGAAGAGCGGTTAAAGCTTAGCAAGTAAAAGTTGGTTACAGCTGTTGTTGCCAGCAATGCAAGTAGCAGCATGTTCTATAAAGCTTAGCAGCAGAACAAATGCCAGCGTTGTTGTTAGCTAATAGTTGGTTTTATACAGTGAGCAGCAGCATAAATCAAAGCTAGTGTTAAAGCAGCATATGAGCAACAAAAGCAGTTGCTGCGTTAAATAAAAGTGGCTTAATAAAAGTAGTTAGCAGCAGCAAAATTGTTAAGCAGCAGCAGCAGCAATAAAAAAAAGAGCAGCAGTAGCAAGTTGCTAACAAAATAGCTAGTAGCTTGTTAACAAAAGCATGCTTGTTAACTAAAAGCAGTATTAAGTAGCAGCAAGTGTTAAATAAAAGCAGTAGCAGCAGCAATAAAAGCAGCTATGTTGTTAAGTTAAAGCAGCAGTAGTTAAGCATGTAAGCAAGCGTTAGCAGCAGCAGCAATAAAAGTAGTAGCAGCAGCAGCAATAAAAGTAGTAGCAGCAGCAGCAATAAAAGTAGTAGCAGCAATAAAAGTAGTAGCAGCAATAAAAGTAGTAGCAGCAATAAAAGTAGTAGCAGCAGCAATAAAAGTAGTAGCAGCAGCAATAAAAGTAGTAGCAGCAGCAATAAAAGTAGTAGCAGCAGCAATAAAAGTAGCAGCAGCAGCAATAAAAGTAGTAGCAGCAGCAGCAATAAAAGTAGTAGCAGCAGCAATAAAAGTAGTAGCAGCAGCAATAAAAGTAGTAGCAGCAGCAATAAAAGTAGCAGCAGCAGCAATAAAAGTAGTAGCAGCAGCAGCAATAAAAGTAGTAGCAGCAATAAAAGTAGTAGCAGCAGCAATAAAAGTAGTAGCAGCAGCAATAAAAGTAGCAGCAGCAGCAATGTAAGTAGTAGCAGCAGCAGCAATAAAAGTAGTAGCAGTAGCAGCAATAAAAGTAGTAGTAGCAGCAATAAAAGTAGCAGCAGCAGCAATAAAAGTAGTAGCAGCAGCAATAAAAGTAGTAGCAGCAGCAATATAAGTAGTAGCAGCAGCAATAAAAGTAGTAGCAGTAGCAGCAATAAAAGTAGCAGTAAAAGTCGCTGCAGCAACGCGCAGTAGAAATATCTGAATCAGATAATCACGGTATAAGTACTGTTAAACAGCATCACCACCAACAACAACAGCAACACTACCACAATAACAGCACCAACAGCAATACTAGCAACAACAGCACCAACAGCAACACTACCAACAGCAGCACTACCACCACCAACCACAGCAGCAGCACCAACATTTCCAACAGTACCGGTATCAACAACAGCAGTACCAGCGCTAGCACCAACAACAGCAACAGCAGTAACACCAATAAAAGCAGCAGCAGCAACACCAGCAACAGCAAGAAAGCAACGTCAACAGCACCATCAACAGCAGCAGAATCAACAACAGCGGCGGCAGCGCCAACAGCAACAACTACTACAACAGCAACACAAACAATAACATAACCAACAACAGCAACACCAACAGTAGCAGCATCAATAGCAACAGCAGCACTAACTACAGTAGCAGCACCAACAGTAGCAGCACCAACAGTAGCAGCAACAGCAGCATCAACATTAGCAGCAACAGCCACCAACATTAGCAACAGAATTACCAGCAAACAATAACAGCAGCAGCACGAAGAACATTAGCAACACGAACAGCAGCAGGAGCAGCAGCATCAGAAGCAGCAGCAGCAACAGAAACAGTAGCTTCAGAAGCAGAAGAAACAGCAGCAATAGAAGCAACAGAAACAACAGCAAGAGAAGCAGCAGAAACAACAACAGAAAAAGCAACTGCAGAAGTAACAGTAATAGCAACTGAAGCAGAAGCAACAGTAGAAGCAACGGAAGCAGAAGCAGCATCAGAAGCAGCAAGAAAACAGTAACAGCAATAACAACAGGAGGAGCAGCATAAAAGCAGTAATCGAAGTAGGAGTCGGAGTCAGCGACTGTTTATAACTTTATTGGTTGGGTAAATGTTTTGTTAGTGGGATGGATTGTAAAGGACCTGCCTAGTATGGGCCAACAGGCCTGTTGCAGTATACCTCCTTTCTTATGTTCTTATGTAAAGTCTTATCCGATCGACCTTCGGTTACGAGCCCCAGTTAGCTATTATTAGGCAGAGCTTCTTGTATCAATTATTAAGTTCGGCTTCCCTCTGTTGAATTAAATAAAGAATATTATTAGACAGAAGGCAAGTATGTGTGTAGCTATTAACACACAGAGGATCGAGCCTTAACCACTACTTACTTTGAATTAGCCACACGGAGGTCACTGCTCCGTATAAAAGAAATAAAAGAACATCGGGTCTAGAGTCTGGCTCAAAGAGCTGAGGCAGTACTATCAGTGGGACAGTGTGAGTTAGTGGGTGCTATGTGACACACGTGTTGTCAAGTGCTTGTCTGCATCTGTCACCCTTTGTGTGTGTGTGTGTGTGTGTGTGTGTGTGTGTGTGTGTGTGTGTGTGTGTGTGTGTGTGTGTGAAGAAAAAGGTGAGATGAAAAGTTGGAACTCCTCGTTGCAAACTGAAATTTGCCCTTACAAACGTGTAATTTTACACACACACACACACACACACACACACACACACACACACACATACACACACACACACATACACACACACACACACACACACACACACACACAGTATGCGGCACCAGTTTGGAACCCACACCTACCTAAGCTTGTGAAGAAACTAGAGAAAGTGCAAAGGTTTGCAACAAGACTAGTCCCAGAGCTAAGAGGTTTGTCCTACGAGGAAAGGTTAAGGGAAATCAACCTGACGACACTGGAGGACAGGAGAGATAGGGAAGAAATGATAACGACATACAAAATACTGAGAGGAATTGACAAGGTGGACAAAGACAGGATGTTCCAGAGATGGGACACAGCAACAAAGGGACACAGTTGGAAGTTGAAGACACAGATGAATCACAGGGATGTTAGGAAGTATTTCTTCAGCCACAGAGTAGTCAGGAAGTGGAATAGTTTGGGAAGCGATGTAGTGGAGGCAGGATCCATACACAGCTTTAAGCAGAGGTATGATAAAGCTCACGGTTCAGGGAAAGTGACCTAGTAGCGACCAGTGAAGAGGCGGGGCCAGGAGCTTGGACTCGGCCCCTGCAACCTCAACTAGGTGAGTACAGCTAGGCGAGTACACACACACACATTGCTAACACATACCAGAACTTAGAGGAACACACTAGGAGGAGAAGTAGGAACTGAACCTGACGACCTTGGCAGAGAGAAGGAAAAGTGGAGACATGATTGTGATCCAAATTCCTATTTTTCTCAAGTATTTATGCTATCGGTTGTTTTGATGCAAATAAACGAAACATTGGCACTATAGCTGCATAAGATGGTAATTTTTTAACATTAAATATGCACAAAGTTATTCAGTATGGTCTGCTGCTTCTTGGAATCCCATACTTCTCAAAAAAAAAAAAAAAAAAAAAAAAAAAAAAGGCACACCATGGGTGGGGATTGAACTCGTGGCGTTTGAGTTGCAAAACTCCAGGCCAGCGCGTTAGCCCCTGGGCCAGCTGGCTACAATAAGAATCGTCATACTATGTGTATTTATATACCATAGAGAGGTTAGCACAGGTCCCACTGTGACCATAAATGCAAGTTTGCAATTGTGTCATTACGATTTCGCGAGTCATGATGGCGGCTTTGAGGGAACTAGAGCTAGAGTTCGCCACGGCCATGTTGGCGGAGATTCCTCTGTAAAAACTTGCATTTGTGGTCACAATGGTCTCTCTACTAACCTTCCTATGGTGTATAGATATACGTGGATGAATCTTACTGAAGCCAGCTGGCCCAGTGGCTTATGCGCTGGCTTAGAGTTTTACGACTCACTCGCCACGAGTTCAATCCCCACCCGTGGTATGGTTTGTTTTGCAATCGTGTCATTACGATTTCGTGAGTCAAACTTCTCTGTTATTCTCCGTTATCGCCGCATTCGCCTTCAGCACAGACAGACGAACTTTACGAACTGAGAAGAACACGATGAAAAGGGACAAAGGTAGCAAATGAAAACACAGAAGAATCATAAGGATTAATGATATATTTCTTTAATAACAGGATGGTTAAAATGTGGAATGATTTGGTTGAGGCAAACTCAATACACAGCTTCAAGAGTAGATATAAGGCCCAGGAGCTTCGAAATCGGTGATGCCTATGAAAGTACGATACGGGGGCAGGAGCTGAGTATCGAACACTGCAAATGAAAGTAGGTGAGTACAGATTCGTGAGCGCGCGCGCGCACACACGCGCGCGCACACACACACACACACACACACACACACACACACACACACACACCTACACACCTTCCGGACATCTGAAATGTGGTAGCGACATTGAAGCAGGAGAGCAGGTATGTGGCACTAAATTACAGATCAGTATCACTAACTGTCCAAAGTATTGGAATGGATAATTGGTAAGATGTTGTTGAGCGCCCAGAGAGGTGGGATTTGCAGAAAATCAGCACGAATTTAGAGATGGGAAGTCTTCTCTTACGAACCTGCAGGTGTTTTGTGACTGAATTATGGAGATCACTGAAGACGGGGGTCAGTCGACTGCAGTGCCGGACTGTATGAAAGAAGGTTGATCTGCATATTAGATGAGCAAGAGGAAATGGAAGGTTCAGTGATACAGTGGATCGAGGAATATTTAATGAACATTACACATGAAGAGATGGCAAGAAGTATGTTTTGAGAAGGAAAAAAATTAAAAAAGACCCACCCCAGAAATCAGTGTGGATGTTTTTTAATACACTTAACCTGACAGAAGGGATATATCCCTATACTAACACTCAGATTAGATTTATGGATAGGCCTTATTGCAATGATGCTAGGAAGAGGGTGTAGATAACAGATTTAGGAACATCGTGATTGCTAATGAGAGGAAACCTGTTACCTGTCTTAGCACTGAAGCAAGTGATATTAGGAAGCATGGGAGAGAGGTTCTGTTTACCAGGAATGAGACAGGAGAAGACCTAATTAAGAACAAAATATGTGGAACTATTCCGTAAGGTTGTGTTGACAATGAATGGTTGTTAAGGGTAGTCATCAGTTTCTGGCCTGACAAGTAATTTCAGGCCAGGAATGATACGTAGAGTGCAGTAGGGTGCATTTATCTATAGGGAAAGCAACATTTGCAAGTTCACTCGTGGATGGTGTTCAATCAGTGATGGAATTAATCTTGGTAATAAATACCGACAATTGGGATAAGGCACAGCTCGTCCTCACAGAATAAAGATCCAAGACGCTGTGTCTGGAAACCTCGCTAGTCTCCGTCACCGACACCATAGAACATAATACTGGAAACTACAATATTTCAAAAACATTAGCATACATGATACTCAAACAGACAAAACACCACATACCTAACAAAGCAGGAGTCACATAAAACTATTGTCTACCTGTCTTCATCCCAATATGGAAGTCAGTCACCATATGTCAGTCAGACCTTACTCTCCGCCTATATATACTGTCTTTCTTAACTTCTCTATGTAAGAAGTGAATATGTGCTAATGTTTACTCATGTGTCTTTCTAAACCAGTGATATCGGCGTTTGTGGCAAGGTAGCATACATTCACCTCCACCATACTCTCTACCTCCAATCTGATATCCAATCATTCGTTATGTTTTTTTTTTTGTAATGCTCATCACCTTACTCTTTCCTATATTCGCTTTTAATTTCCTTCTTGTACATACCCTACCAAACTTATCCACCAACCTCTACAACTTCTCTTCAGAATCTCCGAAAAGCACATTGTCATCAGCAGAGAGTAATTGTGACAACCCTCACTTTGTGTGAGAGTTGTCACACCTCTTGCCAACACCCGAACATTCACTTCTCTTACAGTTCCATTTATAAATATATTGAACAACCATGGTGACATCACACATCCCTGTCTAAGGCCTACTATTACTTGGAAATAATTTCCCTCTCTCCCTATACTCGTAAAAACTCTTCACTGCTTTCCATAACCTACCTCCTATTAAATACATTTGCAACATCTGCCACATTGCCCCCTATCCACCCTATCATTCGACTTTTCCAAATCCATAAATGCCACAAAAACCTCTTTATCCTTATCTAAATATTGTTCACCTATATGCTTCACTGTAAACACTTGGTCTACACACCTCCTACCTTTCCTAAAGCCTCCTTGTTCATCTACTATCCCACTCCGTCTTAGTCTTCATTCTTTCAATAATAACTCTACCATACACTTTACCAGACTTATTCCCTTACAATTTTTACTTTTGTCCCCTTTGCCTTTAAAACAAATTAACTATGCACGCTCTCTGCCAGTCTCTAGGTACTTTGCCCTCTTCCATACATTTATTAAATAGAAGCACTAACCACCCCAAAACTATATCCCCACCTTTCAACATTTCTATCTTTATCCCATCAATCACAGCTGTTTTACCCCCTTTCATTCTACCCACTGCCTCACAAACTTCCCCCCCCCACATTCACAATTGGCTCTTCCTTACTCCTACAAGATGTTATTCCTCCTTGTGATATACACGAAACCGCAGTTTTCCTGTCTTCATCAACATTTAACAATTCCTCAAAATATTCCCTCCATCTTCCTGATACCTCTAACTCTCCATTTACTAACTCTCCTCTCCTATTTTTAACTATCAAATCCATTCTTTCCCTAGGCTTCCTCAATTTATTAATCTCTCTCCAAAACTTTTTCTTACATTAAACAAAATTTGTTGATAACATGTCGCCAACTCTCTCACTTGCTCTCTTTTTACATTGCTTCACCACTCTCATATGCTAACATTTTGTCTCTTACTACTCTCTTTACATGATTATTCCACCAATCGATCTTCTTCCCTCCCGCACCCACTTTCCTATAGTCACAAACTTCTACTGAACGCTTTAACACTACATTTTTAAACTTACCCCACACATCTCTAACCCCATTGCCTATACTCTCACTAGCCCATCTATCCTCCAATAGTTGTTCATATCTTACCCTGAATGCCTCCTTTAATTTATAAACCTTCACCTCTCTCTTCCTTGCTGCTTCTATTTTTTTGTATCCCATCTACCCTCTGCTCTCTCTGTAGCTACAACTAAAAAGTGATCTAATATATATGTGGCCCCACTATAAACGTGTACATCTTGAAATCTACTCACCAGTCATTTATCTACCAATACGTAATCCAACAAACTACTGTCATTACGCCCTACATCATATCTTGTATACTTATCCTCTTTTTCTTAAAATATGTATTACCTATAACCATACCCCTTTGTATACAAAATTCAGTCAAGGGCTCCCTATTTTCATTTACACCTGGCACCCCAAACTTACCTGCCACACCCACTCTAAACGTTTCTCCTACTTTAGCACTTAGGTCCCATACCACAATTACTCTCTCACTTAGTTCAAATGTTCCAACATACTAAACATCTCCCAAAATCTCTCTCCTCTACACTCCTCTCTTCTCCAGGTGCATACACGCTTATTATGATCCACTTTTTGCATCCGACCCTTATTTTAATCCACATTATCCTTGAATTTATACATTTATATTCCCTCTTCTCTTTCCATAACTGATCCTTCAGCATTATTGCCACCCCTTCCTTAGTTCTAACTCAGATTCTCCTGACTTACTCATATATATATATATATATATATATATATATATATATATATATATATATATATATATATATATATATATATATATATATATATATATATATAGTACTCGTACGTAGTAGAGCCGAAGAAGTAATCGACTATCAGAAAGTGTGGCAGCCAGAGCTAGGAGTAAAGCTACTCAGCCGCAACTGAGTACACAATACACTCGTCTCACACTTTCAGGCCAAGGACGCTTAAAAACACCCACTTATTTTTATCATCTTTTGGGGACAAGGCGGGAGGCCCAAATCCCCTAGCATGAAGAAAAGGGGATTGAACTCCCTAGGAAGAAAGAAAGGGAGTTAAACCTCCGAGGAAAAAGCAAAGGAAGTTAAACCCCTCATGAAAAGGGATTGATGGAGGGGGTTAGAACCCACAGGAAGGTTGAGGTAGGGAAGGGTTTAGGTTTGAAAGGAAGTCTACACACAAATGACGAAGAGTAGGACTGACTTACTAGAGTGAGGTTGCCGGCTGGTGAGAGGAGGTGCGTGAGAACAGGTCGGAGGAACAATGCTGTGTCGGATGCCACGTCGGCTGGTCGGGCCTCTACAGACATAGTCCTGCTGGTGGGTAGGCACTCCTGCTGATGGCTAGGCACTCCTGCTGGTAGCTAGGTACTACTCCTGGTGGCTAGGCACTCCTCCTGGTGGCTAGAAACTCCTGCTGGTGGCTAGAAACTTCTCCTGGTGGCTAGGCACTCCTGCTGGTGGTAGACACTCCTTTTAGGACCTAAGCACTCCTACTGATACCAGGAAATCCTACTGATGGCTAGGCACTCCTGCTGGTGGCTAGGCACTCCTGCTGGTGGCTCCACAATGCCACATGTACATGAACCTCTTGCCTCTGGCGCTGCAGGGGGTTACACTACGAGCATCAGGCACTCTCACTGCTACACTGGCACTGCTAGCGGTGGCACTGGGTGCCCCTGGCACACTCACTGCTACACTGGCACTGCTAGCGGTGGCACTGGGCTGCCCGACCAACAGAAATAGACGCCAACCTTCCTCCACCTCGCCCGACTTGTACACTTGCCTGACGCTGCTAAGGGGATCTTGATCCAAGGAATTAGAGGTAACTTCTCCCTCTTCATGTTCTCTATAACACATTCACATTTAGCATTGTTCCATGTTTTTTTGCGAGCTTGCCATATCACAAGTAGTTGATAGAAGAGTAAACATTTAATGTATTTTATTTACAATATAGGGTCAACGTAAGGAATGGTGTGAGGAATGGAACCCAAAGATGAGCTGGATATCTCAAATTCCTTCCTTAATGAAAAATAACTGTAGGAAAAAAAATATAAATTATATATATATATATATATATATATATATATATATATATATATATATATATATATATATATATATATATATATATATATATATATATATACCAGCGTATTCCACCGAGGCAGGGTGGCCCAAAAGGTAAACGAAAGTTTCTCCTTTTACATTTAGTAATATATACAGGAGAAGGGGTTACTAACCCCTTGCTCCTGGCATTTTAGTCGCCTCTTACAACACTCATGACTTACGGAGGAAGAATTCTGTTCCACTTCCCCATGGAGGTAAGAGGAAATAAACAAGAACAAGAACTAGAAAGAAAATAGCAGAAAACCCAGAGGGGTGTGTATATATACGCTTGTACATGTATGTGTAGTGTGCCCTAAGTGTAAGTAGAAGTAGCAAGACGTATCTGAAATCTTGCATACTTATGAGACAGAAAAAAAAGACACCAGCAACCCTACCATCATGTAAAACAATTACAGGCTTCTGTTTTACACTCGGCAGGACGGTAGTACCTCCCTGGGTGGTTGCTGTCTACCAACCTACCACCTAGTATATATATATATATATATATATATATATATTATTATATATATATATTATATATATATATATATATATATATTATATATATATATTTATATATATATATATATATATATATATATATATATATATATATATATATATATATATATATATATATATATATATATATATATATATATATATATATATATAAATTTCAACAAGGCGGTCTCCCATCGAGGCAGGGTGACCCAAAAAGAAAGAAAAAATCCCCAAAAACAAAATATTTTCATCATCATTCAACACTTTCACCACACTCACACATAATCACTGTTTCTGCAGAGGTGCTCAGGACACAACAGTTTAGAAGCATATACGTATAAAGATACACATATCCCTCCAAACTGCTAGTATCCCGAAACCCCTCCTTTAGAGGGCAGGAATTGTATTTCCCATTTCCAGGACTCAAGTCCGGCTATATAAAAATAACCGGTTTCCCTGAATCCCATCACTAAACATGACTTAAGAAATCGTAATGACACGATTGCAAATAAACCATACCCCCGGCCGGGATTGAACCCGCGGTCATAGAGTCTCAAAACTCCAGCCCGTCGCGTTAGCCACTAGACCAGCTAGCCACAATAAGATTCATCCAACTAGGTATATTTCTACACCATAGGAAAGTTAGCACAGGCACCTCTGTGACCACAAATGCAAGTTTTTACTTGCTGGAGATTCGTCTGTAAAAACTTGCATTTGTGGTCACAGAGGTGCCTGTGCTAACTTTCCTATGGTGTAGAAATATACCTAGTTGGATGAATCTTATTGTGGCTAGCTGGTCTAGTGGCTAACGCGACGGGCTGGAGTTTTGAGACTCTATGACCGCGGGTTCAATCCCGGCCGGGGGTATGGTTTATTTGCAATCGTGTCATTACGATTTCTTAAGTCATGTTGACGGCAGTGAAGGGACTTGAGCTAGAGTTCGTCACGGCCACGCTAGCTGGAGATTCGTCTGTAAAAACTTGCATTTGTGGTCACAGAGGTGCCTGTGCTAACTTTCCTATGGTGTAGAAATATATCTAGTTGGATGAATCTTATTGTGGCTAGCTGGTCTAGTGGCTAACGCGACGGGCTGGAGTTTTGAGACTCTATGACCGCGGGTTCAATCCCGGCCGGGGGTATGGCCCATCACTAAATATTACCCTGCTCACACTCCAACAGATCGTCAGGTCCCAAATACCATTCGTCTCCATTCACTCATATCGAAAACGTTCATGCACGCCTGCTGGAAGTCCAAGCCCCTCGCTCACAAAACCTCCCTTACCTCTTCCTTCCAACCTTTTCGAGGACGACCCCTACCCCGCCTTCCTTCTGCAGATTTAAATGCTCTCCATGTCATTCTACTTTGATCCATTCTCTCTAAACGACCAAACCACCTCAACAACCCCTCTTCAGCTCTCTGCTAATACTTTTATTAACTCCACACCTCCTAATTTCCACACTCCGAATTTTCTGCATAATATTTACACCACACATTGCCCTTAGACAGGACATCTCCACTGCCTCCAACCGCCTCCTCACTGCTACATTCACAACCCAAGCTTCACACCCATATAAGAGTGTTGGTACTACTTTACTTTCATACAGTTCCTTCTTTGCCTCCATAGATAACGTTTTTTGACTCCACATATACCTCAACGCACCACTCACCTTTTTTCCTTCATCAATTCTATGATTAACCTCATCCTTCATAAATCCATCCGCCGACAGGTCAACTCCCAAGTATCTGAAAACATTCACTTCTTCCATACTCCTCCCCAATTTGATATCCAATTTTTCTTTATCTAAATCATTTGATACCCTCATCACCTTACTCTTTTCTATGTTCACTTTCAACTTTCTGCCTTTACACACACTCCCAAACTCATCCACTAACCTTTGCAATTTTTCTTAAGAATCTCCCATAAGCACAGTATCATCAGCAAAAAGTAACTGTGTGAATTCCCATTTTGTATTTGATTCCCCATAATTTAATCCCACCCCTCTCCCGAACACCTTAGCATTTACTTCATTTACAACCCCATCTATAAATATATTAAACAACCATGGTGACATTACACATCCTTGTCTAAGACCTACTTTTACCGGGAAGTAGTCTTCCTCTCTTCTACACACCCTACCCTGAGCCTCACTATCCTCATTAAAACTCTTTACAGCATTTAGTAACTTACCACCTATTCCATATACTTGCAACATCTGCCACATTGCTCCTCTATCCACTATCATATGCCTTTTCTAAATCCATAAATGCAATAAAAACTTCCCTACCTTTATCTAAATACTGTTCACATAAATGCTTCAATGTAAACACTTGATCTACACATCCCCTACCCACTCTGAAACCTCCTTGCTCATCCGCAATCCTACATTCTGTCTTGCCTCTAATTCTTTCAATTATAACCCTACCGTACACTTTTCCTGGTATACTCGGTAAACTTATTCTTCTATAATTTTTACAATCTCTCTTGTCCCCCTTCCCCTTATATAAAGGGACTATACATGCTCTCTGCCAATCCCTAGGTACCTTCCAATCTTTCAAACATTTATTAAACAAAAGTACTAACCACTCCAACACTGTATCCCCCCCTGCCTTTAACATTTCTGTCATGATCCCATCAGTTTTAGCTGCTTTACCCCCTTTCATTCTACGTAATGCCTCACGTACCTCCCCCACACTTACATTCTGCTCTTCTTCACTCCTAAAAGATGGTATACCTCCCTGGCCAGTGCATGAAATTACCGCCTCCCTTTCTTCCTCAACATTTAAAAGTTCTTCAAAATATTCTCGCCATCTACCTAATACCTCCCTCTCCCTAACTTCCCTACTCTGTTTTTAACTGACAAATCCATACGTTCCCTAGGCTTTCTTAACTTGTTTAACTCACTCCAAATTTTTTTCTTATTTTCATTAAAATTTCTTGACAGTGCCTCTCCCACTCTTTCATCTGCTCTCCTTTTGCACTCTCTCACCACTCTCTTTACCTTTCTTTTACTTTCCGTATAATCTGCTCTTCTTATAACACTTCTGCGTTGTAAAAGCCTCTTATAAGCTAACTTTTTCTTTTATCACACCCTTTACTTCATTCCACCAATCATTCCTCTTTCCTCCTGCCCCCACCCTCCTATAACCACAAACTTCTGCCACACATTCTAATACTGCATTTTTAAAACTCGTCCAACCCTCTTCAACCCCCCCCCCCCCGCCACTACTCATCTTTGCACTAGCCCGCGTTTCTGCCAATAGTCGCTTATATCTCACCCGAACTTCCTCCTCCCTTAGTTTATACGCTTTCATTTCCCTCCTACTTGTTGTTGCCACCTTCTTCTTGTCCCGTCTACCTCTTACTCCAACTGTAGCTACTACTAAATAATGATCCGATATATCAGTTGCCCCTCTATAAACATGTACATCCTGGAGCCTACCCATCAACCTTTTATCCAGCAATACATAATCTAACAAACTACTTTCATTACGTGCTACATCATACCTTGTATATTTATTTATCCTCTTTTTCATAAAATATGTATTACTTGTTACCAAATCTAGTTCTACACATATCTCAATTAAAGACTCCCCATTTACATTTACCCCTGGCACCCCAAATTTACCTACTACTCCCTCCACAACATTTTTACCCACTTTAGCATTGAAATCCCCAACCACAAGTACTCTCACACTTGGTTCAAAACTCTCCACGCATTCACTAAACATTTCCCAAATCTCTCTCTCTCCTTTACACTTCTCTCTTCTCCAGGTGCATATACGCTTACTATATCCCACTTTTCACATCCAACCTTTATTTTACTCCACATAATCCTTGAATTAATACATTTATAGTCCCTCTTTTCCTGCCATATCTTATCCTTCAACATTATTGCTACTCCTTCTTTAGCTCTAACTCTATTTGAAACCCCTGACCTAATCCCATTTATTCCTCTCCACTGAAACTCTCCCACCCCCTTCAGCTTTGTTTCACTTAAAGCCAGGACATCCAGCTTCTTCTCATTCATAACATCCACCATCATCTCTTTCTTATCATTTGCACAACATTCACGCACATTCAGACCTCCCACTTTGACAATTTTCTAATTATTTTTTTTAGTAATTATTACAAGAAAAGGAGTTACTAGCCGGCAACATGACTCACGGAATCGTAATGACACGATTGCAAACAAAAGCGACGGTCTGGAGTTTTGAGACTCTCTGACCGCGGGTTCAAACCCGCCCGTGGTATGGTTTGAGTTACTAGCCCATTGTTCCCGGCATTTTAGTTGACTTTTACAACATGCATGGCTTACGGAGGAAAGATTCTTATTCCACTTCCCCATGGATATAAAAGGAAAAGTAGTAAGACCAAGAACTATTAAGATAAAAGAAAACTCAGATGAGTGTGTATAAATAAATGTGTATGTGTAGTGTGACCTAAGTGTAAGTAGAAGTAGCAAGACATACCTGTAATCTTGCATATTTATGAGACAGACAAAAGATACCAGCAATCCTACCATCATGTAAAACAATTACAAGCTTTCGTTTCACACTCACTTGGCAGGACGGTAGTACCTCCCTGGGTGGTTGCTACTAACCTACTACTATATGTGTGTGTGTGTGTGTGTGTGTGTGTGTGTGTGTGTGTGTGTGTGTGTGTGTGTGTGTGTGTGTGTGTGTGTG
>NC_091364.1:15763446-15765946 GCF_038502225.1 Cherax quadricarinatus | reverse complement strand
TATGAATGTGTAAATTCAAGAATTATGTGGATTAAAGTAAAGGTTGGATGCGAGAAGTGGGTCATAATAAGCGTGTATGCACCTGGAGAAGAGAGGAATGCAGAGGAGAGAGAGAGATTTTGGGAGATGTTAAGTGAATGTATAGGAGCCTTTGAACCAAGTGAGAGAGTAATTGTGGTAGGGGACTTGAATGCTAAAGTAGGAGAAACTTTTAGAGAGGGTGTGGTAGGTAAGTTTGGGGTGCCAGGTGTAAATGATAATGGGAGCCCTTTGATTGAACTTTGTATAGAAAGGGGTTTAGTTATAGGTAATACATATTTTAAGAAAAAGAGGATAAATAAGTATACACGATATGATGTAGGGCGAAATGACAGTAGTTTGTTGGATTATGTATTGGTAGATAAAAGACTGTTGAGTAGACTTCAGGATGTACATGTTTATAGAGGGGCCACAGATATATCAGATCACTTTCTAGTTGTAGCTACACTGAGAGTAAAAGGTAGATGGGATACAAGGAGAATAGAAGCATCAGGGAAGAGAGAGGTGAAGGTTTATAAACTAAAAGAGGAGGCAGTTAGGGTAAGATATAAACAGCTATTGGAGGATAGATGGGCTAATGAGAGCATAGGCAATGGGGTCGAAGAGGTATGGGGTAGGTTTAAAAATGTAGTGTTAGAGTGTTCAGCAGAAGTTTGTGGTTACAGGAAAGTGGGTGCAGGAGGGAAGAGGAGCGATTGGTGGAATGATGATGTAAAGAGAGTAGTAAGGGAGAAAAAGTTAGCATATGAGAAGTTTTTACAAAGTAGAAGTGATGCAAGGAGGGAAGAGTATATGGAGAAAAAGAGAGAAGTTAAGAGAGTGGTGAAGCAATGTAAAAAGAGAGCAAATGAGAGAGTGGGTGAGATGTTATCAACAAATTTTGTTGAAAATAAGAAAAAGTTTTGGAGTGAGATTAACAAGTTAAGAAAGCCTAGAGAACAAATGGATTTGTCAGTTAAAAATAGGAGAGGAGAGTTATTAAATGGAGAGTTAGAGGTATTGGGAAGATGGAAGGAATATTTTGAGGAATTGTTAAATGTTGATGAAGATAGGGAAGCTGTGATTTCGTGTATAGGGCAAGGAGGAATAACATCTTGTAGGAGTGAGGAAGAGCCAGTTGTGAGTGTGGGGGAAGTTCGTGAGGCAGTAGGTAAAATGAAAGGGGGTAAGGCAGCCGGGATTGATGGGATAAAGATAGAAATGTTAAAAGCAGGTGGGGATATAGTTTTGGAGTGGTTGGTGCAATTATTTAATAAATGTATGGAAGAGGGTAAGGTACCTAGGGATTGGCAGAGAGCATGCATAGTTCCTTTGTATAAAGGCAAAGGGGATAAAAGAGAGTGCAAAAATTATAGGGGGATAAGTCTGTTGAGTGTACCTGGTAAAGTGTATGGTAGAGTTATAATTGAAAGAATTAAGAGTAAGACGGAGAATAGGATAGCAGATGAACAAGGAGGCTTTAGGAAAGGTAGGGGGTGTGTGGACCAGGTGTTTACAGTGAAACATATAAGTGAACAGTATTTAGATAAGGCTAAAGAGGTCTTTGTGGCATTTATGGATTTGGAAAAGGCGTATGACAGGGTGGATAGGGGGGCAATGTGGCAGATGTTGCAAGTGTATGGTGTAGGAGGTAGGTTACTGAAAGCAGTGAAGAGTTTTTACGAGGATAGTGAGGCTCAAGTTAGAGTATGTAGGAAAGAGGGAAATTTTTTCCCAGTAAAAGTAGGCCTTAGACAAGGATGTGTGATGTCACCGTGGTTGTTTAATATATTTATAGATGGGGTTGTAAGAGAAGTAAATGCGAGGGTCTTGGCAAGAGGCGTGGAGTTAAAAGATAAAGAATCACACACAAAGTGGGAGTTGTCACAGCTGCTCTTTGCTGATGACACTGTGCTCTTGGGAGATTCTGAAGAGAAGTTGCAGAGATTGGTGGATGAATTTGGTAGGGTGTGCAAAAGAAGAAAATTAAAGGTGAATACAGGAAAGAGTAAGGTTATGAGGATAACAAAAAGATTAGGTGATGAAAGATTGAATATCAGATTGGAGGGAGAGAGTATGGAGGAGGTGAACGTATTCAGATATTTGGGAGTGGACGTGTCAGCGGATGGGTCTATGAAAGATGAGGTGAATCATAGAATTGATGAGGGAAAAAGAGTGAGTGGTGCACTTAGGAGTCTGTGGAGACAAAGAACTTTGTCCTTGGAGGCAAAGAGGGGAATGTATGAGAGTATAGTTTTACCAACGCTCTTATATGGGTGTGAAGCGTGGGTGATGAATGTTGCAGCGAGGAGAAGGCTGGAGGCAGTGGAGATGTCATGTCTGAGGGCAATGTGTGGTGTGAATATAATGCAGAGAATTCGTAGTTTGGAAGTTAGGAGGAGGTGCGGGATTACCAAAACTGTTGTCCAGAGGGCTGAGGAAGGGTTGTTGAGGTGGTTCGGACATGTAGAGAGAATGGAGC
>NC_091364.1:15755946-15758446 GCF_038502225.1 Cherax quadricarinatus | reverse complement strand
GTTGCTATTTGCTGCCCGTCTCGAAGTGTAAAAGCTCATTTCTCACTATCCTCGGAGTGGAGACCAGTGTTGTACTGGACAGTATTGGCCATGTACGTAACAGTAAGGCCGCCCATATCCCTCCGGTATTGAAGGCTCTGCTGAAATGACAGATCTATCCAGTAAAAGTAGGCCTTAGACAAGGATGTGTGATGTCACCGTGGTTGTTTAATATATTTATAGATGGTGTTGTAAGAGAAGTAAATGCGAGGGTCTTGGCAAGAGGCGTGGAGTTAAAAGATAAAGAATCACACACAAAGTGGGAGTTGTCACAGCTGCTCTTTGCTGATGACACTGTGCTCTTGGGAGATTCTAAAGAGAAGTTGCAGAGATTGGTGGATGAATTTGGTAGGGTGTGCAAAAGAAGAAAATTAAAGGTGAATACAGGAAAGAGTAAGGTTATGAGGATAACAAAAAGATTAGGTGATGAAAGATTGGATATCAGATTGGAGGGAGAGAGTATGGAGGAGGTGAATGTATTCAGATATTTGGGAGTGGACGTGTCAGCGGATGGGTCTATGAAAGATGAGGTGAATCATAGAATTGATGAGGGGAAAAGGGTGAGTGGTGCACTTAGGAGTCTGTGGAGACAAAGAACTTTGTCCTTGGAGGAAAAGAGGGAAAGCAATGTGAAGAGTATAGTTTTACCAATGCTCTTACATGGGTGTGAAGCATGGGTGATGAATGTTGCAGCGAGGAAGGAAGGCTGGAGGCAGTGGAGATGTCATGTCTGAGGGCAATGTGTGGTGTGAATATTATGCAGAGAATTCGTAGTTTGGAAGTTAGGAGGAGGTGCGGGATTACCAAAACTGTTGTCCAGAGGGCTGAGGAAGGGTTGTTGAGGTGGTTCGGACATGTAGAGAGAATGGAGCAAAACAGAATGACTTCAAGAGTGTATCAGTCTGTAGTGGAACGAAGGCGGGGTTGGGGTCGGCCTAGGAATGGTTGGAGGGAGGGGGTAAAGGAGGTTTTGTGTGCGAAAGGCTTGAACTTCCAGCAGGCATGCGTGAGCGTGTTTGATAGGAGTGAATTGAGACAAATGGTTTTTAATACTTGACGTGCTGTTGGAGTGTGAGCAAAGTAACATTTATGAAGGGGTTCAGGGAAACCAGCAGGCCGGACTTGAGTCCTGGAGATGGGAAGTACAGTGCCTGCACTCTGAAGGAGGGGTGTTAATGTTGCAGTTTAAAAACTGTAGTGTAAAGATGGATTAGTCCATACCTTACATGTATGGACTAATAAAAACACACAAACCAAGGAATCCAGTCAGACCAACTATTAGCTCCATAGGGTCAGTTTCATATAAATTATCCAATGTCTTGTTGATATTTTGAGCCCTATTGTTGGCAAAATTTCTAAATTTAATGTTAAAAACAACATAGACTTGGTTGATAAATTAAGCTCCTTGACTGACTTAAATGATTTTAACATGGTTAGTTTTGATGTTACTTCCTTGTTTACGAAAGTTCCTGTTGATGATTTATTAAGTTTCTTATCTGAAGAACTCGTTAACTATGATTTACCATTGCCAGTTCCTACTATCATTAAACTTATTAAACTTTGCATTGTTGATGCAAAATTTGTATTTAATAAGTTTTACACTCAGAAGTTTGGTATGGCAATGGGAAATCCTCTTTCACCTGTTCTTAGTAACCTATACATGGAATTTTTTGAAACAATGTTGCTTAACACTATCCTCCCTAATAGAGCTAAATGGTTCAGATATGTTGATGATATTTTATGTCTTATGTCCCAAAATGTAGATATACACCATTTCCTTGGAAAATTAAATAGCTTAGCCCTTTCTATAAACTTTACTGTTGAGTTTGAAGAAAATAACTCAAATAACTGTTCCTATGTCCACTGTTATTCTTCGCATCAAGATAGTCAAACTGTCTGTTTTCTCGTCAATGTTTTTGAGAGCTTTACGAATTTGTAGTCCTGAGTTCATAGATGAGGAAATATCCAAAATTTATGAAATAGGTAATGATTTAAAATACCCAAGAAATGTAATTGATAAATCTTTTAAAATTGCTAGAAATACTTCTTGCAATCCAAAAAGGGACAACCAGCCTTATTCAACTAAAAATATGTTGGTTCTCCCTTACCATGAAAACTTGGTTGATATGCCTTCTCTTCTTAAGACTTTAATATTAAAAGTTGTATTCAAAAAATCTTGATACAGTAAAAAAAAACTTTTGATAAAGAATTCCCCCAAAATGCTGATGGATGTGTCTATAAGATTCCTTGTAAAATTTGCGATAAAGTTTATTACGGTCAAACTGGTAAAAATCTCGAACTAAGATTAAAACAACGTAAATATAGCATTAGAACTGGACAAGATTCCAATGCTCTATTTATTCATGTAAGAGATTTTAACCATCCAATTGATTTTCAAAAAGTCGAGAAAGTAGTATCAAGCAAGTCCATGGTCGACAGGAATATAATTGAATCTTGTTTC
>NC_091364.1:15608446-15750946 GCF_038502225.1 Cherax quadricarinatus | reverse complement strand
AAAGAATATGACGTGTATATGGACTCAGCGAGGCCTTAGGTAGGCTTTCCCATTGCAGGAAGATGTATATTGGAGAACATTCTGGAAAGAGGCATGGCTAACCAAAGGTCAGTCACATCTCGCCGCAATCTGTGTCTTTCAAAATTGTGGATTCAGGGCTCTCAGTAAATTTTTTACGCGGTGTAATCTGAGGGGAGAAAAAGAAGGTAGCTGGAGAGCGGTGGAGAGGAGAGGCAATAAACTCAATATTAATAGGAGTGAAGGAGCTTTGGAAACTAGGTAATCGTTTACTGTCTTCTGTGACAGACGCAGATGAAAATGACATGTGTTTTCGTATGTTTTTTCTCTACTTTTCGGCATCATATACCAAATTATATCATGACATCTTACGGAGGAACAAACTAGGATGACGTTAAAGGTTATACCAATCTTATTGTTGATGACTCACAGATATGCATTCTGAGACAGGGACAGGAAGAATAGGATGAGTGTCTCTTCCTGAAGCTGGGTGGATGATTTTGGGGACAGTTTGAGCTGTAGATAAATGGTTCAGAGAACAGACAATTTAATAAATTAGACACATATGCAACACTTGGTACCCTTATTGAGGAAAAGTTTCGTCAAACAGTGGCTTCATCAGTTCAGTACAAAGAAGAACAGTGAAGATTAGGAGGAGACTGAGATAATGAGTCCCTAAGCATGGAGTCGATGTAATCAATCCATCAATCTTGGTAACAATACAGCAAACATATGCACATGTTCTGTAATCTTACCAGGATTGATGGACTGATTACATCGACTCCAGGCCGAGGGACTAATTACTTCAATCGCCTTCTTCTTTGTATTAGACTGATGAAGCCACTATGTGGCGAAACACTTTCACAATGAAGATACCAAAGTGTTGCACATGTATCTAATTTATCAGTTTGAGCTGTATCCTGACTGGAAGCGATAGTGAACCCATCGTTTGCCTGAGTGCTAGAGGTGATGGGACTGTCATGATGGCTTTAAGTGAACTGCTGAAAAAAAGTAAAGGAAGGTTGATGATATTATTAAAAAGAGGGGTGGTACACTTGTGATATGGGGCATTCTGCCTAGGATGAAAGTGGAAAAAAATGGCTCTCCAGCGTCATTGGAGTTAATTGCCAATTCGGAAAGTACTGAGAAGGCGATGATCAAGTTCATTAAAAACTTGGAAACCTTTCTCGTCTAAAGTGCCTTCTATACAGGGAATTCACATTTCATATTTGAGAGTTTAAGCTTTGGCTGGTTAAGTGACGAGAGTAGTCAGTAACTTGCCTTATGATTTAAATTAGTTTACATGAGTGGTCTGGGAAATTTCATTAATTTAGAAAGTGTGAACTGAGTACATATGTTGAGACTTTATGAAACTAACATAAGAGGAAAGTTAAGCCTCACAAAAGCTTCATAAAAGTTGAAGATAAGAGTTTACTTGGGAAGAGATAAGTTGTTCAACTGTGAACTACTGTGTACTACATTTCTGAATGCTTGTTATTTTAACAAGCATTCAGAAATGTAGTACAGATAATTATGTTGGTAATGACGTAAGCACAATAAATAGGAAAAATGCGAGAAACAGAGGGAAGGCACAAACCATAAATTGTCTCTATATTTATCACGAGAGTGCAAAGGACAAGTGACGTAGCAGCAGCAACACACACAGCAAGAGGCATTCTTAAACTTCCCCAGCGCTCGGGCTTAGTGCCCAAGTTGGGGTGTGGCTCCAAAAGGATGACTGTATTTCCTCGAGTGTGTTTCCTCGAGTGTGTTTCCTCGAGTGTGTCTCCTTGAGTGTGTTTCCTCGAGTGTGTTTCCTTGACTGTGTTTGCTCGAGTGTGTTTCCTTGAGTGTGTTTCCTTGACTGTGTTTCCTCGACTGTTTCCTTGACTGTGTTTAATCGACTGTGTTTATTGAGTGTGTTTCCTCGAGTGTGTTTCCTTGACTGCGTTTCCTTGACTACGTTTCATTGACTGTTTCCTTGACTGTGTTTCTTTGACTGTGTTCTCTTGACTGTACTCACCTTGCGGTTGCAGAGGTCGATTCATAGCTCCTGGCCTCGCCTCTTCACTGACTGCTACTATGTCCTTCCTGCTCCATGAACTTTCTCAAACCTCGTATTAAAACTATGTATGGTTCCTGCCTCCACTACGTCACTTGTCAGACTATTCCACTTCCTGACAACTCTGAAGAAATACTTCCTAACATCCCTTTGACTCATCTGAGTCTTCAACTTCCAATTGTGACCCCTTGTTTCTTTGTCCCATCTCTGAAACATCCTGTCTTTGTCCTCCTTGTCAATTCCTCGAAATATTTTATATGTCGTTATCATGTCTCTCCTAACCCTCCTGTCCTCCAGTGTCGTCAGGCCGGTTTCCCTTGAAATTTCTTCGTAGGACATTCCCCTTAACTCTTGGACTAGTCTTGTTGCAAACCTTTGCGCTTTCTGTAATTCCTTGACGTGCTTGACCAAGTGTGGGTTCCAAACTGGTGCTGCATACTCCAATATGGGCCTGACGTACACGGTGTACAGTCTTGAACGATTCCTTGCTGAGGTATCGGAACACTATCCTCAGATTTGTCAGGCGCCCATATCCTGCAGCAGTTATTTGGATGATGTGCGCCTCAGGTGTCCTCAGTATTATACTCACCCCGACACTCTTTTCCTTGAGTGAGGTTTGCAGTCTTTAGCCACCTAGCCTATACTCTGTCCCCGATCTTCATGACTTTGCATTTGGCAGGGTTAAATTCTAAGATCCAGTTGCTGGATCAGGCTTCCAACCTGTCCAGTTCTCTCTGTAGTCCTGCCTGATTCTCATTCCATTTAATTCTCCTCATTAACTTCACATCATTTGCAAACAGGGACACTTCTGACTCTATCCCTTCCGTCATGTCATTCGCATATACCCAAAACATCACTGGTTCTAGGACTGACCCCTATGGAACCCCGCTCGTCACAGGCGCCCACTCTGACACCTCGTCACGTACTGTGTTTCGTGAATCATGACTCGTTGTTGCCTCCCTGTCAGGTATTCTCTGATCCATTGCAGTGCCTTTCGTATTATGCGTGCCTGATCCTCGAGCTTTTGCACTGACTTCTTGTGAGGAACTGTGTCGAAGGCCTTCTCGCTGTCCAAGAAGATACAGTCTACCCATCCCTTTCTCTCGTGTCTGAGCTCCGTTACCTTGTCATAAAACTCCAGTAGGTTTGTGACACAGGATTTCTCTTCCCTTAAACCATGCTGATTGTCGTTTATAAGATTGTTCCTAGGTGCTTCATCACTCTCCTCCTGATGATCTCCATGATTATGCACATTATATAATGCACGTCAGTGACACTGCTCTGTAGTCTAATGCCTCGTGTCTGTCTCCTTTCTTAGAAATTGGGACTACATGTGACACCTTCCATTCCTCAGGTAGTTGCCCAGTTTCAGTGGATGTATTGAAGATTTTTGTTAGTGACACAGTATATCTACTCCCTCTCTAAGGACCCACGGAGAGATGTTCTCCAGCCTTTGAGGTATCAAGTTCACATAGCAGCTTCAACTCCTCGGTTGCATGGATTTCATCCATCACTTGTTCGTGTATCCCTCGTTGGTGTAAACCCCTATCCTGACTTCCTGGAGTCCTTCCTGTCTCTCCTGTGAATACTACTTTAAATCTCATGTTGAGCTCCTCACACACTTCTTGGTCGTTTCTTGTGAACCTTCCTTCCTCTGCCTGATTACCTGGTCCTTGATTGTTTTCCTCCTGATGTGGTTATACAACAGTTTAGGGTCAGACTTGACTTTCGATACTATGTCACTTTCGTGTTGTCGCTGGACCTCCCTCCTTATCTGTGCATATTCGATTCTGCCTCATCAACTAATCTCTCTATTTTCCTGGGTCCTTTATCTTCTGTACGTTTTCCATTCTCGAGCACACTTAGTTTTAGCCTCCCTACACTTTTGGGTGAACCGAGAGCTCGTTCTGGTCTTTCCATTATTTCTATTTTTTCCTTGGGAAGAAACCTCTCAGCAGCCTCCTTGCATTTTGTTGTCATGTAGTCCATCATTTCGTTTACTGATTTTCCTACCAATTCTCTTTCCCACTGTATCTCTTGCAGGCAGTTCCTCATTCCTGTGTATCCCCACTGTGTTCCCTTGACTGTATTTCCTTGACTGTGTTTCCTTGACTGTGTTTCCTTGAGTGATTCTGCTACCTTGAGTGTGTTGCCTTGAGTGTGTTGCCTTGAGTGTGTTGCCTTGAGTGTGTTGCCTTGAGTGTGTTGCCTTGAGTGTGTTGCCTTGAGTGTGTTGCCTTGAGTGTGTTGCCTTGAGTGTGTTGCCTTGAGTGTGTTGCCTTGAGTGTGTTGCCTTGAGTGTGTTGCCTTGAGTGTGTTGCCCTGAGTGTGTTGCCCTGAGTGTGTTGCCCTGAGTGTGTTGCCCTGAGTGTGTTGCCCTGAGTGTGTTGCCCTGAGTGTGTTGCCCTGAGTGTGTTGCCCTGAGTGTGTTGCCCTGAGTGTGTTGCCCTGAGTGTGTTGCCCTGAGTGTGTTGCCCTGAGTGTGTTGCCCTGAGTGTGTTGCCCTGAGTGTGTTGCCCTGAGTGTGTTGCCCTGAGTGTGTTGCCCTGAGTGTGTTGCCCTGAGTGTGTTGCCCTGAGTGTGTTGCCCTGAGTGTGTTGCCCTGAGTGTGTTGCCCTGAGTGTGTTGCCCTGAGTGTGTTGCCCTGAGTGTGTTGCCCTGAGTGTGTTGCCCTGAGTGTGTTGCCCTGAGTGTGTTGCCCTGAGTGTGTTGCCCTGACTGTGTTGCCTTGACTGTGTTGCCTTGACTGTGTTGCCTTGACTGTGTTGCCTTGACTGTGTTGCCTTGACTGTGTTGCCTTGACTGTGTTGCCTTGACTGTGTTGCCTTGACTGTGTTACCTAGACTGTGTTACTGAGACCGTTACCTAGACTGTGTTTCCTTGACTGTGTTACGTTGACTGTTACATTGTGTTTCCTTGACTGTTACCTTGAATGACTGTCTTTCCTTGACTGTGTTACCTTGACTGTGTTACCTTGACTGTGTTACCTTGACTGTGTTACCTTGACTGTGTTACCTTGACTGACTGTGATCCAGGAGAGACAGGAGGAGCTATAAGCGATTAGTGAAATTGAAGAAATTCGAAGTATTTCTCTTCATATTCAAGAAAAAAGGCAAATAGTACATCAGGTATCGGGGTCTTGCTCAGCAAGATGGATCTTACACAGATGACAACCAAGAAATGAGTGAGATACTGAAATCCCAGTACGACTCTGTGTTTAGCGAGCCACTGATCAGTCTAAAGACTGATCAGTCTAAAGACTGATCAGTGTATGCCAATTTTTTTACATTACCCTAACTCCAGTAGACTTTGAGAAAGTCATTGACAACATGCCTATGCACTCAGCCCCAGGCCCAGACTCGTGGAACTCTGTGTTCATTAAGATCTGCAAGAAACCCCTTTCGCGTGCCCAAGTATACTATGGAGGAGCTTAGACATGGATGAAATTCCACGGTGACTAAAAACAACGGATATATCCCCACTCCATAAAGGTGGCAGCAAAGCATTAGCTAAGAACTTTACACCAATAACTCTAACGTCCCACATCATGAAAATCTTTAAATGAATACTAAGAAGCACGATTATACTCACTTGGATTCTCATAAACTGCACAATCCAGGGCAACATGGGTTCAAGGTAGGTCGCTCCTGCCTCTCGCAACTACTGGATCGCTATGATATAGTCTTGGATGCACTGAAAGAAAAACAGAATGCAGTTGTAATATACGGAGACATTGCAAAAGCCTTTGACAAGTGTGATCATGGCGTAATAGCGCACAAAATGCGTGCTAAAGGAATATCTGGCAAAGTGGGGAGATGGATTTTCAACTTTCTAACCAATCGAACACAGAGTAGTGGTAAACAGAGTTAAATCGGATGCTGCCATAATGAAAAGTTCTGTTCAACAAGGCACAGTACTCGCCTCCATCCTGTTTCTCATTCTCACTAACTTTAGTTATCTGTCCAGTTCCCTCTTGAAGACAGCCAGGTGTCTGTTGGTAATTCCCATTACGGCTGGAGGGAGGCTTTTGAACAGTCTTTGGCCCCGTACACTTGGGTTTTCTACCAGTGTAGTAATAGCGCCCCTACTTTTCACTGGGGGTATGTCGCATCGCCTACCAAGTCTTTTTCTTTTGTAGGGAGTGATTTCTGTGTGCAGATTAGGGACCAGTTCCTCTAGGATTTTCCAGGTGTAGATTATGTATCTCTCTCGCCTACGAACCAGTGTGTACAGGTCAAGTGCTTCCAAGCTTTCCCAGTAGTTAAGGTGTTTGTCGGAACTTACGTGTGCAGTAAAGGTACTTTGTACATTCTCTAGATCTGTGATTTCACCTTCCTTGAACAGAGATGTTAATGTACAGCAATATTTCAGCCAAGAGAGAACAAGTGATTTAAAAAGGATCATCATTCGCTTGCCATCTCTTGTTTTGAACGTTATCGTTGTCCATTCTATCATTATCCTAGCAGCTGTGATAGTGACACTGTTGTGATCCTTGAATGTGAGATCCTTGAAAGTGAGATCCTCAGACATTACCACTCCCAAGTCCTTCACACCTCTTTTCCGCTCTACTGTGTGAGTAGAGTTTGTAGTATACTCAGTTCTAGCTATTATTTCTTTCAGTTTTCCATAACGGAGTAGCTGGAATTCGTTTTCATTGAACATGATATTGTTCTCTGTTGACCATTGCAAAACTTGGTTTATATCTTCTTGGAGGTTAACAGTGTCCTCAACAGTTGACAGTCTCATGCAGATCCTAGTATCGTCTGCTGTGGATTATATATATATATTTTTTTACACAGGGTTTGACAAGGTTAAGGATCCCTAGCTTTATTGATAAGCTATTTACAGGTTAAGGATTCCTAACTTTATTGACAAGCTAAGAACTGTTATCTCTGTCAATGTTTGATATGAGGTGAGGAACAGGATAGGAGCGAGGTCAGTAAGACTGCGTGAGACCTTTTCACCGCCATACAAGAATACTGTAATTCCTCTTTCAGAGATTAAAGTCTCATTATACAATATATACACTGAGAGAAATACACTTCTCGGTGTATATTGCATCAAGGTACCTTCCTTATATAGTTACTTAATTCTCAATAAGCCACATAGAAGCAGAAACATAGGAGATTAAATGATTTGTATATTTCGATCCCTTTCTGGGATCCTCTTCACCTGATACATAAGTGAAATGATAACCTGAATATAAATTGAAGCTGAAACCTTCCCGATATATTCTTGTTCTCAGCTGAAGAGGATCCCAGAAGAGGATCGAAATATACATCTGAATTTCATGTCTCCGAGTGAATTATTACTGAGTATTGACAAGTGTTTATTACATTTTCGTTATCCATTTACTTGATTTATTAAACAACCAAAATTCGTATTCTCGTATCTTGTTTCTGTCATATAAAGTTTGTTGATGAAATGCTGTAAATTTTGGGGGTCATAACTTTGCCAATACATGAAATACTGAAGATAAATTTGTAATAATTTTTCTCTGTCTTGTTGACTCATTGATTAAATAGCGGCGAAATATTCCGAATATTTATTGTTGTTTGATCTCATAAATAACAATAATTAATAACAATAACGAGACAGAATTTGTGGAAAACGTATCCAAGCTAGAATGTGTAAATGTATATAACTGCCTCGTTTAACTATAACTATTTACATTACTGATGTAAATTAATTTCTAAATCGTCTAATAAATTTATGCACTATTATAACCGAGTTATATTAAATGCATCACAAAAGTGAGAATAAATGAACAATGTATATGATGCTCAATCTTTCGTGGTTCAGACACAAGATATATATATATATTGATGTGTATGCCTCTTAGAGTATATATGCTGAAAATTTACTTAAATACCTGTTTTAAGAATTAAAGTATATTTATTTGATGGGGAACAGGTTCTATGCAACCTTAAATGACTCTTGTGTAGTAGATACATATGGACTTTTGAAATGAATTTTGGAAAATATGTGCAGTGGTGAAGAAAATGAAAATGTGCTCAAACGAAATTTTGTTACATATTTCGACAATTGTTTTTTGTTCTTATTGACGCATTTGTTGACATATTTCATTTTTTAGCTAAAACTCCCAAATTCTAGCCATATCTGGGTCTGACAGCAATAAAAAAAAAGGTAGAAATGCTGAATTGGTAAATTTTGTAGACGACGGGAGATGAATGACATCATCTGTGGTGTCTGAAGCCTATTTACCACATTTTTACTGGAAAAAAACTTCTTAAGTCAGTATTGTATTTATGTATATGAAATTATTGATGTTTTCATAAATTAAAATAAAGATAAAGCCCACTACTGCTATAGAACCATAAATGAGGTTGGCAACGAGCTCCCGGACACAGGCGACCTTGGAGAGAATCGTTCAAGTCCACGCAAGTCCATCACGTCACTCATGATTTGTGGTTCATGGGAGCCAAGAAGTCCATGTCGTTATGTATATACGAAATACATTTTGCTATCATGGTATAAATTTATGTTTAGGCCAAATTGCCTGAAAGAGCCCAAATCAATACCAAGTAATTTATCTATTAATAGCCTAGATAAATCAGTAGGGTTCTGATACTACAGAGATGGGCAGCATAGAGAAAGTCTAGGAAATATTGCACAGGGGAAACTTTGTCTAAATACTCGTATTTAAACAGGAGATGGTAGGTCGTAACGAGTGTATTAAACGACTCTACTGTACCGTAATATCGTTTTAGATGATGTCTCAATATCGTGTTAGCTGATGTCTCAATAATTCCATGTACATAAGACATCGTTTATGCTGTATACAACAGCAGAATTTCTCAATTTACAGTTGTGTCCGTAGGTCTGTACAACCACATTAAATTGACACCTAGACCTAGTGCTTTACTGTAAATGAAGTTATATATTTATTAAAAAATCAAGAACTTCATTATCTGGGGGACTGATAATCCAGGAAGACTCAGTACATGTTGTGGGTTTTCTAATATGAATTAAAGAATTACTGATGTAGAGAATACCGAACTATTACGCACTTAAGATGAATCAGAATTTGTATTTAAAAAACATTTATTCAACCTTTTCCTAACCTTCGATCTACCGGTAACTTACGAAAACCTTAATTTTCATGTGGAGATTGTGTAAACTTAAATTAAAAAAAATACATATGTACATAGTTATGTAGTATACCTAAAGGAGGGTATACCTGGAGGGTGTTTCGGGGGTGAACGCCTCCGTCGACCAGTCCAGGAACATGAACAGTCTTTCACAGAGGATTGGTACTTCACCAGAACACAAATCCACGATCAAACCGGAAGCACACAGCACAAGCAAGCCCCCATTAACTTACTAGGTAGCGCTCGATAATTTCTAATTAGGTTGTACCTTATGCTGCTATAAGTTTGTTCCTGGATGGTTTGTTGATGCAGAAGTCTGCTGAACTAAGGTATCTTCTGTCTTCCACAACGATTAAAACTCCATCACAATCAACAATTTTCCACCACCATTAAAACCCCCCTCACATTTAAAACGCCACTACTACTATGAAAATCACCATTACAATTACTAATGCACTACTACCATTGAAACTTGCGTTACCACTAATATTCCACTATTATAGTCAGATGCAGCCAGTAGCCAGAAAGATCAGAAACTTAAACAAGTTACTCAAGTTGGCAGCGAAAGTTTGTTTTACACAAACGCATGAAGTTCCCCCACCCCCCAAAAAAAGACAATTTATCTACATACACCACAGCCTTCAGATAATATTGCTCTGAGGGAATCTTGGCTCAGTCCAAATCTGACAGCAAAAATAGCTTTGTCTTCAATGTTTTCTCCATGAAGGTAGTACTTGTAAACATAAGGCAGAGGAGAGAGAGACTGTATGGTTCAGTTGGAATGTGATACCGACAGATTGCGGGGAAAAAAAACCACAAAATGCAAACATCATTAAAAAAACTAACTTTTAGATCGAAAGTCATATTATGATGGAGCTCCCAATGGCAGGACAACTAATTTCGATAAGATGCGCCAGGTTATCAATAACATAAATCTGATCTTACTCCTTTTTTTTTTATTAACACACTGGCCGATTCCCACCAAAGCAGGGTGGCCCGAAAAAGAAAAACTTTCACCATCATTCACTCCATCACTGTCTTGCCAGAAGGGTGCTTTACACTACAGTTTTTAAACTGCAACATTAACACCCCTCCTTCAGAGTGCAGGCACTGTACTTTCTAGGTAGTAGGTTGGTAGACAGCAACCACCCAGGGAAGTACTACCGTCCTGCCAGATGACTGTGAAACAGAAACCTGTAACTGTTTTACATGATGGTAGGATTGCTGGTGTCTTTTTCTGTCCCATAAACATGCTAGATAACAGGGATATCTTGCTACTCCTACTTACACTCTGGTCACACTTCACAGACACGCACATGCATATATATATATATATATATATACATACATCTAGGTTTTTCTCCTTTTTCTAAATAGCTCTTGTTCTTCTTTATTTCTTCTATTGTCCATGGGAAAGTGGAAAAGAATCTTTCCTCCGTAAGCCATGCGTGTCGTATGAGGCGACTAAAATGCCGGGAGCAATGGGCTAGTAACCCCTTCACCTGTAGACATTTACTAAAAAAGAGAAGATCTTACTCCTATATACAAATAATATAGAGGAAACGTGAAGCACTCATAAAAAAAAATTCGAATTATTGACATTTTTTACCTACCATGGAAGATAAAATGTGAGAAGGATAAAACAAGGCTCAGGTATGATAAATAGCTGAGATTATATGTAAAAACATAATGCATTGAAAAATTTTAAGCTGACTGGTAACCTATATGGTTACAAAGACTAAAAAGAAAATTATAACGATAAAAAGGAATTTGAAAGTCAAATTGCACAAAACATCGAAGCCAATATATCGAAGCCAATATATATCAAATACATCAGGGGTGGGTATGTGAAAGCAGTCATATAACATTAAACTAACGATAACGTAAACACCAACAGAAATACATCTTCAATACTCTTGGTTAGTTTCTGCAGCAGTGAGCGGCACTAACTTTCCTGGGCGTTAAAACTAAATATTAATGAAAGTAACTGTCTTCATGTATTAAAATACTTTGACAAGCTGAATATTAACATGTGAAGCGGATAGATGAAGTGCACACGAAAATCATCCCCCAATGAAAAGCAGGACGGTAAGAGACAATGCAATAAGTGTCAGGGGCCCAAGACTATTCAGCTGCCTCCCAGCATACATAAAGGGAATTATCAACAGACCCCTGGCCGTTTTCAAGAAAGCACTGGACAGGCACCTAAAGTTAGTACCTGACCAGCCGGGTTGACGTTCGTACGTCATTTTACGTGCGACCAGTAGTAACAGCCTGGACGATCAGGTCCTGATCCACCAGTAGGCCTGATCACAGACCGGGCCGCGGGGGCGTTGATCCCCGAAACCCTCTCCAGATACACTCCAGATAATTCACATATTAACTTACAGTAATTCATAACAAATAATTACAAGGAAAATGCCAAAAGGCTATAAACTAACAAATGTTGCTTCACTATTTAAAATGTTGCTTCACTATTTAAAATGTTGCTTCACTATTTAAAATGTTGCTTCACTATTTAAAATGTTGCTTCACTATTTAAAATGTTGCTTCACTATTTAAAAATGGTGACAAGACTTGTGCCCTCACCTGTCATCTCATCAAATTAACATAAAGTTTAGGTACATAAATAGTGATCATGCTGGGTTAACTTGCACGATTTTTTAATAACATAAAGGAGGACCACTGCAGAAAGCCTCTTGGCCCATACTGGGCAAGTCCATCTCAAGCCCTAACCAACTAAAAGATATATATACCCGAGAAACTGGAATTAAAAACTTCCTGATGTGGTGTATCTAGAGTTTTAAAAAAAAAAAATGTCGGCAAGATACCACCTCATTATAGATTGCTGGTCAAAATATAATATGGTACATGAGACAAACTTCATCCCAGGTGAAGTGTCTGAGTGGCTAGACATAGAGAAGTTACTCGGGGATCAGTGAGTAAAATATGCTGTAAAATACCCACATATATGAAAAAGCATGTGCAGTATGAGGATGTTTTATTGAGTTCACATTCTGCCATGAATGACTTCTTCAATCCTAAGAAGATAACCAGAGACGGAGGCTGTAAAGTGATTGAGGTGAGACCATACATCTGTGAGGCAGGGGAGACCATACATCTGTGAGGCAGGGGAGACCACACATCTGTGAGGCAGGGTAGACCATACATCTGTGAGGCAGGGGAGACCATACATCTGTGAAGCAGGGGAGACCATACATCTGTGAGGCAGGGGAGACCACACATCTGTGAGGCAGGGGAGACCATACATCTGTGAGGCAGGGGAGACCATACATCTGTGAGGCAGGGGAGACCATACATCTGTGAGGCAGGGGAGACCATACATCTGTGAGGCAAGGAGCTACACTCAGACAAAGGTAGAAGTTTCTTGGGTATTACCCAAAATCAATTTGTGTACAGCGAAATTACGCACTTGACTAAAATTTACTTGTTTGAAAAAATATAACTCTCTTATTAAATAATAAATTTTTGGGCAATTTTATTTGTATGTTTACTGAGCCTTCATTACCCCTGAAATTTTCATTTTTACCCCATTTGAGGTAATTTACGCCGGTTCCCCGACCGTTAGAGGTACGAGGCTGGCACGGACCAGCAAGGTAGTTGCAGTGCTCCTCAATTTTCTTTTTAAATAATCACCCTCTTTAAGGGGGGCTCCTCGGCGTGGTGAAGAGGCTCTTGGTCTGAGGAATTAGACCTGTCGGTCTTCTTCCTCAGACCGAACCTAATTACCCCCCATTCTCCCCTCCCCCTATCCCATCCTCCCCATCCTCCCTTTTTTCCATTCCTCCTCCTCCTCCCCACCCCTCCCTTTTGCCCTTCCTCTTTTTGGCCTTTGGGATTTCTCCCACAGGCGTGCTAGTTCCTAGGTAGGGGAAAGGACACCGGGGTCCATCCCATTCCGTTGAGGTTCTTGGCGGTGGTGTAGTTTGCCGTGGAATCTGGATCACCTGGGGATGTCCCGATCCCTCTCCGGTATCCCGGAGTAGCTTTGGGTGTCTTTCGGGCGACGGGTGTATCTCTGGAAGCCACCTTTCGGATTCCGGGGGTGGTGGCCGAAGGAGGTATGCTTTGTGGCGGATATCCGGCCGCCCTCTCTTTTGTCCACCGAGGTAGCTCGGCAGATGTGAGGTTGCTATCCTGGATTGCTGGTTTACTGGCATGAAGGGTAGGGTATGGCACGGGTTCCATGCTGCATCTGCACTACTAGCGGTGCTGAGGTCCTCTTGGGCGCGGAGGGAGATTTCCAGCCCTTTCATTCCTCCTGGGAACTATTCCTCCCCGCTCCCCCCTTTTTTTGTTCTTTTTTTTATTTTTATTTTATTTTCTTCTTTTTTTTTTTCTTAAAAACAAAAAATAAAGGAGTAACCTAACCATGGAGAACCCAATCCATGAACCCACTACCCCCGGGCCCCTTCTTGATACCGCACCCCATTCTGACCCTGCCTTGTGTTTAGACCACTCTTTGGACACTCCTGATGCCCCTGTACCTCTTGCTGGTGCTGTTTCCTCACCCGCTTCAGGTACCGGGGCTTCGACTGACTCCTTCGATTTGTCTGAACTCCGCTCTCCTTTGACTATGCTTCCGGCTTCTCCCTCTACGGTACGGCAATTTTCGAATCGCCCGCCCATTTCATGCCTGACCAACTCCGGTCCTACTCCTAAACGCCAACGTCAATCTCCTAATGATGCTCCTTCGTTACCTTCCCATTCTACTCGGAAAAAGAACGACACGTCAAGCACTCCCTCTCCACGCTCAGTTTCGGACCACACAATGGACTAAATTCTTTAAGACCGACTTCTTCTGCCTACCTTTCTGACCATAGTATTGGCAAAGCGCTCCTGCGTCATGTTGGTAGAGATATTTCATGCTCTCAAGAGCGGTACGCGCATCGTCACTGTCCAGAATGCTACCCAAGCTCATGATCTTTCTCTCCTTTCGAATATCGATACTACTCCTATCACTATTGAAAAATATCTTTCTCTCAATTCTTGTAGTGGTACTGTCATTCTGCCCCATACCATAGTCCAACAGAATTTCCAGTCATGTGGCAATGACATTCTTGAACAGCTGGAACTCCAGGATCTCCCAATCCTCAAAGTAGACACTTATGTCCTTCCTGCCCAGGGGCAGAGACGTTACCCTTGCAATGTGGCTCGTTTAACTTTTGACAGCCGAGAACTCCCATCCTCTGTATATGTCGCGGGACATCGGTTACAAGTTCGAAAGGTGATACCTACACTGCAACCATGTAGAAATTGCTGGCGTTTTGGTCACCCAGAGAAATATTGAAGATCTATGGCCGAATGCCCAGTCTGTGGTGCCGACGACCATTCTAATACATCTTGCAGTCAACCTCCATCTTGCCTTAATTGTAATGAAGCTCACCCTTTGTGCTCCCGCCGTTGCCAGGTCTACTTAAATGAACGTGAAATCCGTTGCCTCAAAGAGGCAGGTCTCCCTTATGCTATGGCAGTTACTCATCTCCGCCTCCAAGGGAGACTACCCCGTGTTTCTTATTCTCGTGTTTCTAAACATCCCCCCACTTCTGGGGTCCCATCTTCTGCAGCCTCCTCTGTTGTTACCCCTCCCATAGCCACTCCGGCATCTAATCCTTTTGCTGTCCTTGGCTCTGACGTCCCGACTACAACTCAGTCTGTTCTCACATCTTCACGTCCTTCCTCACAAGCCCCAGTATCAACAAGACCTCGTACGACACCTAATACCAATCGCCCCTCTACTTCTCAGAAGTCCAAAAAATCCACATTGCTCAAATCTTCTTTGCCCCTTCCTTCCCTTCTTCCACCTCCACACTTTACCTTTCCAGTCTCTGTACCTAGTTCTTCCCCTCTCTCTGGCTCTATTACAAGTGTGGAGATTCACCCTCCTCCTCGTACTATGCCTTCCACCCCCGTCCCCTCCCAAGTTTCTCCCTCTTCTGCCACCTCCCAGGTTTCTGCCTCTTCTGTCCCCCCCACACTTCATCTCCAGTCCCTTACACTCTTCCCTCCCCCTCTACTTTGGTACAGTCCATTACTGTCCCAATCATTACTCACCCTCCTCCTTCTATCTCCAATATGGTCTCCCATACATCTTTGAATTCAGAAACACTTGAAGCCATTTCAGAATATATTGCAGAGACTAAACCTTCAATGGACACTGATTCACTTCCTGTTCCTTCTCTTCCCTCTCCTCCATCTTCACAACCCCATTCTTCGCAACGCTCCGTTCCTTCACTGCTTGAACGTCTTCCAATGCCACCACACGTTGACTTTTCTAACCCCTCTAGTCCGTAGGTGCCTTTACCTACAGATTCCTGGCATTTTCTTCATCGCCAGTCATGGCCTATTTACAGTGGAATATCCGCGGCCTCAGGGGTAATCGGGGTGAGCTTCAGATGTTGCTTTCCAGGTTTTCCCCTGTTGGTGCTTGCTTACAAGAACCAAAATTACACTCGGCTGTTTTCCAACCTATCTCAGGCTATAATTTATTGTATTCTTCGGATCCTTTCTCAGATGGGACCTTTAATGAAAGTGCCCTTCTACGCAATGATATTCCATACTGTCAACTATTTGTCCATACCTCGCTGCATTACACTGCAGCCCGTATCCACTTGAATAAGTGGTTTACAATATGTTCTTTATATCTCTCTCCTTCTCGAGCATTTTCTATCTCAGACTTTGCCTTTCTTGTTTCATCCTTACCACCACCACTTCTGTTACTTGGTGATTTTAATGCCCACCATTTCCTCTGGGGAAGGGGGTCTCATTGTGACTCACGTGGCATCCAGTTGGAGGCTTTTCTCGCCTCTCACCCCCTCCATGTTTTAAATACGGGTACTCCCACCCATTTTGATCCTCATACTCATACTCTCTCTTGCATCGATCTATCAGTCTGCTCTTCCTCCACTGCACTAGACTTCACCTGGTCTGTTCTACCGGACTTACATGACAGCGATCATTTTCCAATCATTCTTACTTCTCCTTCCTATTCACCACCTTTCCGTAGCCCTCGCTGGCAATTTGATCGGGCAAATTGGGATCTTTACTCACACCTCACTGCTTTTAGTGAGGTTCCTTCTTCATCCTCCATTGATGAGCTCCTACACATCTTCTCGACGTCAGTTTATACCGCAGCTTCTCATTCTATACCCCAAACCTCAGGCAGTCATTCTCAGAAGTGCGTGCCTTGGTGGTCTCCTGCTTGTGCTCGTGCAGTACGTTTGAAACGCGCTGCATGGGGCAGGTACCGGTACAATAGAACCGCTGAGAGACTTCTTGATTTTAAGCAGAAGCGTGCGATCGCTCGCCGTGTCATCCATGAAGCTAAACGCACTTGTTGGCGAGACTGTTTCCACCATCACCTCTGCTTCTTCTATGAGTGCAGTCTGGAAAAAAGTGAGGAAATTGAGTGGTAAATACTCTCCTGACCCGGCTCCTGTTCTACGGGTCGCTGGTGTTGATGTAGCAAACCCTCTCAACGTTGCCATTGAACTTGGCACACATCTGGTCCGTATTTCCCGAGGGCTCCATCTATGCCCCTCGTTTCTTTCCTCAAAGTCTGCCAGAGAGTTAGTACCCTTGGACTTTTCTTCTCTCAGAGAAGAACAGTATAATGTGCCTTTTACACTTCAAGAACTAGAGGCAACGCTCTCAGCTTGCCGATCATCGGCAGCTGGGCCTGACGACATTCATATTCGTTTGTTACAACATTTACATCAGTCAGCCCTTGTAGTCCTCTTACACCTCTTCAATCTTATTTGGGCACAAGTTCTTCTTCCCCAGCTGTGGAAATCTGCCATTGTTCTCCCTTTCCGCAAACCGGGTACTACAGGACATGATGCCTCCCACTATCGTCCCATCGCTCTTACTAGTGCAGTTTGCAAAGTGATGGAACGTCTCATAAATCGACGTTTAATGTGGTATTTAGAGACATACAACAGTCTCTCCGCTAGTCAATATGGCTTTCGTAAGGGTCGTTCTACCATAGACCCCTTACTACGCTTGGATACGTATGTTCGTAATGCCTTTGCGAATAATCACTCAGTTATTGCCATATTCTTTGACCTTGAGAAGGCATATGACACAACTTGAAGGTATAATATTTTGGCCCAGGCCCATTCCTTAGGCCTCCGAGGCAGTCTACCATCCTTCCTTAAGAACTTTTTAACTGACAGACATTTCCGTGTTCGAGTCAATAATGTTCTTTCCCCGGACTTCGTCCAAGCTGAAGGTGTCCCTCAGGGATGTATTCTAAGCACAACACTTTTTCTCCTTGCTATAAATGATTTGGCCTCTGTTCTTCCACCCAATATTTGGTCATCACTCTATGTTGATGACTTCGCTATTGCTTATGCAGGCGCTGACTGTCATCTTATTGCAGTTTCTCTCCAGCATGCAGTCGACCGTGTTTCCACTTGGGCCACCACGCATGGGTTTAAATTTTCAAGTACCAAAACTCACCAAATTACTTTCACTAGACACTCTGTTATCTCCAATCATCCTTTGTATCTCTATGGCTCCCGTATCCCCGAACGTAATACAGTCAGGTTTCTAGGCCTTCTCTTTGACCGTAGGTTATCCTGGAAACCTCACATTACCTCTCTGAAGGCAACTTGTCACAGCCGGCTAAACCTTCTTAAAACCCTTGCTCATCTTTCCTGGGGAGCTGATCGTCGAACTCTGCTTCGCCTACATTCAGCCCTCGTTTTATCGAAACTCGATTATGGTGACCAGATTTATTCCGCGGCCTCTCCTGCTACTCTCTCTAGCCTTAACTCTATCCATCACCAAGGATTACGTTTGTGCCTTGGTGCTTTTCGCTCTTCCCCTGTTGAGAGCCTCTATGCAGAAGCGAATGTTCCATTCTTGTCTGATCGCTGTGATCCTCATTGCCTTCGCTACTATGTACGCTCTCACGATCTACACAATCCTTCCATTTATAGAATGGTCACCGATATTAGTAGACATTCTTTATTCGTTCGCCGCCCCTGTTTGCTCCGTCACTTTTCTCTTCGCCTACATTCACTCTTGTCTTCCCTTCAGTTACCACCTTTATATGTTCATGTAGCATCTCACTTTTCCCTACCCCCCTGGGAAGTTCCAGCTGTTCGGGTCTGTTCTTTCTCACTCCCTTGCTCGAAACCTCAACTGCCTATGGTGGCTTCCCGCTCTCTTTTTCTTGATCACTTCCACTCCCATTCTCATGCCACCGCTGTGTACACAGATGGCTCTAAGTCTTCAGACGGCGTCGGATTCGCAGCAGTGTTTCTGGACAGCGTCGTGCGGGGGCATTTACTATCTTCGGCTAGCATTTTTACTGCTGAACTGTATGCCATTCTTGCAGCACTTATTCGTATCGCATCTATGCCTGTGTCATCATTTGTGGTAGTCTCAGACTCCCTTAGTGCTCTACAGGCTATACGAAAATTTGATACATCTCACCCCCCTAGTTCTCCGTATCCAACTTTGGCTACGCCGTATCTCTACGAAGCATAAAGATATTATTTTTTGTTGGGTCCCTGGTCATGTTGATGTACAAGGCAATGAACAGGCAGACACTGCTGCGCGGTCAGCAGTACATGACCTACCAATTTCCTATCGAGGTGTTCCATTTCTGGACTATTTTGCTACAATAGCTGCCCACCTTCGCGCCCGTTGGCAACAACGTTGGTCAACTCTGCTTGGTAACAAACTTCATTCTATTAAACCGAGCATAGGTTACTGGCCGTCTTCTTGTCATCAGTGCCGTGGTTGGGAGACCACTCTCTCCCGTCTTCGCATTGGCCACACTCGTCTTACTCATGAGACCTCTCTGTGAGCAGTGTCAAGTTCCAGTATCGATTAGCCACATTCTGTTAGACTGCCCTCTCTATCAACGAGCACGCAGAATTTACCTCCAACGCCGTCTTCGTTCTACTACTCTCTCTTTACCTTCCCTTCTTGCTGATGGACCCTCCTTTAATCCTGACTCTCTCATTGACTTCTTGACAACGACTGATTTACTCCACAAACTCTGATGATGATACCTTACGCACTCCCCTCAGCCCTTTCTAGCCCAGTGTCTTGCTGCCCTTTACCCTTTCACCATCCACTGCTCCGCTGTTATCCGTAACCTATTACTCATCCACCTCCCTTTTGCCACCTGATGCCCTCGCTTCCTTCCTGCCCTGCAGCGCTGTATAGCCCTTGTGGCTTAGCGCTTCTTTTTGATTATAATATTAATTAAATAATCACGATGTTCTGTTGAAGAATTAATTTGGCAAAGAATTCTGAAATAATGAAGCTGCCAAAATTCTATGCAACTCTGTCGATGGTTGTAATCAAAACCTTATTCTCTGATAACGAGTCTGGCTTCGTTAAATTTCATAAGATGGTTGTGAGTATTAAGACTGATGATGCAGTGTATCAGTCTTCCTTACTGCATGCATTCCTGTGCTTTTTTTATAAGTTTCTCCAAGCTTCTAGATGTTTCTCCAACATAAAATTTCTCGCAACTTCCGCATGAGATCACCAATTTTACAATGGGGTGAGTTAACAGTGAGTTAACAGCCTTGTATCGTTGTGGACATCATCCCCCCCCCCTCCAGGGAGGTTCCTTTATGCTGGTGTGGGACTCTTGATTTAGGGAATTGGATCTGTGCTCCAAGAGAGAAACTCGTGCACAGGAGACTATATTCATTTATAACGGCACAAAACATACTCAACCCCTGCCAATTTGGATTCAGGAAAAATAAAAGCACTAATGATGCAGTTGTAAAAATGCTAGATCTGCTTTACACAGCATTGGAGAATAAGGAATATCCGCTAGGAATTTTTATTGACCTAAGAAAAACGTTTGACACAGTAGACCACGGCATCCTACTTCACAAACGTGACCATTATGGTACAAGTGGCCATGCGCTTGTATATTTCAAATCCTACCTTACTAATAGGTATCAGTATGTATATTTCTCGAAGATTTTGGATAGCAATGGTAAGTTTGATATTGGCCTATAGTTGTTTACATCTGTAGGGTCACCACCTTTATGTATTGGTGTAACCCTTGCTGTCTTGAGTAGTGTCTGGAAAGTGCTAGTTTCTAGTGACTTGTTAAAAAGTAATGTAATAGCATGCGAAAGGACATGAGCCGCTCGCTTGTGCAATAATGGTGGGACATGAGACAGATTCCCTGAGTTATTTTTGAGTGACTTTATAATCGCGGTGACTTCCGTGGGTTCAGTTGGTACAAGATAGAAGGAATTTGGAAAATTCCCATCTAGGTAGTCCCCGGCACGGGCGTTGGTACGTGGGTATACAGACCTAGTTGACATCAATGACATACTACTATATAGAAAGCCCCTTGTTATGCTGAGCATTTCGGCCAAAATTAGGTCAGTTTTTTGTCCCAGGATGCGACCCACACCAGCCGATTAACACCCAGATACCCATTTTACTGATGGGTGAACAGGGACAGTGAACAGGGACAGCAGGTGTCTTGCGGAAGCACGTCCGTAATGTTTTTCAGCCATACCAGAGGAGATTCGAACTCCGGACCTCAGTGTGTGAGCTGAATGCGGTAGCGATCGAGCTACGGGATCCTGTTGAAGTTGAAGAATAAGACGCTTATATATATATATATATATATATATATATATATATATATATATATATATATATATATATATATATATATAATGTGTGTGTGTGTGTGTGTGTGTGTGTGTGTGTGTGTGTGTGTGTGTGTGTGTGTGTGTGTGTGTGCGCGCGCGCGCGCGCGTTTTTGTACGTGTGCCTGTATCCTTGTATGAATGTATGTGTTTATCTGCTTCTTTATGCATGTACGTATGTATGTGTGTATATGTTCTATATTTATATGATTGTACACTAAATATACAGAGCGTTTTAAAACAATGGACCCAAATTCAAAGCAGCTTGCTTTGAAATTGGGTCCATCATTTTGAAACATCTTGTATTAACAATTAAAGACAGTCACTTGGCAGCCGCCGGGTGATTCCCTTGAGTTAAGAATCGCAAAATAATAACATGAATATAAACAAATCAAGCGATTTGTTTACAGTCGTGTTATTACGTTTTCGTGCCTCGCGGTGGCGAGTTTCAAGGGACTTGAGCTAGAGCACGACACAGCCAGGCTCGTGTAGGATTCGTCTACAGAAACCTGCATTTGTGGTCACAGTGGTGGCCCATGCTAACCTCCCTATGGTGTATAGAAATATACCTAGTTGGATTAATCTTATTAGAACCAGCTGGCCCAGTGGTTAACGCATTGGCCTGTGAGTTTTAGGACTCAAGTGCCATGGGTTCAAATCCTTGCCCGTTCCCTGATTTCCCTAGAATTAAATTGTATATCAAGATTTATGTCAGTGTTCGGAGTGAATTGAGAAAATATTCAGATTTTTATTTCTCACATTTACATCAATTTTTTCTCTCCAGTTTACATCAAGAAAGAAAAAAAATACCATAATATTAATGAAAATTTGAGGGTGACCAGAAAAAATAAACAATTCTCCAATAATTAATCTGAACCCAATGATTCAATTTTTTAAATATTCATTAGTTTCAAATTTGCACCTACGAGAACGAGATTTATGGAATATTATCCTTTTCACAGAATGCAAAGTTGTGATGAATGGTTTAAAAAATCGACAAGTTGAACATTGAGACACTTATGCAGCATATGGGAATCTTTATTCAGGGAACGTTTCGCCACACAGTGGCTTCATCAGTCCAATATAAAGCAGAAAGGTGTAAACTCCTCCTCTCCTTACACCTTTCTGCTTTGTATTGGACTGATGAAGCCACTATGTGGCGAAACGTTTCCTGAATAAAGATTCCCATATGTTGCACAAGTGTCTCAATCTTCAGAATGCAAAAGTCAAGATTTTCAAGATAATCTGAAGCATTCTTGAGTTACTGAATGAAAATTAATATTACTAATTGACAAATTGAGACTTGTACACCCAGAGCAGCGTGAACCTTGTGTACAGGAAACCACACCAGTGGTAAAAGTTTGAAGCCAATCAGATGAGTCATCCTCAAGTTATGACACTGGTTACTACGATTCCAGTATTTCATTTTTTTTCTAATTTCGTCCCCCCCCCCAAAAAAAAAAAATGAACTGGGACCTACGCAGGCTAAAATCAATCTAAACTTGTCTTAAAGTAAGATTTTGTTTAACACCGTTTCTGTCTTGAAAATCAATTTGACTGGCCGATATTTTTCCACTCGAGTATCCCGTTATTCTCCGAAAATTTGTCAGCTCGATTATGTCCTCCTCTCAGGTTTGAAGTCTTTTTAAATATTTTGCTACATTATTAAATTTGGCTGCAGGCAAATGAAATTTATTAAGTACTATTCTATCAGTAGGTAAATACTGAAGAGGTAAACTGAAATTTATTTAACGTGATTTAACATGAATAGAAATTCCACACTATTTTGCACACTTGTATTTCACTCTCCATAGATGATTCAGGAAGCGACTATTTTTTGAAGGTTTAAAGCTCCGGCACCGAGGGCTTTGGAAATTATCTGAACCATTCCAGGATACTGGGAATGGGTTCAGTAACTTTGGTCACAGGGTTCCTGCACATGCCAATTGTTCCAGGAATCTGGTTCTCGTTACCCTACACATACATTCATATTTTGAAGCCGACTGGATAAGGTCTTCAGTTACGAGCAAAATGAAAACAACAGTACGAGGCAAAAACACAAAGAAAAAAACTCAGAAAATCTCATATAGATCCTCCTTTAGGAATATCTAAGGACAGCAGCGATAGAGATACTAGTTGTGGTCATAGTCATGGCAGTGGTTACTGGAACCACTGGTACGTACAGCTTTGAGTGGCAGTGGAGTAACAAGAGTAGTTACCATTGGAACAACACAAATAAGTGGAGGTATACCTCGAGGGACAGGTGTTTCAGGGTCAACGCTCCCGCGGTCCGATCCATGACCATGGATCGGGTGGCTCAGGGCCTGATCAACCAGGCTGTTACTGCTGGCCGCACGCAAACCGGTGTATGAACCACAGCCAGGCTGGTCAGGTACTGACTTTAGGTACCTGTCCAGCTTCCTCTGGTAGACAGCCAGGGGTTGTTGTAATCCCTCTTAGTTGTAGTCACTGCCTTTCGTCCACTTCCATCTCTCCTATAAGTTCCATGTTATTTTTTTCCAATTTGGAATTATAAATCCAAATTGGAATTATAAATCCACTCTCCCCACCTGTTTTCAACAAATGGGGGGAAGCGGATTATGGGGAGAGAACCTTCTGTTTTAGTATCCTTACCTCAGAAAACTTAAGTTCTCTGTCTTTCCTATGTACTACCAGGTGTTATGAACAAAATTCCAATATTACCGTTAACATTCCACCACTACCATTAACCACCACCACTAACGTTAATATTCCACCACTACCATTAACATTCCATCACTACCATTAAACCACCACCACCACTACCATTAAACCACCACTACCATTAAACCAACACCACCACTACCATTTAACCACCACCACTACCATTAATCCACCACCTCCACTACCATTAAAACACCACCGTTACCATTGCTTGTTCCACCTGTAAACACAAACAATATTATGGGTCCTAAAATGCATTATAATTTCCGTGTTCGTCGTTTTAATTCCAAAAGTTAAATGAATTCTGAGAGACTAAATACCCAGAGTTGATGAAGCACGTCATTGGTAGCTCAATGTTAATTCTCTCTGACGCGCAGTCAACTCTGATGCAGGAATCACCATTTGATGTTCTCACCAGCCGGGTTAAATTGATGTCTCCATCTGCATGTTGATACTGACATCTTTATTATCGTGTTAAAAATTTATGTCTTTTATTAGCTTGGTGGTGGCGTTCTTATTAACATGTTAATGATGATGTTATTAGCATGCTAATGATATTTTTATCAGCATGTTAATGTAAATGTTTTTATTAGAACGTTAATATCAATGTTGATGAATTAGACACTTGTTCAACATCTGGGTATCATTATTTTGTAGACGTTTCGCCATCCAGTGGGATTTTTCGGTTCAGTGCAGTGACATAAATAGAAAACTATAGAAGGGGAGGAATTCAGTCCCTGAGTCTTGCAGAATTATATACAGAAGACAGTAATAAAAATAATAATAATATATTTACTGCAAGTACATGTACAAGTACTACATGTACATGTAGGAGATAAGGAAATCAGTCCCCCAGCCACTGTATGGAGAAGCATCAACAGGTGTTGCACCTGAGTCAGAGTCATCAACTTGTCGGCATTGTATACCACTGATGTATTAATATTGATGTGATTATCAGCATGTTAATATTGATGTGATTATCAGCATGTTAATATTGATGCCTTCAGCAGCATATTAATACTGCTTTCCTAATTATATAGAAAACGTAATAAGTAAAATGCAGCAGAGACAAAAAAAAAAAATAACAAGGTTGAACGGAGAACTTTTAAAACAAGAGAAAAATGCCAGTGATGAAATTATTCCAGTCGTCCTCTCACGTAGAAAATATTTTTCTGTGTTGACAGTCCTGGTGAAGGTGACAGAAATATCACAGCTGGAATATCAAGCGATCATTTACTACCAGCATAGTCCATAAAGAATTTAAACTAGTGGGTACACTTCTAAAGTACACTTGGATATACCTGATATTATTTACCTGTATAAGTTGACTCATATACTTTTATAAATTATTTTTTTTAACAAGTCGGCCGTCTCCCACCGAGGCAGGGTGACCCAAAAAGACAGAAAAACCCCAAAAAGAAAATACTTTCATCATTCATTCAACATTTTCTCCTCACACATAATCACTGTTTTTGCAGAGGTGCTCAGAACACAACAGTTTAGAAGCATATACGTATAAAGATAAACAACATATCCCTCCAAACTGCTAATATCCCAAACCCCTCCTTTAGAGTGCAGGCATTGTACTTCCCATTTCCAGGACTCAAGTCCGGCTATATGAAAATAGCCGGTTTCCCTGAATCCCTTCACTAAATATTACCCTGCTCACACTCCAACAGATCGTCAGGTCCCACATACCATTCGTCTCCATTCACTCCTATCGAACACGCTCATGCACGCCTGTTGGAAGTCCAAGCCCCTCGCCCACAAAACCTCCTTTACCCCTTCCTTCCAACCTTTTCGAGGACGACCCCTACCCCGCCTTCCTTTCCCTACAGATTTAAATACTCTCCATGTCATTCTACTTTGATCCATTCTCTCTAAATGACCAAACCACCTCAACAACCCCTCTTCAGCCCTCTGCCTAATACTTTTATTAACTCCACACCTCCTAATTTCCACACTCCAAATTTTCTGCATAATATTTACACCACACATTGCCCTTAGACAGTACATCTCCAATGCCTCCAACCGCCTCCTCGCTGCTGCATTCACAACCCAAGCTTCACACCCATATGAGAGTGTTGGTACTACTATACTTTCATACAGTCCCTTCTTTGCCTCCAAAGATAACGTTTTTTGTCTCCACATATACCTCAATGTACCATTCACCTTTTTTCCCTCATCAATTCTATGATTAACCTCATCCTTCATAAATCCATCCGCCGACACGTCAACTCCCAAGTATCTGAAAACATTCACTTCTTCCATACTCCTCATCCCCAATTTGATATCCAATTTTTCTTTATCTAAATCATTTGATACCCTCATCACCTTACTAATTTCTATGTTCACTTTCAACTTTCTGCCTTTACAAACGCTCCCAAACTCATTCACTAACCTTTGCAATTTTTCTTTAGAATCTTCCATAAGCACAGTATCATCGGCAAAAAGCAACTGTGTCAATTCCCATTTTGTATTTGATTCCCCATAATTTAATCCCACCCCACTCCTGAACACCCTAGCATTTACTTCTTTTACAACCCCATCTATAAATATATTAAACCACCATGGTGACATTACACATCCCTGTCTATGATCTACTTGTACCGGGAAGTAGTCTTCCTCTCTTCTACACACCCTAACCTGTGCCTCACTATCCTCATAAAAACTCTTTACAGCATGTAGTAACTTACCAGCTATTCCATATACTTGCAACATCTGCCACATTGCTCCCCTATCCACTCTATCATATGCCTTTCCTAAATCCATAAATGCAATAAAAAATTTCCCTACTAAATACTGTTCACATTTATGCTTCAATGTAAACACTTGATCTACACATCTCCTTCCCACTCTGAAACTTCCTTGCTCATCCGCAATCGTACATTCTGTCTTACCTCTAATTCTTTCGATTATAACCCTACCGTACACTTTTCCTGGTATACTCAGCAAACTTATTCCTCTATAATTTTTACAATCTCTCTTGTCCCCTTCTCTTTATATAAAAGGACTATACACGATCTCCACCAATCCCTAGGTACCTTCCCCTCTTTCATACATTTATTAAACAAAAATACCAACCACTCCAACACTATATCCCCCCTGCTTTTAACATTTCTGTCATGATCCCGTCAGTTCCAGCTGCTTTACCCTCTTTCATTCTACGTAATGCCTCACGCACCTCCCCCACACTCACATCCTGTTCTTCTTCACTCCTAAAAGATGGTATACCTCCCTGGCCAGTGCATGAAATTACCGCTTCCCTTTCTTCGGCGACATTTAAAAGTTCCTCAAAATATTCTCGCCATCTACCCAAAACCTCCATCTCCCCATCTACTAACTCCCCTACTCTGTTTTTAGCTGACAAATCCATTCGTTCTCCAGTCTTTCTTAACTTTTTTACGTCACTCCAAAAAAATTTCTTATTTTCGTTAAAATTTCTTGACAGTGCCTCTCCCACTCTATCATCTGTTCTCCTTTAGCATTCTCTCACCACTCTGTTTACCTTTCTTTTACTCTCCATATACTCTACTCTTCTTATAACGCTTCTGCTTTGTAAAAACCTCTCATAAGCTAACTTTTTCTCTTTTATCACACCCTTTACTTCATCATTCCACCAATCACTCTTCTTTCCTGCTGCACCCACCCTCCTATAACCACAAACTTCTGCCCCACATTCTAATACTGCATTTTTAAAACTATTCCAACCCTCTTCAACCCCCCCCCCCATCCTCCCCACTACTCATATTTGCACCAGCCCACCTTTCTGCCAATAGTTGCTTATATCTCACCCGATCTTCCTCCTCTCACAGTTTATACACTTTCGCGTACCTCTTGATTGTTATTGCCATTTTCCTCTTTTCCCATCTACCTCTTACTCTAACTGTAGCTACAACTAAATAATGATCCGATATATCAGTTGCCCCTCTATAAATGCGTCCATCCTGGAGCCTACCCATCAACCTTTTATCCACCAATGCATAATCTAACAAACTACTTTCATTACGTGCTATATCATATCTTGTATATTTATTTATCCTCTTCTTCATAAAATATGTATTACTCATTACCAAACCTCTTTCTACACATAGCTCAATTGAAGGCTCCCCATTTTCATTTACCCCTGGCACCCCAAATTTACCTACTACTCCCTCTACAATATTTTTGGCCACTTTAGCATTGAAATCCCCAACCACCATTACTCTCACACTTGATTCAAAACTCTCCACGCATTCACTCAACATTTCCCAAAATCTCACTCTCTCCTCTACACTTCTCTCTTCTCCAGGTGCATATACACTTACTATAACCCACTTTTCACATCCAACCTTTATTTTACTCCACATAATCCTTGAATTTATACATTTATAGTCCCTCTTTTCCTGCCATATCTTATCCTTCAACATCATTGCTACTCCTTTAGCTCTAACTTTATTTGAAACCCTTGACCTAATCCCATTTATTCCTCTCCACTGAAACTCTCCCACCCCCTTCAGCTTTGTTTCACTTAAAACCAGGACATCCAGCTTCTCATTCATTATTATTATTTATTATTATTATTATCATTATTTTACCAATATTTTTATTAATATTAAAGTTCCAAATGTACACACTACCATAACTTAGCGGGGTGAGAGATGAGGAAGTGTAAAATTGATTTAGTGAAAAGGGTGTCGTGGGTACAATAAGTGAACACTGTCACCATTCATGGTGACACAGTGTTTAGAATGTAGGAACACTTAGTGTTCCAACATTCTACCAACATATATAAACAATATTGCCCAAAGAAGTCTGGACGTTTTCAAGAGGAAACAGAATGAGAACCTCTCTCTCTTTTCTCTCTCCCTCTCTCTCTCTTTCCTTTCTCTGTTTCTCACTCGGACTCTGTCTCTGTCTCTGTCTCTCTCTTTCTCTGTCTTTTTTTTTACACAGGGTTTGGCAAGGTTAAGGATCCCTAGCTTTGACAAGCTATTTATAGGTTAAGGATTCCTAACTTTATTGACAAGCTAAGAGCTGTTACCTACAGCAGCTCATTTGAAAACATTTTTATTGTTATAAGACATACAAGTATGGAACAGGATGAAGTTGGAGCCATCTGTGGGCCAGCATTTTCATATGATCAGCTGACTTTATCTCGTTGACATCATTATGCTGTACGAATGTGTTCCATACTCGAATCATCCTGGGTATATATGATCTCAGATGGAGTGATGTTCTGGAGAAGGGTACAGCCAGAGTGAAGCTGCTGCTTTCTGCCCGTCTTGTGGCATAAAAGCTTGTTTCACCTGTCCTCGAAGTGGATTCAAGTGTGGTACTTTGACAATATTGGCCTTGTACATAACAGTAAGGCCACCCACATCCCTCCTGTGTTGAAGTCTCTCTCTCTCTCTCTCTCTCTCTCTCTCTCTTTTCTTTCTGGCAGCTGGTACAGCATCTCACATTAGACGCAAGAATTTTCCTATTAAGTTTAATGGTTCGTTAGAGCAGCAAGATGCTAGCCGTGGTACCTGAGATGGTGACTGAGGTGGTGTTGCCTGAGGTGGTGTTGCCTGAGGTGGTGTTGCCTGAGGTGGTGGCACCTGAGGTGGTGGCACCTGAGGTGGTGTTGTCTGACGTGGTGTCTGAGGTGATGTTGCCTAAAGTGGTGACTGGGTGTTGCCGAGGTGATGACTCAGTTGTTGCCTGAGGTTATGCCTGAGGTGGTACCTGTGGTGGTGACTGTTGTGGTGCCTGAGGTAGTGACTGAGGTGTTTCCTGAGGTAGTGGCTGAGGTGGTGCTTGAGGTCTTGGTTGAGGTAGTGACTGAGGTGGTGCTTGAGGTCTTGGTTGAGGTAGTGACTGAGGTAGTGACTGAGGTGGTAACTGAGGTGGTACCTGTGGTGGTGTTGCCTGACGTGATGACTGAGGTAGTGACTGAGGTAGTGACTGAGGTAGTGACTGAGGTAGTGACTGAGGTAGTATCTGAGTTGGTGACTGAAGTGGTGTTGCCTGAGCTGGTGACGGTGGTGCTTGAGGTCTTCCCTGAGGTGGTGCTTGAGGACTTCGCTGAGGTGGTGACTGAGGTGGTACCTGTGGTGGTGTTGCCTGACGTAGTGACTGAGGTGGTGACTGAGATAGTGACTGAGGTAGTGACTGAGATAGTGACTGAGATAGTGACTGAGGTAGTGACTGAGGTAGTGACTGAGGTAGTGACTGAGGTAGTATCTGAGTTGGTGACTGAAGTGGTGTTGCCTGAGCTGGTGACGGAGGTGGTGCTTGAGGTCTTCGCTGAGGTGGTGCTTGAGGACTTCGCTGAGGTGGTGACTGAGGTGGTACCTGTGGTAGTGTTGCCTGACGTAGTGACTGAGGTGGTGACTGAGATAGTGACTGAGGTAGTGACTGAGGTGGTGACTGAGATAGTGACTGAGGTAGTGACTGAGGTGTTGCCTGAGGTGGTGACTGTGGTGGTGATTGAAGTGGTGCCTGAGGTCGCCACCTCAGTCACCACCTCAGTCAGTCACCACCTGAGGGTAATAAGTCAACTTTTGTGTAGGGTTGTGGTAGTGAATGAATTAGTCACTAACCCAAATTCCCACTCAATCATAATTAGTATTATTCGCATTACAATTATTATTATTATTATTAAGGTATTATATATTAATTATACTAAGATTTTCTGTGCACAGAAAATAAAGACGTGCACTCTGTCACTTGAATTACTGGTTTATTACTGCATGTGATATGTGTGATTTCATGTGATGATAGGCTATCTTATGTGATATACACTGTGGTGTAGATATGTTTTCATGTGACATAACCGGATGCTGGCGGTCTCTTTCAAGGGAAGGCAGCAGCTGTCACTAAGCTCAGGTGTTACTATGACGTCTGCACATCACTGTCAGGTATTTACTAAACCTTCAATACTTCATTGTACGATACTGGTAAGACCCAAGTTCCAGTACTTAATAGTAAGGTGTTGTCGGCTAGAATCCCAGTACCTTATTGTAGGATGTTAGATTTTGCATGACGCCAGTACATCAGTGTAAGGTGTTGGCACCATCCTAGAACTTCAGTGCTCTTAATGTTTGATAGTCATTAGTTACTCAGTAATCGTTGAGTGAAAATGTGTGTAAGCCTTCAGCACCTCTGTATTTGTGGGGTGAAGGTGTTGGCAAGCTCTCAGTACCCCAGTAGCCGTGGGATGGTGATATCAAGCTCTCAGTATCCCAGTAGTCGTGGGGTGAAGGTGTTGGCAAGCTCTCAGTACCCCAGTAGTCGTGGGGTGAAGGTGTTGGCAAGCTCTCAGTATCCCAGTAGTCGTGGGATGGTGTTAGCAAGCTCTCAGTACCCCAGTAGTCGTGGAGTGAAGGTGTTAGCAAGCCCTCACTAACTCAGTATTCACGAAAGGGGTCTTGGTAAGCCCTCAGTACCTCGGTATTCGCATACTGAAGGTGTTGGCAAGCTGTCAGTACCAGGGTACTAGTAGTGTAAGGGACGCAGAAGCTATATATATGACGCCTCAATACAGAAAAGGGGCTCTACTCAATGTTGGCCAGAATACAAAATAACGAGCTTCAGTCATGGTGAAATTTACAGGTTTCTGTTTGTGTGTGTGTGTGTGTGTGTGTTTACTCGCCTATTTGTACTCGCCTATTTGTGGTTGCAGGGATCGAGTCTTAGCTCCTGGCCCCGTCTCTTCACCGGTTGCTACTGGGCCCTCTCTCCCCGCTCCATGAGCTTTATCAAACCTCGTCTTAAAACTATGTATGGTTCCTGCCTCCACTACATCACTTTCTAGGCTATTCCACTGCCTGACAACTCTGACTGAAGAAATACTTCCTAATATCTCTCTGACTCATCTGTGTCTTCAACTTCCAATTGTGGCCTCTTGTTTCTGTGTCCCATCTCTGGAACATCCTGTCTTTGTCCACCTTGTGTGTGTGTGTGTGTGTGTGTGTGTGTGTGTGTGTGTTTGTACTTATGGAGTTGTATTTTGCGGAGGTCAAGGCTCGGCTCCTGGCCCCATCTCCAAGATCACTTTGATTTACATCTCTACTTTCTGACCTCTTAGGGCCTTAGGCTTTATCGTCTCTTGAAGTTATGTATTGAGTTTACGTCCAACTCGCTCTCAAGTCAATTACCCTGAGACAAATACTTTCTTGCATCTCTATGCCTCTTATGTATTTTGAATTCCACTTGTGTCCCCTTGATACTGGTCCTCTTAATTCAAGCAATCAATCCCTATCTTTCCAATCAGTTCTTCATAGGATTTTCCATGTTGGCTATCTTGTCCTCCCTTAGGTTAGGTAAGGTAAGGTTTGTAAGGAAACAAGACGTCCTCCTTTATTATTCTCTCCGCTAAGATTGTCAGGTTCATTTCCGATAAAATCTCCTCATGGTGTTTTTCCTCTTAGTTCAGGTACTAGCCTAGTTGCAATGAATCTTCTAGAGTTTCTGTTGTACCATTGTGGGCTCCATGCTGGTATCGTGCACTCTGTTATTAGCATAACTTATTATATATAAGGTTCTAAACGAGTCTTCATTCAAGTTCCTAAATATTATTTTGAGATGTATTAATCTTGCATATGCTGATGAGAATATACTACTCGTGAATTTTCTGCGGCGTGTTTAGTATTATATTCATTCTCTGATGTATTCAGTCTTCACAGAACAAGAGAAATATTTACAAACATTTATTTCGGACCCGGACCATAGGCGACTCGAACTAACGAAGTACACAGTACTGTCTGGTCTGGCATTGTATGTAAAGTACCGGTTACTTTTTCCCAAAGTTTGTAGGTTCGAGTCTACTCCGGCTTGACATAAATGTTTGTAAAATACTCGATGGGCAGTTTTTCCCTGCTCATACTGTACTGTGTGTCCTGTCTGCACTCACCTTCTCAACTTTGCATGAACTTGCATGTAGTCAGGTTGAACTTGAGAAGCCACTGGTTTGACCACATATGTTGTCTGTGAAAGTCTCCCCGAAAGTTATCTCTATCCTTTCCTGCTCATATTAATCCCAGTAGTTTTGCACCATCCTCAAACAGTGACACAGAGGACTCGATTCCCTGTAGTAGATCATTAGGAAACGTAGCTGTTCTAGTAGTGATCTCTGCAGAACCACCGCTACTCTATAGCGCAGCAAAATTAATATCGCTTTCCTTCATAAATATACGCCACTTCTTGTATGGTAAATGTGGGGCCAGAATTAAAAAGCTGATGGTATTTTTGAATACAGTTTTGTAATGTCATGAAACTTTATTTCCCTCACATAAAAGAGAGAAGTTTATGTGCGGGTTATTTGTGTATCGTTCCAGTCACGGTATTGTGCCTTTTTTGCTATTTATTTCCCTCCTGAGGGAGCAGCTCCGTATAATTTGAAGACCTGATATTGATGATTTATTTATGGGATCAGATGTAACTGTACCAATTAAAGAGAAAATTGTAAGAGTTTGGTAGAAATAATTCTATGCAAACTTAAAGTAAATAAAGCCATGTGTATTTTCAATCCTAAAATATTTCATCGTTATTCTAGGATGTATATTTGTGTAAAATATAATAAAACACTTTAAGAAGAGTGTGATATATAGAGGAACATCCTGAGTTGAGGCTATAATAAATATTAGACAATTTATTTGAAGAATGCCAGCTGTTGAAGAAGCCATTTACAATTTATTTTTCAAGCTTCCACCTTTTCATCAACGTGTTAAAAGTTCTTAGAAGTTGCATCTTAATTTACGTCCATAAATATGGTACATACTTGTAGTAAACACAGTAAAGATTGTAGTGCTGCTAACAGGTTCAAATACAAGGCATAATACCAACAGTCGATAACACTAATCAGAAACTCCTCAATCCCTCACCAGTGTGTGTCCTCTTACCTTCACTTTCTGTAGGTAGCCTCATCGTTATGCCTTCGAAATACTACTAGGCAATTTGCATGGTATTTTAGTTCATCATAGACAAAGTCGCCAACAGCAGGCTTTTCCAGGACCTTCGAATCTTTCAGAAGCATCACTTATGGAAGTGGTGAAAGGATCGTTTGGTTCCAGCCACTTGTTTACTGTGTCAACTTCTGATCTCCATTTCAATCACTATTTAATTTGGGAATTTTGATATATGGATATTTTCACCAGACTGTCTTTTTGAACAATTTTGGTGTCATACCTTTCCATTCTAATTGTTGAAAATATCTTGAAAGTTCAACTAGCATCTCGCTACGACAAACATCATGACAGGTCTGAAGGTCATTAACAAACGAAGCTTAGACTCTGCCCTTGCTCTTGCTAAGAACTGACCACCTCATGATTCAACTCTTCGGAATTTTCATGGCAGATAATGTAACGAGAATAACCAATCCCAGCAACGGGATCTGGGAAAGACATTTAGAATAAGGAAGAGGCAACAATAAATTAATAAGACATGAATAAAATAAGCATGCAATGCGACGACTTGAAATCATTTAGCCAGGAATGTTCACATCGATTCTCCCTGTGAGTTCATTTCCAAAGTCAGAATAAAGATTTATCATTTTTATACTAATCTATCTTCACAAGTAATCATGGATGAACGGCCAGTTACTTTTTGTTACTGTCCGTCTCCCATCGAGGCAGGGTGTGTGGGGAATTAGGCAGTGTTTGTGGGATCATAGCTGAGTCGGGTTAGTGGTCCCTTGTTTCAGCCGTGAAACCCAGTCTGAAACCTGCCGTTCCACTTCAAGGGGCACTTCAATCAATAGGGTACTGACTTTATTCCTCACAGTAGGCAGTGTGATTAGTGACAGGCAGCTGATATGGTAATCTCTGGTCGTGGGGTGCCACCTCTCCACACGGGTACATTTAAATGCATTCACCGTACTCACGTGGTAGGATTTGGGGGGGGGGGGTCGGTTACCTGAGAAATACCTGTGTGAGTCACACAGCTGCCTGGTTCAGCTAATGAGATCCTTGCTTGCGGTGATCGTGGTGTTCCACTGTATTCATCATGCCAAGGTTCGTGTGGGAGAAGTCTCCCGTCTCAATGTAGAATCGTGACTGCTAGGTAAGACACATATGCAACAGTTAGGTATCTTTATTGTGAAACGTTTCGCCTACACAGTAGGCTTCTTCAGTCAAGTACAGAAAAGTTGAAAGAAGCAGAAGATACTTGAAGACGATGTAATCAGTCCATCACCCTTAAAGTGTTGAGGTGGTCAGTCCCTCAGTCTGGAGAAGAGCATTGTTCCATAGTATGAAACAATATGGAGAAGAAGTGACAGGATGGAGCTTTTTATAGCGCCAAGAGGTGAGACGTAGGCCACTAGGAGAGGTAAGAACTCAGATGTTGAGAGGTCAGGTCCCTCTCAAATCCAGCCCCTCTCACTAGTGGAAGTTGTCGAAGTTGATTGCAGGTCTGTACCAAGATACCCTTGTGTTGCAGTGTCTGACAGATTGAACATTAAAATGGTATAAAATACCGACAGGTTGCTAGGTAAGACACATATGCAACAGTTAGGTATCTTTATTGTGAAACGTTTCGCCTACACAGTAGGCTTCTTCAGTCAAGTACAGAAAAGTTGATAGAAGCAGAAGATACTTGAAGACGATGTAATCAGTCCATCACCCTTAAAGTGTTGAGAGGGACCTGACCTCTCAACATCTGAGTTCTTACCTCTCCTAGTGGCCTACGTCTCACCTCTTGGCACTATAAAAAGCTCCATCCTGTCACTTCTTCTCCATATTGTTTCATACTATGGAACAATGCTCTTCTCCAGACTGAGGGACTGACCACCTCAACACTTTAAGGGTGATGGACTGATTACATCGTCTTCAAGTATCTTCTGCTTCTATCAACTTTTCTGTACTTGACTGAAGAAGCCTACTGTGTAGGCGAAACGTTTCACAATAAAGATACCTAACTGTTGCATATGTGTCTTACCTAGCAACCTGTCGGTATTTTATACCATTTTAATGCAGAATCGTGACTAACCGCTCGGCTCAGCCTACACCAGTCGGCACTCCAAACTGCCATGCTGAAGGTGCCTACGGCCTATTGTTTATGGGAAATGTAACCGCCGCCTAAAGCTAAGCGGCAATCTCTAACTTTAATATGTGTAATGCAGTAATTGTAGTGTATAATTAGCTTAGGAGTACGAGGTTACTTCTTATAATTAAATATACTGTACAGAACTGACACCTGTTTCTAGGCGTCCTCTTTCTCTCTCCCCTCTTATGTCCTCCATGCCCCCAAACAGGAAGGGGGGGGTGGGGTGCGTGTAACGGATTCTGGAAAATACCGATATTTTCCACAGGGTGACACAGAAAAGGGAAACTCATTCACTATCACTGTTTTTAAATTAAATAAGAAAATAATTAAAATCCATAAGATTTACTGAATTAATACATATTTACCAAAAATATCTTCATTTTATTGGAAAAATTTAGATGTCCATTAACGCTTCAAAACGTCAGCAACGTAAACAAACTGCAAAATATCATTTCATATTAAAAATGATTTGATTCAATTTTTCTCTCGAAAACAGTTTCTCACACAACCCTAGTGGATGCTCAAGCCCCAAAATTTCCTTTCTCCCTTCCCTCCAACCTTTTGGGGAACAACCTCTATCCTACCTTCCACTCCAGATTTATAAACTTTCTTGGTCATCCTGTTCTACTCCATTAATTATTGAGCCCCAAAAATGGGATTAATGACCTCCCTTTACTATAAATTAATTATTCTGTTTAACCCCAGGAGTTCTGATCATGGAAATCTAACAAGAAACAAAGATGTGACCTCTTCTTCATCCTGAGGAAGTGAGGTAAACAATGGAGTTCCCAGTGAAGAACTACTAGTGCCACCATTCAAGATAAATTTTTTGGAGGTCAGAAGGAACATCGGAAACCTCTTGGTTTCCGATGTGTGGTAAATCACAGTGAAGAGTGTACACAAGGCAAGGGCTTGCCTACCAGGCATCGCAGCAGTGATCAATAAATTGATCAGCAGTGAGAAATCCTTAGTTTTGTCGGGCAGAAGACAGGACCTGAGGAAGAGAACGTTCAGTAATGTGAATAACAGTGCCAGCAGTATGGTGGTTTTATTTTATTTCCTTTCTGGCAGGGGTGCTATGGCACTGGAGCTGGTCAAAAGCGAAGGTTACTCAAAGCAGAGGAGAAAATTTTTGCCTGAGAGAAGTGGGAGGGAAAGAGAGCCGGCACAAATGAGGCGATATTTTTTTCTTGGCTCAGATGGATTTCAAAGGTTATGAGCTGTTATCCTACCTTAGCTCATTTCAAATCCCAGTCTCATCTAAGGTATACTACCACCGCCTGGGTGGGCACCACCCACAACTGTTGACTAACACCCAGGTAATTCGGGAACTCCGCGATCCGAGAAATGTATCTCTGTATTCTGTAACCCCAGCCTCACGTGTATCAATGAACGCTAAGAAATTAATGCAGAGTGCGGCATAATGTCTACTGCAGTTGAGCTGAAGCAAATCAGATTTGGTATTCACAAGTTATCGTAAGTTATCACAAGTTATCCCAATATTTAAAAAATGGCAAATTAGAACATACGCAACCCTAAACTAATTCAAACTTTCCTCTAAGAAACACCAGCTTTGAAGACAAACCGAAAAGATATTCTCTTGTTATCTCAGAGGATCAGTATTTTAATATACACCTGTATTAATTATAAGTTTGAAAGCGCTCAGAATTTGCACCATCAAGTTATCAGTGTTGAAGGCAGCAGGTAGCTGAAGGAGACACTCGGAAATTATCGCATGGAAACCAGTATTTATAATTTTCAGTTTATTCCGTGATTTTTTTATGTAAGTACACATGTAGGAAAATAATTAGTTTTTTAAATGTACATTATATAGGATAACCCAATAAAAAGGTCAGAAAAGAGAGTTATTTTTCACAGAAATCAGTTTGATTAATAAAATTGTCATATACAGACTTGCACAACTTAAAAGCAAAGCAAAAATTCCTTTAAGGAAAACACGTGAACGTTCAATACCGACCAGAAGTTACTGCACATAATCCAGCAACATGTGCACCACATAGCCTAAAGCCAAGAAATTTTTCGACCATGAGATGAATCAGACATTAAAAATTAATGCTGCTCACAATTGATTTATTCAGAGGAATGACAAAACCAGTAGGGGTCATATAGCACCTCTCAAGAAAGAAAAAAAAATCCTTATATTTCTTAAATAGGAAAGTTTATCTTTGTTAAATTTAAAAACACGACTTTTTATTTGGTTTTAGCTTTATTGTTCTCATTTATATTGGATTTAAAATTTTCTACAATCCTGCCCCAAAAAAGTATTTGATTTGTATTTTTGGAATATTTTGAAAACTGGCAGATTGGCATCCAAACAGCTCAAAATCAACACTAAATACGGCCAAAGAATATATACCAATGTTCAGGTTTGAAGACGATCAGAAGAGGCGTTCTGCTATTTCATGGGAAGCCTTTTATTTAATAAAATTGCCAAATTGAAATTTACACAGGTAAGGTGAACGTCAAACTTTCTCTTAATGAAGTTCAGCGACCGTGAAAACTTTAAGCCGATCAGACTAGGTTTTCTCCAGTTAGTGATCTCATTCCAAGGATTCAAAATTTTCCAGTAAATTCAGTAAAATTTCAATATGCACCTACACTGACTAATCTTATGGAGGTATCATCCTTTTAAAGAATGCATCATTGTTAGTAATTTGAAGCCGATCAGAAGAAGCGTTCCTTAGTTATTAAATATAAATGAAAGTTACTATTCAATAAAATTTGCGAATTGGGACTTGTGTTGCCCAATAAAAAAATAACTTGGCATTCAGGTAACCACACTAGTGGTGACAATTTGAAACCAATCAGAAGAGTTACTTTGCAATTACGATACGGATTTTAATAATTCCAAGTTTTTTTTTTTTTTTTAAATATTTTGGTATGTTGACAAACTTTCCCGCACATTAAGCTATTGGATACTAAAGCCATTCAGAAGAGGTAAACTAAAATTTAACTATTTTACTCGTAAAATGAATAGAGTTACATCTATACGCTTTGAATGAAGCTTCGCCACCGAGGGTTTTGGAATATTTCTGCACCGTACTAGGATGCTGGCAATGGGTTTCAAAACTCCGGTCATAGGACAAGTGCATTTATCATTTGTTCCAAGTATCTTACCCAAGATGCCGTACACATGCAAGTGACAGTGGGAATAGACACTGGCAGAAGCGAATCTCATATTTTATAAGACGTTCTACCCCAAATCTGGCTTGATCAAGTACACAGGAATGAGCAAATGAACCGCTTTATGTAAAGGCGAATTAGCACCAAGAAGTCAGGCTTGGAAAAAGAGAAGAATCAGACCTGATCTATTTAATAACGTAATATGTGACCTCTCTCAATTTTAATAACAGTGTGGGAACCCTGTAATTCATGGAGCCTGACATCATAGTGCTCATTTGCAGTATAAGGCGACTTGTTTACTCATTCCCGTGTCATTGATCAAACCCAGATTTGGGTGGAAAGTTATATTAAAAGGATTCTCTGCTACCAGTGCTTTAATTCCCGAAAATTTGAAGCTGATCGGATGAGACCTTCTCGGGTTACGAGGGAAACTAAAACGAAAATTTGGAGGAAGAGAAACAGGAAGAACAAGAACCACTTGAAGGTTCACCTTCAAATTTTCCAGTTTTTTTCCATAAAAAAGGCAAAAAAAAATTATGTAAGTACGTATGTGGAAAAGTGATCTTACTTGATTACTGTTGTTAAATATACATTATGGGGGCTTGGGAAAACCTAATAAGATTTCACATTATTGCGTCTGTTGTTGGGTTTAATTTAAATAAGACAAACTGGAAAATCGAATACCAAGTTCAGCGAGACTGATCTTGATAAATTTGATGTATTTAAAAACTATGCAGTTATATTGAGCTGGCATAATGTCCACTGGACGTTAGGGCAGTGAACATTAGGTCGGTAAAGGACAAAGAACGGCAGCTACTATGTGTCCAGACAAGCGTTGGAACTATGAGTTTTGAAAGCCACCGAAGTATTTAAAGCCTATGCACTAGCTCCTGCAAAATAGCAACAGAACTTTCACGACTTTCAAAGTATATGCGGCGAACCTTAACACGACTTTGTACAAAACTAACAAGATACCACCTTTGCACGCGGGTGTCGTACTGCGGATATGAAATGAGATTTCGTTAACCTGATGAAAGTGTTCATACTCGAGGAATAAATTTCGAACGCGGTTGATTGTATCCAGATATAAGTGGAAAATAATATACATACATAAGTTGTAGACATGACGGCAATAGCGGATACGTTCTTAATGCATCGTTCTGTCTCAATCCATTCACATAAGACGTAGATTAATTATTTAATAATCTTCCTGAAATAGAGTAAGCCCAGAATGGCTTACTCTGTTTGAGAATAACTACAGAAGGAAGTTAGACTTGGATGTACACACACGATCAGCTAAAATAACCAGATGTGTTTTGGTCTCTCCTCGATCATGGAAGTGCATCCCCAGATCCATAAGCCCAGCTTCTTCTATCTCGATGACCCGAGAAAGGTATCTCCGTATGCCATATTATGGCAAAGTACGCAAAAGGAATAGTACAAAGTGCGGCATAAGTTTCTAATGCACTTAAATTTCGATGCTGAAGATGTGAGGCCAGTCAACGAGGCATTCAACGGTTATCACATGGAAACCAATTTCCCAATTTCTTAAGTAAAATCTGCGAATCAGCGCCCGTTGAACATAAAACCAGTTCGAACTTTCACTAAAATTCACCCGCTTTGAAAGTTCGAAGTCAATCAATGAGTCCAGATTTTTACTTCCTGATGACTCAAAGGCTGAAGAAATACTTCCTATCATCCCTATGACTCATGTGTATATGTGTGTGTGTGTGTGCGCAGAATTTTTCAGTTTAAGGTCACAGAAGTTCTTGGACAGGTACTCTTGAGGCAGAGAGAGAGAGTAAAGGTTGGAGTGTCCTCAGGCATCACACTGAGGACAGGATCAGATATCACGGTCCGCCAGGAGGAAACAATGTCTCTTGACATTTTCCGGGAATCGACATCTTATTCTTATGAAGAATGTGTGTGTGTGTGTGTGTGTGTGTGTGTGTGTGTGTGTGTGTGTGTGTGTGTGTGTGTGTAGTCACCTGTTTGTGGTTGCAAGAGCCGAGTCGTAGCTCCTGGCCCCGCCTCTTTGCTGTTCGTTACTAGGTCCAAACACACCCTGCTCCGAAAGCTTTATTGTACGTCTTCTTCTGTGTGTACTCACCTAATTGTACTCTCCTAATTGTGGATCTAGAGGTCGAATCATACCTCCTGGCCCCGCCTCTTCACTGGTGGTTATTAGGTAAACTCTCTCGTTGTTCCATAGCTTTATCATACCTTTTCTTAAGGCTTGTATGGATCATGCCTCCACTTCCTGACAACGCTGACTGAAGAAATACTTCCTAACATCCCTGTGACTTACTTGAGTCTTCAACTTAAAACTGTGACCCAATATTTCTGTGTCCCATCTCTGAAACATCCTGTACCTATCCACCTTGTCCATTCCTCTCAGTGTTTTAGATGTCGTTATCACGTCCCCCCTGTCCCTCATGTCCTCCTGTGTCGTCAGGTCGATTCCCCTTAACCTCTCCTCGTAGAGCATACTCCTTAGCTCCGGGACTAATCTTGTTGGACACCTTTGCACTTTCTCTAATTTCTTGACGGGCCCATACTCCAGTATGGGCCCGACGTACTCAGTGTACAGAGTCTTGAAGTCAAAGCTGTCAGCCCCATTTGTTTTTCCAGATATCCCATGCATAAAATTTGCACAATTCTGCTCTCTGTTGCCTAGAATTTGAGAGGGTTGGGTTCCTAACTGGTGTGGCGTCTAGAGCTGCACCAACACTATCTTCAGCAACCGTATCATAATAAGCACTACCAACCGTTATTTCTAGATACAGCATCTAAACAGTAACATTACCAGATGGAACACTATTTTTGTATTTCTAGATCTATACCAAGAGTACCACCACCATCTGACTCACACATATTTCCATTCACCCTATCAGTTCCTTTCAGTATTTTATACGTTATCATTTCGCCCCTAGTCCTATAGTGTCATCAAGGTGAGTTCCATTAACTTCTCATGGAACAGACCCCCCTAGCTCCGGGACTAGCCTCGTTGCAAACTTGTGTGTGTGTGTGTGTGTGTGTGTGTGTGTGTGTGTGTGTGTGTGTGTGTGTGTGTGTGTGTGTGTGTGTGTGTGTGTGTGTGTGTGTACTCGCCTAATTGTATTCACCTAATTGTAGTTGCAGGAGTCGATTCATAGCTCTTGGCCCCGCCCCTTCACTGGTCGCTACTAGGTTACTCCCTCACTGCTCTTGGAGCTTTATCATACCTTTCCGCTTCCTGACAACTCTGTGATTGAAGAAATATTTCCTAACATCCCTGTGACTCATCTAAGTCTTCATCTTCCAATTGTGACAACTTGGTGTGTCCCATCTCTGAAACATCCTGTCCCTGTCCACCATGTCGATTCCTCTCGGTATTTTATATGTTGTTATCATGTCCTCATGTCCTCCAGTGTCGTGAGGTCTATTTCCCATAACTTCTCCTTGTAGGACATGCACCTTAACTCCGGGACTAGTTTCGTTGCAAACCTCTGCACTTTCTCTAATTTCTTGACGTGCTTGGCTAGGGTGTGGGTTCCAAACCAGTACTACATACTCCACTATGGGTGTGATGTACACGGTATACAGAGTCCTGAACGACTCCTTACTGAGATGTCGGGATGCTATTCTTAGGTTTGCTAATCGCCCGTATGCCGCAGCAGTTATTTGGCTGATGTGCGCTTCAGTAGATGTGTTCGGTGTTATACTCATCCCAAGATCCTTTTTTTTTTTGAGTGAGGTTTGCAATCTTTGATCCCCTAGACTGTATTCTGTCTGCGGTCTTCTTTGCCTCTCCCCGATCTTCATGACTTTGCACTTGACGGGGTTGAACTCCAGGAGCCATTTGCTGGACTAGGCATGTAGCCTATCCAGATCCCTTTGTAGTCCTGCCTGGTCCTCCCCCGATTGAATTCTCCTCATTATCTTCGCGTCGTCTGCAAACAGAGACACTTCTGAGTCTATTCCTTCCGTCATGTCATTCACGTAAACCAGAAACAGCACCGATCCTAGGACTGACCCCTGTGGAACCCTGCTTGTCACAGCCGCCCACTCCGACACCTCGTCACGTACCATGACTCGCTGCTGCCTTCATGTCAGGTATTTTCTGATCCATTGCAGTACCTTCCGTATTGTACCTACATGGTCCTCCAGCTTTTGCACTAATCTCTCGTGTGGAACTGTGTCAAGTCTTCTTACAATCCAAGAAAATGTAATCTATCATCCCCCCTCTCTTATCTTACTGCTGTCACCTTTCACAGAACTCCAGTAGGTGTGTGCGTGTGCGTGTGCGTGTGTGTGTGTGTGTGTGTGTGTGTGTGTGTGTGTGTGTGTGTGTGTGTGTGTGTGTGTGTGTGTGTGTGTGTGTGTGTGCTCTGCTTATTATGGTTGCAGAGATCGAGTCTCAGTTCATGACCCCGCCTCTCTGCTGCCCGCTCTATCACACCTATTCTTAACGCCTGTCTAGGTCGGACCATTTCGCAGTATTTCCTAATATCCTTGTGATTCATCTGTGCTCTTAATTTCTAACTTCGACCTCATGTACCTGAGATTCACCTCTCAAACACTCTTCATGTCCACCCTGTCAATTCTTCTGATTGTTTTGTACATCGTAATGATGTCAACTCTGGTCCTTCTGTCCTCTAGTGCCATCAGGTTTATTTCTTCTAAACTCTCGCCATAGGTAATCCCTGTCAAGTCTGGGACTAGTTTCGTTGCAAACCTTTATACTTTTCCCAGCTTCTTTACATACCTAACCAGATACGGCTTCCATATTGGAGCTTCGCACCGCAAGATCGGTCGCATTTGCTGCGGTTAGTCGGTTGATGTGTGCTGCGGGTGATATGCTCGGAACTATGTTCACTCCGAAGTCTTTCTCTTTCAGGATAGTTTGCAGCCTTAGTCCCACGAGCCTGTACACTGTTTCCGCAAATCTTTGACCTCCGATTTTCATAACTTCGCATTTTCTGGGCTTAAATTCCAGTAGCTACTTGTTAGACCAATTCTGCATCTTGTCTAGATCCATTTGTAGTCTTTCCTGGTCTTCTCCCGTTTGTATTCTCCTCATTAGTTTCACATCTGTAAACAGGGACACCTACGACTCGATTTTATCTGTAATGTTTACATACGCAAGAGACATTACTGGAACACACTTGTCACACTCATTTCACCACACCACCTCCCTGCTTCTTTCCCGTTAAGTCTTTGATCTACTGTAGAGCTTCTCTTGTAGTTCCTTCCTGCTCCTCTAGCATTTGTGCCAGTCTCTAGTGAGTTATTGTATCGAACGCCTTCTTGCAATACAAGAATATACAGCCCACCCATCCCTGTGTCTCTTCCTGCCTAACTTTCGATAAATTGTTACAAAACTAGAACAGATTTGTGAGACCGGATTCACCGTCTTGAAACCCCTGCAGATTGTTAATGATTCCACTTCTTTTCAGTTAGTCCACTGATCTCTGGATAATCTTCTCCATAACCCTACACACTATGCATGCTAGTAATACTAGCCTGTATTTTAGTGTCACCTGTCTGTCTCCTTTATTTGAATATTTAGATTACACAGTTCCTCTGGTGCCTCTCAGAGAACCCATGGAGAGATTTTGTGGCGTCCCATTTCCTTCGAGATATTTAGTTCAATCATTATTTTCTTCACCTCCCCTCCCATTGTTTGGATAGTGTCCAGTCCTCGTCGATGCACTCTGACTGGCGCTCTGGCGACGTATCTGATTCTGATGTGTGTATGTGTACTTACCTACTCGTGGGTGCAAGGATCCATTCACAGCTTCTGGCTCCGCCACTTCACTGGTTGCCACTGGATCCACTCTCTCCCTGCTACATGAGCATTGTCGTATCTCTTCTTGAAGCTATGTAGGGATCCTGCCTCCACTTCCTGACAACTTTACGACTGTGACTTGTCTGAGTCTTAAACTTCCAGTTGTGGCCCTTTGATGCTTTGTCACATCTCTGAAACCTTCTGTCCCTATCCACCTTGTCAATTCCTCTCAGTATTTTGTATGATGTTATCTTGCCCCCCCCAATATCCCCTATCCTCCAGTATCGTCACGTCGATTTCCCTGAACCTCTCCTCGTAGGACACACCCCTTAGTTCAGGGACTAGTCATGTTGCAAACCTTTGCACTTTTTCTAATTACTTAACGTACTTGACCAGGTGTGGGTTCCATATTGGTGCTGCATACTCCAATATGAGCTTGACATACACGGTGTACACGGTGTAAACAATTCTTTGCTAGTATGTCGGAACGCTATTCTTAGGTTTGCCAGTCGCCCAAATGCTGCAGCAGTTATTTAGTAGATGTGCTCGGTATTATACTCGCCCCATGTTTCTTTTTCTTGAGTGAGGTTTGCAGGTCTGTGGCCTTCTTTGACCTTTCTCAATCTTCATTACTTTGCACTTGGTGGAGTTAAAGTCCAGGAGCCAGTCGCTGGACCAGGCTTTCAGCCTGTCCAGATCCAGTGTTCAGTGGTCAGTCGTCACGTGAGGTCACAGACCCTGAGCTGCTTTGGGGATTAGCGTGGACGGTTACAAAGCATGGCTTGCTTCTGCAGTGTTTTAAAAACTGAGGTTGGAGAGTTGAAGGAGGAGGTCTTGCTTCTCCAGGAGGAGATTAGGAGGCTGAAGGTCCACCTCAATGGGCCTGGGAGAGAGTGTGAGGTGGTTGGAGATGTGGGGAATGAGGCTTCTAGCAGTGAGTTGCAGTCTGTCTCTCACTGTGAGGAGGCTGTAGGTGGGGAGGTAGCAACGGCTACCAGCAGTGAGGTGCAGCCCAGCACCTGCTACAAGTGGCGAGTTGTTCACAGTAATGGGAGGCGCATCAGAGTAAGGAAAGTTAAGAGTGAAGATCTGAAGGTAGGAAATCGCTTCTCTGTTCTCCAGGATGAATGTACTTCAGTGGCCAGTGAAGGTAAGGGTACTACTGCCCCTGCTAATGAAGGTAAGCGCATTCTTGTGGTTGGTGACTCTCAGGTAAGAAATGTTGACCGTGCTTTTTGTAATAGGAATAAGAAGATGAGAGATAGAGTGTGCTTCCCTGGAGCTGGTGTTGGGGACATTGTCAACAGGCTGGATAATATCATGTCAGGTAATGGAAACAAGCCCATTATCTGTCTCAGTGCTGGTGGAAATGATATTGGGAAGGGTAGGAGAGAAGAGCTGCTAGATAAGTACAGGTCAGCTATAGATTTCATTAAGTTTAAGGGAGGGATCCCAATCATATGTAGCATCTTGCCTAGAAGGGGAGTAGGAAATGAATGGTTGTCTAGGGCAATTGGTGTAAATTGCTGGCTAGACAGATACTGCAAGGAACTTGCAATCCCATTCATTGACAACTGGAACAACTTTTATGGCAAACATGATATGTATGCAAGGGATGGGGTACATCTCTCTGGGGCAGGGGTGGTAGCACTTGCTGACTCGATTGAGAAGGCCATTGGTGAAATGCCTATGATTTTAAACTGATGGAAGATAGAGGTATGGGTGTGTGTGGGAAACAAGCAGGTTGCAACACTAGGGTTGGAAACAGTAAATGTATAAAAGGCATTCAGCATGAAGTTATAAATAAAGACAATAGAACAGGTCAGCAAACAAAGGGGGACAGCAGAGGGCAGCAAGGGACTAGCTCCCTTAAGGTTTACTATACTAATAGCAGGAGTGTTAGAAATAAGATAGATGAGCTAAGATTAATTGCAAGTGCAGGAAACATAGATATTATTGCTATAACAGAGACCTGGCTCAATCTGAAAGATAGAGAGATGCCCTCTGAATGTCACATACAAGGCTATAAATTATTCCACACTGACAGGGTCAACAGGAAAGGTGGTGGAGTAGCGATGTATGTCAGAGACAATTTAAATTGTTGTGTTAGACAAGATATTAAATTAGAAGCGTCAGCCACTGAATCTGTTTGGTTACAGCTTCTCGTGGGCCGAGAAAAACTAATTTTGGGTGTGATTTACAGGGCCCCAAATCTTGATAGGGAGTGCAGTAAACTTCTATGGGACGAAATTCGTAAGGCATCTACATACGAAAATGTTGTGCTAATGGGAGATTTCAACTATAGACAGATTGACTGGAGCAATTTGACAGGAAATTTAGAGTCGGGTGACTTTCTTGATACGATCCAGGATTGTTTTTTAAAACAGTTTGTGACAGAGCCAACTAGGGGAAATAACCTCCTTGACTTGGTTCTTGCCAGTAGGGAAACACTAATTAATAATCTTGAGGTTAATGATGAGCTTGGGGAGAGTGATCACAAATCACTCAGTTTTAACATATCATGGAATTCCCCTAATAATGGCAATCAAGTCTCCGTCCCTGACTTTCGCTTGGCTGATTTCATAGGACTGAAAAATTACTTAGGTGGGCTGAACTGGAATGACCTGACTAGGGGTCAGGTAGGTGGTGATGGTTGCCGATATGATGCTTTCCAGGGCATAGTTCTAGCTGCTCAGTCAAATTATGTTCCAAATAGGGAAATCAGATCAAACAAAAATGATCCTAAATGGATGAACAATAGATTAAAATATCTGATTGGTCAAAAGAGAGGCATATATAGGCAAATCAAAAGAGGAGAGGGGCAATTAAGAAATCGATATATTCAGTTAAAGAGAGAAATAAAAAAGGGAATTAGAAAAGCAAATAGAGATTATGAGGTTAAAGTTGCAAGAGAATCGAAGACTAACCCAAAAGGATTCTTTCAGGTATACAGAAGTAAGATCAGGGACAAGATAGGCCCACTCAAAAGTTCCTCGGGTCAGCTCACTGACAGTGATAAGGAAATGTGTAGAATTTTTAACACATACTTCCTCTCAGTTTTTACACAGGAGGATACCAGCGATATTCCAGTAATGATAAATTATGTAGAACAGGACGATAATAAACTGTGCACTATTAGGGTCACAAGTGACATGGTCCTTAGGCAAATAGATAAATTAAAACCTAACAAATCCCCAGGCCCTGATGAACTGTATGCAAGGGTTCTAAAGGAATGTAAAGAGGAGCTTAGCACACCTTTGGCTAATCTTTTCAACATATCACTACAAACTGGCATGGTGCCAGATAAGTGGAAAATGGCAAATGTGATACCTATTTTCAAAACAGGAGACAGGTCCTTAGCTTCGAACTATAGACCAATAAGCCTAACCTCCATAGTGGGAAAATTTATGGAATCAATAATTGCCGAGGCAGTTCGTAGCCACCTTGAAAAGCATAAATTAATCAACGAATCTCAGCATGGTTTTACAAAGGGGCGTTCCTGCCTTACGAATTTATTAACTTTTTTCACTAAGGTATTTGAGGAGGTAGATCATGGTAATGAATATGATATTGTGTATATGGACTTCAGTAAGGCTTTTGACAGGGTCCCACATCAGAGACTATTGAGGAAAATTAAAGCACATGGAATAGGAGGAGAAATTTTTTCCTGGATAGAGGCATGGTTGACAAATAGGCAGCAGAGAGTTTGCATAAATGGGGAGAAATCAGAGTGGGGAAGCGTCACGAGCGGTGTTCCACAGGGGTCAGTGTTGGGCCCCCTACTGTTCACAATCTACATAAACGACATAGATGAGGGCATAAAGAGCGACATCGGCAAGTTTGCCGATGACACCAAAATAGGCCGTCGAATTCATTCTGACGAGGACATTCGAGCACTCCAGGAAGATTTGAATAGACTGATGCAGTGGTCGGAGAAGTGGCAGATGCAGTTTAATATAGACAAATGCAAAGTTCTAAATGTTGGACAGGACAATAACCATGCCACATATAAACTAAATAATGTAGATCTTAATATTACGGATTGCGAAAAAGATTTAGGAGTTCTGGTTAGCAGTAATCTGAAACCAAGACAACAGTGCATAAGTGTTCGCAATAAAGCTAATAGAATCCTTGGCTTCATATCAAGAAGCATAAATAATAGGAGTCCTCAGGTTGTTCTTCAACTCTATACATCCTTGGTTAGGCCTCATTTAGATTATGCTGCACAGTTTTGGTCACCGTATTACAGAATGGATATAAATTCTCTGGAAAATGTACAAAGGAGGATGACAAAGATGATCCCATGTATCAGAAACCTTCCCTATGAGGATAGACTAAGGGCCCTGAAACTGCACTCTCTAGAAAGACGTAGAATTAGGGGGGATATGATTGAGGTGTATAAGTGGAAGACAGGAATAAATAAAGGGGATGTAAATAGTGTGCTGAAAATATCTAGCCTAGACAGGACTCGCAGCAATGGTTTTAAGTTGGAAAAATTCAGATTCATTAGGGATATAGGAAAGTACTGGTTTGGTAATAGAGTTGTGGATGAGTGGAACAAACTCCCAAGTACCGTTATAGAGGCCAGTACGTTGTGTAGCTTTAAAAATAGGTTGGATAAATACATGAGTAGATGTGGGTGGGTGTGAGTTAGACCTGATAGCTTGTGCTAACAGGTCGGTTGCCGTGTTCCTCCCTTAAGTCAATGTGACCTGACCTGACTAGGTTGGGTGCATTGGCTTAAGCCGGTAGGAGACTTGGACCTGCCTCGCATGGGCCAGTAGGCCTTCTGCAGTGTTCCTTCGTTCTTATGTTCTTATGTTCTTTTATAATTTGTAGATCTGTGTGGGTGTGTTTCCGTGCACATGTATGTATAATTAGACCTATTTATCATTGCATATAGCTACAGGAGGAGAGGTCTTTGCGGTCTTTAGTGTTTATTCTATCATATATAATTTTTTAAAGTTTCTGGTTGTTGTATGACTTACTACTTCCTCTAATTTTACTTGTCTAAACGCAATCCGTTGTTTATATAGGTGAGTCACAGCCCCTGGTCACATCTCTTAACTCCTATCGACCTGTTTTACTTACTCCTTGCCTCCAGGGACCGATCGTACCTACTCTTGAAACTGCACCTCCACAAGTTAATCTAGTGCCTTTCCCAAACCATCTTCAAATCAGAAAAGTACTTACTAGCGTCCCCATGGTTCAAGTGCGCCAGCAGTGTTGCCCGGGTCTCTTGACTTGTATCTCAAACAATTTGTCCCTATCCACTCGAATCACTTTTGCCTTTCAAGGTGTCTCGATCTCTGGAATTAGACTTATCACCTTTTTCCTCGGAAAAAAGAATCTGATTACATTTCATTTCCAAGGCGCTGTATGACTTCTAAAGGTTTAACACTTCCCCTTGATTTTAATAATAATAAAATAACCGCCATTAGTATGTTATTATGTTATTTCATGTTCTTTACACAAGGATGGTTAGTTGGAGTTGCTTGACCTTTTCCTTATAAGATGCTCCTTCATCTCTGGTACTAATCTCGAGGCGAAACTTTGGGTCTTAGGATTCTTCGTGTTTTATAAAATATTTTTATCTTAGTTTTGCATGGACATTCTTGTTAAAGTTCCTAAAAAAAAAAAAACTCTTATGGTGGTTAATCTTGCTTGTGTCTTCCAGTGATATGCTCATTGTAATGCGTACTCCCAGTTGTTTCCCAGTACGATATATTTATTTTTTTTTAGTTAAGACTGAACTCTTGTTCAGGTCTTCATTGTTTTATGGCAAGTTGTTCAAAAACTCGTGTTTTTTGTCTCGATAGCTGCTTGCAAAATGCCGTTTCAACCATTCCGGTAACCAGTTGAGTACTTCCACTGTAACAAGTTAAGTACTTCCTCTGTTACTCCTGCCTGTCTTTCCATATTTTTTTAGATCACTTTCATGTATCGCACGAAGTCAAATACTGTTTCCGGTTTTAAGAGCATGCAGTCTACTGTCCTTGTCTATATTGTGCTCGCAAAGTGGAGGCGCAGGCAAGAGTAACAGGAAACGTATTCATGTTGATACAGGAAAGAGAGAGAGAGAGGAAATTATGAACGAGAGAGGGGGAAAAGGTGGAGATTGAATGTAAAAGAAGACGAGAGAGGAAAATGAGGAAAGAGGGGAACCGGTTGGACAAGCACTTTGTAAATATTGGATTCAGTCAGATGCAGTGTTGGGCTTGTGTTGACTGCTGGAACTCTGATGTTAGTTCATGAATACTCATGACGCTTGAGTAATCATGGACCACCCTAGACGCAGTAGTAGTGATTGTAATCGTAGTAGTAGTAGTAATAGTAATGATAGTATAGAAGCAGTAGTTTGAGTTAAAACAGCAGATCATATTCTGTTTAGACTTTTTGTATTAAATATCTATGTACATATTTTAAAACGAATTTGCATTAGTTTACCAATATTTTTTCAAGCCGAGAATGCATCCAGAGAAGGATGGATGATAAGAACTTTCTGCTGTATTTTTACTAATCTAAAGAAAAATAGGGATAACTGGACGGTAGTTAGTCTTCAGTAAGTAGCCACGATAGAGACCTTAAAGTGTCCTGCAGTCTTTCTTTCCCATGTCTTTTCATATACTGGACTCTGAGTGGCATAAAAAATGTGGAATATTCCCAACTTAGGAACGCCTCAAACTACACACAACTGCAATCACGAACACCACAAGCTACACAACTATACTTACGAACACCAAAAGCTACACACAACTGCAATAGCGAACGCCACAAGCTACACACAACTATACTTACGAACACCACAAGCTGCACACAACTGTACTTACGAACGCCACAAGCTACACACAACTGTACTTACGAACACCACAAGCTACACACAACTATACTTACGAACACCACAAGCTGCACACAACTGTACTTACGAACACCACAAGCTACACACAACTGTACTTACGAACACCACAAGCTACACACAACTGTACTTACGAACACCACAAGCTACACACAACTGTACTTACGAACACCACAAGCTACACACAACTGTACTTACGAACACCACAAGCTACACACAACTGTACTTACGAACACCACAAGCTACACACAACTGTACTTACGAACACCACAAGCTACACACAACTGTACTTACGAACACCACAAGCTACACACAACTGTACTTACGAACACCACAAGCTACACACAACTGTACTTACGAACACCACAAGCTGCACACAACTGTACTTACGAACACCACAAGCTACACACAACTGTACTTACGAACACCACAAGCTACACACAACTGTACTTACGAACACCACAAGCTACACACAACTGTACTTACGAACACCACAAGCTACACACAACTGTACTTACGAACACCACAATCTACACACAACTGTACTTACGAACACCACAAGCTACACACAACTGTACTTACGAACACCACAAGCTACACACAACTGTACTTACGAACACCACAAGCTACACACAACTGTACTTACGAACACCACAAGCTACACACAACTGTACTTACGAACACCACAAGCTACACACAACTGTACTTACGAACACCACAAGCTACACACAACTGTACTTACGAACACCACAAGCTACACACAACTGTACTTACGAACACCACAAGCTACACACAACTGTACTTACGAACACCACAAGCTGCACACAACTGTACTTACGAACACCACAAGCTGCACACAACTGTACTTACGAACACCACAAGCTGCACACAACTGTACTTACGAACGCCACAAGCTACACACAACTGTACTTACGAACACCACAAGCTACACACAACTATACTTACGAACACCACAAGCTGCACACAACTGTACTTACGAACGCCACAAGCTGCACACAACTGTACTTACGAACACCACAAGCTGCACACAACTGTACTTACGAACACCACAAGCTGCACACAACTGTACTTACGAACACCACAAGCTGCACACAACTGTACTTACGAACACCACAAGCTGCACACAACTGTACTTACGAACACCACAAGCTGCACACAACTGTACTTACGAACACCACAAGCTGCACACAACTGTACTTACGAACACCACAAGCTGCACACAACTGTACTTACGAACACCACAAGCTGCACACAACTGTACTTACGAACACCACAAGCTGCACACAACTGTACTTACGAACACCACAAGCTGCACACAACTGTACTTACGAACACCACAAGCTACACACAACTGTACTTACGAACACCACAAGCTACACACAACTGTACTTACGAACACCACAAGCTACACACAACTGTACTTACGAACACCACAAGCTGCACACAACTGTACTTACGAACACCACAAGCTGCACGCAACTGTACTTACGAACACCACAAGCTACACACAACTGTACTTACGAACACCACAAGCTACACACAACTGTACTTACGAACACCACAAGCTACACACAACTGTACTTACGAACACCACAAGCTGCACACAACTGTACTTACGAACACCACAAGCTACACACAACTGTACTTACGAACACCACAAGCTACACACAACTGTACTTACGAACACCACAAGCTACACACAACTGTACTTACGAACACCACAAGCTACACACAACTGTACTTACGAACTCCACAAGCTACACACAACTGTACTTACGAACACCACAAGCTACACACAACTGTACTTACGAACACCACAAGCTACACACAACTGTACTTACGAACACCACAAGCTACACACAACTGTACTTACGAACACCACAAGCTGCACACAACTGTACTTACGAACACCACAAGCTGCACACAACTGTACTTACGAACACCACAAGCTACACACAACTGTACTTACGAACACCACAAGCTGCACACAACTGTACTTACGAACACCACAAGCTACACACAACTGTACTTACGAACACCACAAGCTGCACACAACTGTACTTACGAACACCACAAGCTACACACAACTGTACTTACGAACACCACAAGCTGCACACAACTGTACCTACGAACACCACAAGCTACACACAACTGTACTTACGAACACCACAAGCTGCACACAACTGTACTTACGAACACCACAAGCTACACACAACTGTACTTACGAACACCACAAGCTGCACACAACTGTACTTACGAACACCACAAGCTGCACACAACTGTACTTACGAACACCACAAGCTACACACAACTGTACTTACGAACACCACAAGCTACACACAACTGTACTTACGAACACCACAAGCTGCACACAACTGTACTTACGAACACCACAAGCTACACACAACTGTTCTTACGAACACCAGAAGCTACACACAACTGTACTTACGAACACCACAAGCTGCACACAACTGTACTTACGAACACCACAAGCTACACACAACTGTACTTACGAACACCACAAGCTACACACAACTGTACTTACGAACACCACAAGCTGCACACAACTGTACTTACGAACACCACAAGCTACACACAACTGCATTTATGAATTTACTTTAAAACACTGTCAGCAGCGTCTAGGACTTCTTAAATTTTTAGTGGTTCCGAGAAGTATATAAAACTCCTTAGATCTAAATTGGTCCAAGAACCTTCTAGGACCTCTAGGGTGTCCATTATTGCAAGAAACATTTAGGACCTATTACTCTTAGAGCTGCACTGGTCGCCGGAGGAAAGTGGCGTCACTGGGGACTTGAAGATTGAAACTAATAGATTAGTATTAAGATTTTTTAATTTCTAATTACTGCATTGAGAAGTACTGTATACAGTAACTCTGGCTAATAAAGTACTGTATATAATAACACTAACAAAGTGCTGCCTTCAGTAACATATACAATAACACTAACAAATTACTGTATACAGTAACATATACAATAACACTAACTAACAAAGTGCTGTATACAGTAACATATACAATAACACTAACTAACAAAGTGCTGTATACAGTAACATATACAATAACACTAACTAACAAAGTGCTGTATACAGTAACATATACAATAAAACTAGCTAACAAAATACTGTATACAGTAACACTAGCTAACAAAATATTGTATACAATAACACTAGCCAACAGAATTTAACTTTTCATCCAGTTCAGAATTCAGAATGAATGTTGTAAGGTAACTGCGATGCGTTGATTACGAGCCTAACATTGTTTACTCTCTTACGCAAAGATTTTTTATATTTTTTGATCAACCTTGAAAAGACAAAATGTTGAAGAATCACCTGATATATGATGCCTAACATTCAAAGGTGTTATGTATAAATATTAAATGTGGTGTAAGCAATGATAACTGATAGTTATTAACGTAAATTCAGTACATATATGCATAGCAAAAGTAACTGATCGCTATGTTTCCCCTGATATTTCTTCTCCGTGATGGCTGTCTTGGTGAAATCGTTCACGCTGGGGTTTAATTTCACGGAAACTCTACCTGCTGGAGTAAACCCAACTTCAGATTTGAAATCAACGTTTCAAAGTTAGCTAAAAAATGTGGGTTTTAAATGTGACCTGAAGCCTTTTGTGGCTAGTGTAGTCTGAAAGCCCATAGGATGCACAGCATTACGGGCTAAATTGGGATCTATGAAATACTGAGTGAATGTAAGAAGTGTTGGCGGAGGTAATGAATAAGTGCTAGTGAAGGTAATTACTAAGTGTTAGTGGTAGGTCATGATCTGGTTTACTGGAGGCAATGACCAGGTGTCATTACTATTGGAAGTAATAACCAGATAATAGTGGAAATAATAACCAGGTGTTAGCGTTAGTGGAAATAATAACCAGGTGTTAGCGTTAGTGGAAATTATAACCAGGTGTTAGTGGAAATAACAATCTGATGTTAGTGGAAATAACAACCAGATGTTAGTGGAAATAATAACCAGGTGTCACTAGAAATAATAACCAGGTGTCAGTGGAAATAATAACCAGGTGTCAGTGGAAATAACCAGGTGTTAATGGAAATAACAACCCGGTGTCAGTGGAAATAACAACCAGGTGTTAGTGGAAATAACGACCCGGAGTCAGTGGAAATAACTACCAGGTGTTAGTGGAAATAATAACCAGGTGTTAGTGGGGGTAATACTTCAGTAATCTGAACATTCACTCGGTCACATTATCCTGGAAATTGGTACAATATTATCCTGGAAACTGGTACAATATTATCCTGGAAACTGGTACAATATTATCCTGGAAACTGGTACAATATTATCCTGGAAACTGGTACAATATTATCCTGGAAACTGGTACAATATTATCCTGGAAACTGGTACAATATTATCCTGGAAACTGGTACAATATTATCCTGGAAACTGGTACAATATTATCCTGGAAACTGGTACAATATTATCCTGGAAACTGGTACAATATTATCCTGGAAACTGGTACAATATTATCCTGGAAACTGGTACAATATTATCCTGGAAACTGGTACAATATTATCCTGGAAACTGGTACAATATTATCCTGGAAACTGGTACAATATTATCCTGGAAACTGGTACAATATTATCCTGGAAACTGGTACAATATTATCCTGGAAACTGGTACAATATTATCCTGGTAACTGGTACAATATTATCCTGGAAACTGGTACAATATTATCCTGGAAACTGGTACAATATTATCCTGGTAACTGGTACAATATTATCCTGGTAACTGGTACAATATTATCCTGGAAACTGGTACAATATTATCCTGGAAACTGGTACAATATTATCCTGGTAACTGGTACAATATTCTGGAAACTGGTACAATGTTATCCTGGAAACTGGTACAATATTATCCTGGTAACTGGTACAATATTATCCTGGAAACTGGTACAATATTATCCTGGTAACTGGTACAATATTATCCTGGAAACTGGTACAATATTATCCTGGAAACTGGTACAATATTATCCTGGAAACTGGTACAATATTATCCTGGAAACTGGTACAATATTATCCTGGAAACTGGTACAATATTATCCTGGTGGTACAATATTATCCTGGAAACTGGTACAATATTATCCTGGAAACTGGTACAATATTATCCTGGAAACTGGTACAATATTATCCTGGAAACTGGTACAATATTATCCTGGAAACTGGTACAATATTATCCTGGAAACTGGTACAATATTATCCTGGAAACTGGTACAATATTATCCTGGAAACTGGTACAATATTATCCTGGAAACTGGTACAATATTATCCTGGAAACTGGTACAATATTATCCTGGAAACTGGTACAATATTATCCTGGAAACTGGTACAATATTATCCTGGAAACTGGTACAATATTATCCTGGAAACTGGTACAATATTATCCTGGAAACTGGTACAATATTATCCTGGAAACTGGTACAATATTATCCTCTTCGCTGAAACATGAAAGTAGAGAAATATCTTATCTGGGAAAGATAGTCGAGTACCATCATCCTCGCTCAAACAAATCGAATAATATCTTCACTATAAGAGAAGGTCGAATAATATCATCCTCATTGTAAAGAATGTCGAATATCATCCTCATTGTAAAGAAGGTCGAATAATATCATTCTCGCTGAAACAGAAGGTTGAATAATATCCTCACTGCAACAGTAGGTCGACTAATATCCTCACTGCAACAGTGGGTCGAATAATATCCTCACTGTAACAGGTCGAATAGTATCATCCTCACTGTAACACGTCGACTAACAACATTCTCACTGCAACAGAAGGTCGAATAACATCATCCTCACTGCAATAAAAGGTCGAATAACATCATCCTCACTGCAGCAGAAGGTCGAATAACATCATTGTAACAGAAGGTCGAATATCATCGTCAGCCGAATATAACGAAAATCACTTAAGTTCAAATCTCAGGTTCTCTCCCTAACGCTTCTGTTGATTTCATCTCCACCAGAGATATTTAATGTTAAATATTCCGTTGTTAGATGTTACTTTTAACCTGGAGGAAATATGGGCCGGGAGGTAAGTTTGTCTCTGAAGAAGTGAGCAAACACTTGAAATTTAACGGGAAATCCGTGGAAATTGCTGTTATATGACGACGATTTGTCTGGCGAAAGTTTATGGAACCGACCGTGTAACTGTGAATAATGGAGAGGAGGAGGAGGCAGGGGAAAGAGAGAGAGAGAGAGAGAGAGAGAGAGGGACGGGGACGGGGACGGGGACGGGGACGAAGTTGGTATCCTTGGGGTGAAATTTAACTCTAAGCTGATAATGAAGAACCATGCTTACAGCGCTTCGATGTGTCTCGTATCTGCTCGGGAGTAGAGGTTGCAAGATTCTGTACGAGGCACAAGTACGCTCACACGTGGAGTATGTTCCACTTTCTTGGATTGCCTTCCCTCCGTGTCTCATCTGCGACTTCTTGACAGAATAGAGAACAGAGCAAGACGTCTCATCTCTCGCCTGGACCCATCCTGGATAGATCTGTCTTTTCAGCAGAGCCTTCAACACCGGAGGGATGTGGGTGGCCTTACTGTTATGTACAAGGCCAATATTGCCATAGTGCAACACTTCGCTCAACTCCGAGGACAGCGAGAAGTGAGCTTCTACACAACAAGACGGGCAGCAAGCAGCAACTTCACCTTAACTGTACTCTTCTCCAGAACATCACTTCGTCTGAGATAATTTTATCCCTAGGACGACTCGTATCTGGAACATGTTCGTGTAGCATAATGATATCAACGAAATAAAGTCAATTGATCAAATGAAATTGCTGGTTCACAGACGGCTCCAACTTTATCCTGTTCCCTACTTGTATGTCTCATAACAAAGAGGCTTTAAAATGAGGTGATGTAGGTAACAGCTCTAAGCTTGTCAATAAAGTTAGAAACTTTAACCTAACCTTGTAAAATCCTGTGTAAAACAAAAAACAGAAGAGAAAATGAGAGAGGTAATGAGAGAATGAGACTGAATGAGAGAATGAGACTGAATGAGAGAATGAGATAGAGAGAGAATGAGCAACAGAATTAGAAACACACAGAATGAGAGAAAATGAGACACACAATGAGAGAATGAGAGACAGAATGAGACGCAGAATGAGAGAGAAAGAGAGATGGAAGGGGAGCTAAACGGAAAAGAACGAAAAACATGGAGAGAGTGTGGAAGAAAAAACAACAGATAGAGACGCGGAGGAAGGGTGAGATGATAATTGAAACAATAATATAATAATAGTAACAGCGTACATTATTTATACATTTTTAACTTAATTCTAGTATTATCTCATTATTCACACATTATTACTCTATAATTATCCTATTAATATTTATAGAGCATATTATAATTTCTAAATATATATATTTTCCACCATGTTGTCTATTTCACCAATATCTGTTTCATTAACGAACTTTATCTCCCTAGATTTTATCTCTTAAATAACCCGCAAACAGGAGAAAGAAAAGCTTATAACAACGTTTCGAACCATCCACAAATCACACTGTATATGGTCCAAGTCGGACCGATACGTCATCATAAGCTTTTGTATCTCGTACGAGCGGGTTATTTGTGTATTGTTCCAGTCAGGGTATTGTGCCTCTCTGTTCTTTAGTCTGTCTTTTGTTACCTGTAGTTCCCTATATTGTAGACCTGTGACCCCAGTGGTGCGTTGGGGGAACGGAGGGTGGGGGGCCTGTTTAGAATTTTGTCTCGATGTGTCAGCTTCCTTCAAGTGTTGTAGATTTTTCCAAAAGAATTTACACGTGTCCATCAAATTGTTCTCTAGGCTTCTTTTTTTTTTTTTTTTTTAAAAAGCATCTTTGGATTTTTTTTTCGCTGGATTTTACTAAATTTTTCCTTGAATTCAGAAATAACCCGCACATAGGAGAAAGAATTTTTGATGACGTTTCGGTCCGACTTGGACAACTAGCTAATCATACACTAACATGTCGGACCGAAAGGTCATTAGTACCTTTCCACATGCGAATTATTTGTGAATTGTTCAAGTCACGGTATTGTGTGACTTTATTCTTCTTAAAATGCAGTTTAGAGAACAAGTTTGGTTTAAATTGATGACATTTTTTGTTGTACAAAATATAGCATTAATTCTGTTAGTTATAAGACCTTTGCCTAAATCAGGAGTCTCCAAACTGCGGCCCGCGGGCCACATGCGGCCCGCCACAAGAACTTATGCGGCCCGTAGCAACTTGAAATATTTATAAATAGCAAAACTAATAAACCCTCATTTTCAGTCACTTAAACTAAGGATTTTGTTGCTCATAACAAATTATGCCAAAATTTGTACAAATTATAGTTTTGATCTTGTGGAATACAATGTACGTCGGCACTATGAAACCGAACGTAAACAAAGTTATTTCCAATTCACAGAAAGACAGCGTCAAAAAGAAATTAATGCAATGCAGGTTGCTTCCCCCACAAGGTGTATGATGGAAGCAGCGGGAGAGTTATGCCCAGAAAAAGCAAATCTGTTCAAAATGTTCAGTCTTGTTCCAAATACTTTTGTTCGAAGAATTGAGGTTTTATTCTCTCGATGAATGATGCGACACACAGAAAATATGTGGATATATATATATATATATATATATATATATATATATATATATATATATATATATATATATATATATATATATATATATATATATAGAACAACCACTGTGAATAAATAGTGAAATTCCAAGCGCCCTCGTGAGTACTCACATTATCAAGGCACTATAAAAATAAAAGGTTAACAGGAAGACATATAAGAACGAGACTACACCTCGATGTCACCCCACAACAACACCTGACTTTTTAAGATGTAAATAGGTAGAAAGTGATCCGTGAAACACAACATATATTCTTCCCAAAACTTTATTTAATGCACCTTAAATTCTTCCCAAATTTTATTAATTATAAATGAATCCAATTTATATAAACCAAAGGAAATATTCAAATTTCAAAACTTTCTTAGGCTTTTGAAAATCAATTGGATGGTTAAAAATCCATCAGTATTTTGGGGGGAATTTTTTATCTAAACTTTATTAAACTGCCAGGATTTTTAAATACAACTTGGGTATTAAAAGTCTTAAGAAGAGAAGGCATATCAACCAAGTTTTCATGGTAAGGGAGAACCAACATAATTTTAGTTGAATAAGGATGGTTGTCCCTTTTTGATTTGTAAAAAGTATTTCTAGCAATTTTGAAGGATTTATCAATTAGGTATCTTTGGTATTTTAGATCATTAGCTATTTCATAAATTTTGGAGATTTCTTCATCTATGAACTTTGGACTACAAATACGTAAAGTTTAACTCTGTCTTGATGTGATGAATAATAGTGTACATAGGAACAATAATTTGTTTGTTTTCTATAAATTTTAAATTTAAAATCATTGGTACCCATAATTAAAACATCTAGGAAAGGCAATGAGTTATTTTCTTGGATGTTTGATGTTTGGTGGACCTGTGGGTTAGAGCGTCATTTGATTTTCGCTCACATCATGGATTCGAGTCCTTGTCTAGTCGCAGTGTTGTTATTGATCAATACCACTCGTTCGTGGTTACAATAATATAAAATACTGCTTGTTGGATTAGTACACCAAAACAGGGAGTAGAATGAAATTAGCTCATAGGCTCCAGTGAAGAGGATCAGCCTCTTCACTGGTTGCTACTAGGTCACTCCATCCCTGTTCTGTGAGCTTTATTATACCTCTTCTTAAAGCTATGTATGGATCCTGCCTCCACCACCTCACTTTCCAGACTATTCCACTTCCTGGCAGCTCTGTCTTAAGAAATGCTTCCTGACATCCCTATGACTCATCTGAGTCTTAAGTTACAATTGTGACCCCTCGATGGTGTGTCCCATCTTTGCAACATCCTATCCCTGTCCACCTTGTCGATTCCTCTCATTATTTTATGCTACCCCTGTACCTCGTGTCCTCCAGTGTCATCAGGTCGATTTCCTTTAACCTCTCCTGTGTGTGTGTGTGTGTGTGTGTGTGTGTGTGTGTGTGTGTGTGTGTGCGCGCGTGCGTGCGTGCAGTCATTTTAGTTTCCAAAGGAAGAGCATTGGCTACTTCCCCCCCCCCCCCAAAAAAAAAAAAAAATTCCCTCCAACTTTTCGCTTTTCTTATGCTCATAACTCGACTCTAATGGACTCCAGATTTTCAGTGGTTGATTCTTAGAACAACTTGCAAGTGCAGGTTCTCTCTTGCCAAAGTTGTTGAACCCATTCCCTGCATCCTGGAAAGGTTCCAGTGGCTTTTAAAACCCTCAGTGGCTTTACTTCAAACGTTCAGAGAAAATTGTTACCTAGTTGGATGACGACGGAGAATGAAATTCAAATGAAGGTGAAGATCAAACCATTTTTGTTAGTGTGAAATATTCCCGTTAAATCACCTTAAGCAAGTTTCTGTTTACTACTTCTGAACGGCTTCAATATTTAATGACTGATGCATTAAAGGGCCAGAATGGTATTTAAGTTTATTTGTGTGTGTGTGCTGGTTTTCAAACTTCCACCAATTGTGGGTTTTATTAAAACTGAGTTTGTCGCTAAAACGAGATGTGCACATTTCACTTTTCTAATTTTATTAAATAAATTATTGCTCGTGTAATCAATAGAGAATGCCTCTTCTGATCACCTTCAAACCCTATACGCTGCTTTATCATAACAAAGTGTTGGAAGTGTGTTAGTATTGATTTTGGGCTGTGTGGGTGTCAGTTTGCCAGTTTCTCAAAGCTACATTACCAAACTGGATTTTCTGAAATAAAATTCTTAAAGAATTGTCGACAATTTGAAATAGAATATTTTTTATTATTAGCACATCGGCCGTTTCCCACCAAGGCAGGGTGGCCCGCAAAAGAAAAACTTTCACCACCATTCACTCCATCACTATCTTGCCAGAGGTGTGCTTACACTACAGTTATAAAATTGCAACATTAACACCCCTCCTTCAGAGTGCAGGCACTGTACTTCCCATCTCCACGACTCTAGTCCGGCCTGCCGGTTTCCCCGAATCCCTTCATAAAAATTACCCTGCTCGCACTCCAACAGCACGTCAAGTCCTAAACACCATTTGTCTCCATTTGCTCCTATCTAACGCGCTCACGCATGCATGCTGGAAGTCCAAGCCCCTCGCACACAAGACCTCCTTTACCCACTCCCTCCAACCTTCCCTAGGACGACCTCTACCCCGCCTTCCCGCCACTACATTCTATTTCCTCTCTACATGTCCGAACCACCTCAACAACCCCCTCCCTCAGCTCTCTGGATGAGTTTTGGTAATCCTGCACCTCCTCTTAATTTCCAAAATACGAATTCTCTCCATTATATTCACATCACACATTGCCTTCAGTCATGTCATCTCCACCGCCTCCAGCCTTTTCCTTGTTGCAACAATCACCACCCATGCTTCACACCCATATAATTATGAATGTTGAAATAACTATGCTCTCATACATTCCCCTCTTTGCTTTCATGGATAAAGTTCTTTGTCTCCAAAGATTAATCAGTGCACCACCTACCTTTTTCCCCTCGTCAATTCTGTAATTGACCCCATCTTTCATAGACCCATCTGCTGACACGTCCACTGAATATATTCATCTCCTCCATACTCTCACTCTAAACTGATATCCAATCTTTCGTTACCTAATTTTTGTGATATCCTCAGCACCTTACTCTTTCTTATATTCACTTTTAATTTTCATCTTTTACATACCCAACCAAACTCATCCACCAGCCTCGGCAACTTTTCTTCAGTATCTCCCAAAAGCACAGTGTCATCAGCAAAGAGCAACTGTGACAACTCCCTCTTTGTGTTAGATTTTTATCTCTTAACCCCACACTTCTTGCCAACGCCCGAGCATCTCAAAATATATTGAACAACCATCGCGACATCACACATCCTTGTCTAAGGCCTACTGGGAAATACTCTCCCTCTCTCCTACATACTCTAACCTGAACCTCACTATTCTCGTAAAACTTTTCACCGCTTTCAGTAACCTACCTCCTATTCCATACATTTGCAACATCTGCCACATCGCCCCCTATCCACCCTGTCATACACCTTTTCCAAATCCATAAATGCCACAAAAACCTCTTTACCCTTATCTAAGTACTGCTCACCTGTAATTTTCACTGTAAACACTTAGTCTTCGTATCCCATTCTTGTTCATCTGCTATCCTACTCTCCGTCTTACTCTTAATTCTTTCATTAGTAACTCTACCATACACTTTACCAGGTATACTCAACAAACTTATTCCCCTATAATTTTTGCACTCTCTTTTATCCCCTTTGCCTTTATACAAAGGAACTATGCATGCTCTCTGCCAATCCCTAGGTACCTTACCCGCTTCCATACATTTATTACATAAATGAACCAACCCCTCCAGAACTATATACCCACCTGCTTTTAACTTTTCTATTTTTATCCCATCACTCCTACCTGCTTTACCCCCTTTCATTCTACCCACTGCCTCAGGAACTTCCCCCACACTCACAACTGGCTCTTCCTCACTTCTACAAGATGTTATTCCTCCTTGCACTATACACGAAATCACAGCTTTCCTATCTTCATCAACATTTAATAATTCCTCAAAATATTCTCTTCATCTTACTGATACCTATAACTCTCAATTTAATAACTCTCCTCTTCTACTTTTAACTGTCAGGTCCATTCGTCCCCTAGACTTCCTCAACTTATTAATCTCATTCCAAAACTTTTTCTTATTAACAAAATTTTTTGATAGCATCTCACCCACTCTCATTTACTCTAGTTTTACATTGCTTCACCATTCTCTTAACCTCTCTTTACCTCTCCATATACTCCTCCCTCCTTGTATTACTTCTACTTTGTTAAAACCTCTCATATGCAAACTTTTTCTCTCTTACAGCATCATTTCTCTCTTTACAGCATCATTCCACCAATCGCTCTTCTTCCCTCCCGCACCCACTTTCCTGTAACCACAAACTTCTGCTGAACACTCTAGCACTACATTCTTAAACCTACCCCATACATCTTCAGCCCCATTGCCAATACTCTCACTAGTCCATCTATCCTCCACTAGTTGTTTATATCTTACCCTAACTGCCTCTTCCTTTAACATAAACCTTCACCTTTCTCTTACTAGCTGCTTCCATTTTCCTTGTTTCCCATCTTTTTGCTCTCACTGTAGCTACAACTAAAATGTGATCTGATATATCTGTTCCCCCTCTATAAGCATGTACATCTTGTAGTCTTTTATCTACCAGTACGTAGTCCAACAAACCACTGTCATTATGCCCTACATCATATCTTGCATACTTATTTATCCTCTTTTTATTAAATATGTATTTCCTATAACCAAACTCCTTTCTATATAAAATTCAATCGAAGGGCCCCCCATTATCATTTACACTTGGCACCCCAAACTTACCTACCACACCCTCTCTAAACGCTTCTTCTGCTTTAGCATTTAGTTTTCCTACCACAATTGCTCTCTCAATTGGCTCAAAACTTCTTACACATTCGTGAAACATCTCCCAAAAGCTCTCTCTCTCTCTCTCTCTCTCTCTCTCTCTCTCTCTCTCTCTCTCTCTCTCTCTCTCTCTCTCTCTCTTGTCCAGGTGCATACACACTTATTATGACCCACTTTTCGCATCCGACCCTTACTTAAACCTCATAATCCTTGAATTTATGCATTTATAATCTCTCTTCTCCTTCCATAACTAATCCTTCAACATTATTGCTACCCCTTCCTTAGCTCTAACTCTCTCAGATACTCCTATTTCTGCCATTGAAACTCATCTACCCCCTTCAGCTTTGTTTCACTCTGAGCTAAGACATCCAACTTCTTTTCATTCATAACATTATCAATCATCTCTTTCTTATCATCCGAACTACATCCACGCACATTCTAGCATCCCAGCTTTATTAAGTTTTTCTTCTTGTTTTTTAGCATTTTCTTCAGGAGAAGGGGTTACTAGCCCATTGCTCCCAGCATTTTAGTCGCCTCATACGACACGCATGGCTTACGGAGGAAAGATTCTTTTCCACTTCCTCATGGAGAACAGAGGAATATGTATGAGAAAAAAACTGAAAACATTGTATTTTTAGGGCGTTTCTATATTTAGTAATAGACTTTCCAATTATCAGTATATTGGTCTCTGAGTGTGTTAACAAGAGTGCCACTTCATTTTAACTTCAATGCTGGTGTATCTTAATGGAAGATTTGAATTCGATTTGGCCTATGTATATCCTAATCTTACATTTTTATTGAAGGAATTATGTTGTTAATTTAGATTAGATGACCTGTGAATGCCTTAGTATGTGAAAACAATCAGAAAGTGTTGCCTCCAGTTATTACAAGGAAATTAATACATTTAATAAAATTTGTCATTACTAATTATCATAAATGCCCATCGGCACTAAAATTTTTAAGCCTATCATATAAGGCATTCTCCTGTAATTGCTTTGCTTCCAACGATGTTATTAATGTATGAAATTTGCACCTATGCTGACTTAAATACAATAGTTTCATGTGACATTAGGCCATAGTCGGTCGTATTGTTAGCTAATGCGTTCTTGTCATCTACTAAATTCCTGCAAGACTCATTTGTTTCTTCAGAATGTCTTGTCCAATAACCTTAAAATTCTCATTCCTGGAGAATCATAAACAGGGAAGGTTCTTGGCACAACTGGCATGCACACCTAGGTGCTCTGCTCACTTCTTTTATGAGCCAATCCAGATTTTGTTTTCCATGTAATAGTTTGTCAACATTGGTGGTTCCTATTTAGAAGTGTATACGTAGTTGTCCTTTACCAATTTGTTTTCCTTTCCCAATTTTGTTTTCCTTTCCCAATTTTGTTTTCCTTTCCCAGCTTTGTTTTCCTTTCCCAATTTTGTTTTCCTTTCCCAGCTTTGTTTTCCTTTCCCAATTTTGTTTTCCTTTCCCAATTTTGTTTTCCTTTCCCAGCTTTGTTTTCCTTTCCCAATTTTGTTTTCCTTTCCCAGCTTTGTTTTCCTTTCCCAATTTTGTTTTCCTTTCCCAATTTTGTTTTCCTTTCCCAGCTTTGTTTTCCTTTCCCTATTTTGTTTTCGAATTGGAAAAGTAATATTTTCAGTCAACTGGAATTTACCTTTTTTCAACAATCCTTAATGGCTGATACATCTTACTAAATATATGAAACTTTTTGGATATAGTCTGTGTAGGTGAGAATGTCTCCATCTTACTATAGTAGTTGATAAACTTGTAACTGTTTATGTGCAACAACTGGAAAATGCAACTTCTGGTCGGCATCAAACTTTTAATTCTAACGTGTTTTTATCGAAGGAAGTATCACCTTGGTTTTGAATAGTAAAACTTCCTAATTTGCCTATTTTATTAAAGAAATTTGTTTCCATGAAATATCTGGAGATTGCCTCCTCTGAATGGCTTTAAATATTAAATGCTGGTTAATCTTACATTACGATACATTTGTATATATTTTGGCTTGTGTATGTGTGAATTAGACATTTTTCATTAAGTGCAGAACTGGAAATACTTGTTCATGAAATAATTTGTGAATGTCTCATTCTAATAACTTCAGAATTTCAGCACTGATAACTTCATAATGTAACTTCTGGTGATTTCATATTTCAGTTGCTAGTGCATTTTACAATATTAATCTCTGTGAGGTGATTATAGAATGCCTTTTCAGATTGCCTGTCAACTTTCAACCCTGACGTTCCTTGGTGGAAGGTTTAAATTACACTTGTGTTGTGTTGTGTACCTGGAGGGTATTCCGGGGATCAACGCCCCCGCGGCCCGGTCCACGACCAGGCCTCCCCGTGGATCAGGGCCTGATGTTAGTTTCTATGTGATAACTGGCTGAAACTTCATCTTATTCGCATGAGATTCTAAATCTTTAGCTGATATAGTCTGCGCTGTTTGTTCATTGTGAGCTTAACGCAGCATTTTTGATTATAATCTAACTGATATTGAAGTTTGTTGTTCACTCTGCACTATCCCAGTCTCGTCTATTGAAGTGCAGTTGGGATACCTTGCTGGGATACCTTGCTGGGATACCTTGCTGGGATACCTTGCTGCGATACCTTGCTGGGATGCCTTGCTGGGATGCCTTGCTGGGATGCCTTGCTGGGATACCTTGCTGGGATACCTTGCTGGGATACCTTGCTGGGATGCCTTGCTGGGATGCCTTGCTGGGATGCCTTGCTGGGATACCTTGCTGGGATGCCTTGCTGGGATGCCTTGCTGGGATGCCTTGCTGGGATGCCTTGCTGGGATGCCTTGCTGGGATACCTTGCTGGGATACCTTGCTGGGATGCCTTGCTGGGATACCTTGCTGGGATACTTGCTGGGATACCTTGCTGGGATTGCGCAGCGACCAAAATACATCTAGATATTGTTATTGTTATTTAAATATATCAAGCGGTTGAACTTGGCAAGGAATACCGAGAGGGAAAAAAAAGTTGAGAAGATGTAGGGTGAAAATGAGAAAAGAAAAAAGAAAAACATTGAGAAAAGAAGGGAGGGAGAATAGAAAAGCAAAAAGAAGGAAAAGGAGAGGAAGGAGAGTGAGAAAAGGAGAGAAAAAGAGGAAAAGAGGGAAAGAAAAAAGAAAATATAACTGGAAAAGGAGGAAAATGAGAGAGAAAGTGAAAGAGAGAGAACCAAAGAAATAGAGAAGGGAATGAAGATAAAAGTGAGGTAGGAGGTAAAAAGAGTGAGGGGATAGTAAAGAAAAAATGGAAAATAAAGAGAACGAGTAAAATCACGAAAACGGGGTGGAAAGAGAACAGAGAAGAGAAAGAGTAAGAAAAGACGGGAAATGAAGAAAGAAACAATAAAGGAGGAGAGGAGAGGATACAATAGAGTGGAAATGTAAAAAATGCAAGAAACGAGAAAGAGGGGAAAGGAGAAAAGAAAAAAATCGAGGAACCAGAAAAGCATTCTGATGACTAAGTGCTTTTGACAATTGAGAAAGAATGCGTTTGATATAAAAATATATTTCAAGTTAGATATCCTAGTATGAGCCTCAAACCAGACTGTTGCAAGCTGCTTCAAACGCTCATACTGTTCTAAAATCGTATCTCGACTCCATGATAGAACTGTCAGGTGTCTAGAACATAAGCTACTGGTTTATAAACATAGGTTAGCTCTCCTGCAGTAGGTCTTTTTCTTGTCCTTAGACTGACCCCACTTCTACTACCACTTAGACTACAACTCCAATACTACCCCTGTTGCTACTACTACTACTACCACTACTACTATTGCCTCCCTTCAACCTTCTCTCCCCATTTTTTTCTTGTTCCACTAAATCTACTCTCCCTGCTTTTTACTGCCACTACTACTACTACTACTACTGACACTACCAGCACTACCTTCCACTACTACTTCTACTACTACTACTGACACTACCAGCACTACCTACCACTATTACTTTTTCTTCCTCTCTTGGTCCCGTCCCTGTCTTCCTCGCCTATATATACTGGCTCCTTCACTCTTTTGTGTTAGTGTGACTGTAAATGGCCCAAGTCAGACAGAAACGTCGTCGTAAGCTTCTCTCTCCTGTGGGCGGGTTGTGTACTAAGTACTCCAGAAGAGGTCCTTAAAAGTGGTTGAATAAAAGCTTTCCGTTTGACTTTCCTTCCTTCCTTCCAACGTTTCGTTTGTATCTCGCTCATAAGAGAAACCCTTATCTGATCGGCTTGAAATTTTCAGCGCTGGTGTACAGTAACTAAGACAACATTCATGCAACTATTCGCATGTGCTGGCACCGTGCAATTACATTCGTGGAACTTTCTAAAAGAATCTTGGATAAGGTTTGGTTACATTTAAAAGTCTATCCTGCGTGCCTTTAAACGTTCTAAAAAACGTCTTGTATTTCGATGGTGGAGAATGAAATTGACGCGTTTGGCTGCACATTTACCAATTTTATTTGAAAAAGAGTGTGTAATTATTTATTTCCGTTAAATCACGTTAAATATATTTGACTGCCTCTTCCGAACGTTTATAAAAATTTAATGATTGATGCGTCTTACAGACAGGATTGTAACCATTACGTTTAATTTGTATGCAAGCAGATCTATCAATATACTAAATTATTTAGGAAAAAACTCGTTGGTATCAATGGAATTCGAGAGATAACTAGAGATTACCTCTTGTAATCGGCTTCAATTTGTTAGTTCTGGTGTAATATCCTGAGCGAAAGTTCTGATTGGCTTCAAAAATAGTAAAGTTCTACTTTCCATGAGAAGAATAATAACCTTCGATTTTTAGACAACAGACGAACGAACTTGATATTTTATTGACGTTGTTAAAAATGACAGGGAATCATTTAATTCAGAACAATTGCTGGAGAATGCCTTTTCTGATGGTCTTCAAACTTTGTGTTGATGGGCTTCGTTAAACGAAATCTTGGTTTCCACTTTCAACTGTGTAAATTTTAATTTGTAAATTTTATTAAACAAGTCAGTGTCCATGCAATATCTAGAGAATACCTCTCTAGATCAGCTTCAAACTATAAGCACTGGTCTATCAAAATTGTAATAATTTTTTTTTATGAATTTAGATTGTGTAGATATTCTAGGTTAGGTTAGGTAAGGTTCGTCAGGAAACAGGACAAGTGTTTCCTGACGCGGGTCTTAGTTAGATGATGACCCGCCTTTGGAGCTTTTGGTCATCTGACCGAGGCCTTCCGCTGGCTTACCGGTCCACCCCTTTAAAAATTATGGTCATTTATAACCAGTCTTTTAGATATTCTACCAATTATTTTAGAAAAAAAAATATATCAAATTATACTTCTTAAACACAAAATCTGTAGAGAATTTCAAATAGAACAGAGGTTACGAAAAACGAGGAATATTAAAAACTCGCGTTTTATTGCATTTTCTTCAGCGAGTTTAGTAAGGTCATAAAAACTATATTTTATTACTTATGGTGGAGTTGGCACATTGTCAGCTACAGTATTCTTTTCTTCCACTAACTTCCTCCAAGACTTTTATTTATAACTTCAGAGCACAATTCCCAATCAGCTGCAAATTTTCTACCCAGGTGAAATATAGTTAGAGGAAGTTTCTTGGTTCAATTGGCAACTGTTGGAGCTCTCTGTTTACTTTTAAAAAGAGATCATTTAAAAAATTTAGTTTCCATGCATTAACGTTAGAAAGTCTTTTCCGAGAGAGTTCGAAATTTCATTATTGGAACATTTTAGAAGTTGATGTTGTTAGTGGAATGTTGGTGATATATGCCAGTTTGAGTCTCGTTATTATTTTGCATTAAATAACCGAGTTTGCCTTCTCATGAGGGTGCTTTCATGATGGTGAGGGGCTCTTGATCCGAGGAAATGGACTTATCCCTCACTTGGTTGTAATCTGTATGACGCCCATTCCTCAGACACTATATGATCCCTAAGTGTTTAGCGCTTCTCCCTGCTTGAAACAAAATTCAGAATGGCATCAATCTTTAATGGCTCATCCATCAATGATATGGATGAAATCCACTACTCACCAAACAAGGGGTGACAGTCTCCATAAATCTATTGCACATGTTCACCTAGCACTGGATGCTAGTCTCCTTGAACCTAACGCCCCTGTTGACCAAAGCAATAAAACGGTACCTGTGTGTTGGTTGACTGCTGTGGTTGCATCCTGGAGACGTTGACTAAGTAACATTGGCATAAGTTAACTGCTTGGCTTTCTTACCCTCAGAGTAGAGCTTTATCAAGCCGATCAAACTTTTTTCCGAAGAAAATCTTAAAAGCCTTGATTACCCCACCCCTTAACCCGTCATCAAAAATATAATAGAATACACACATAAACCATCATCAATGAAGCAATAAACCAGAGCGGATACTGCATTCTTCAGATATCACAAACGCTAGGTGGGATACTTAAGGTATCCCACCTAAAACGTAGACAACTAAAACTAAACAACGAGCACCAGCAGCTTAAACCTGCTGGTGCTCGTGTGTCAGCTTAAACCTGCTGGTGTTCGTGTACTCACCTATTTGTACTCACCTATTTGTGGTTGCAGGGGTCGATTCACAGCTCCTGGCCCCGCCTCTTCGCTGATTGCTACTAGGTCCTCTCTCTCCCTGCCCCATGAGCTCTATCATACCTCGCCTTAAAACTATGTATGGTTCCTGCCTCCACCACATCACTTTCTAGGCTATTCCATGGCCTGACTACTCTATGACTGAAGAAATACTTCCTAACATCCCTTTGATTCATCTGAGTCTTCAACTTCCAATTGTGACCTCTTGTTTCTGTGTCCCATCTCTGGAACATCCCGTCTTTGTCCACCTCGTCTATTCCGCGCAGTATTTTATATGTCGTTATCATGTCTCCCCTGACCCTCCTGGCCTCCAGTGTCGTCAGGCCGATTTCCCTCAACCTTTCTTCATAGGACAATCCCCGTAGCTCTGGGACTAGTCTTGTTGCAAACCTTTGCACTTTCTCTAATTTCTTGACGTGCTTGACTAGGTGTGGATTCCAAACTGGTGCTGCATACTCCAGTATGGGCCTGACGTAAATGGTATACAGAGTCTTAAACGAATCCTTACTGAGGTATCGGAACGCTATCCGTAGGTTTGCCAGGCGCCCGTATGCTGCAGCAGTTATCTGATTGACGTGCGCCTCAGGAGATATGCTCGGTGTTATACTCACCCCCAGATCTTTTTCCTTGAGTGAGGTTTGCAGTCTTTGGCCATCTAAACTATATTGTGTCTGTGGTCTTCTTTGCCCTTCCCCAATCTTCATGACTTTGCATTTGGCAGGGTTAAATTCAAGGAGCCAGTTGCTGGACCAGGCTTGTAGCCTGTCCAGGTCTCTTTGTAGTCCTGCCTGATCCTCGTCCGATTTGATTCTTCTCATTAACTTCACATCATCTGCAAACAAGGACACTTCTGAGTCTATCCCTTCCGTTATGTCGTTCACGTATACCAAGAACAGCACAGGTCCTAGGACTGACCCCTGTGGAACCCCGCTTGTCACAGGCGCCCACTCTGACACCTCGTCGCGTACCATGACTCGTTGTTGCCTCCCTGTCAGATATTCTCTGATCCATTGCAGTGCCTTTCCTGTTATGTGTGCCTGGTCCTCTAGCTTTTGCAGTAACCTCTTGTGAGGAACTGTGTCGAAGGCCTTCTTGCAGTCCAAAAATACGCAGTCGATCCACCCCTCTCTCTCTTGTCTTACTTCTGTCACCTTGTCATAAAACTCTAGTAGGTTTGTGACACAGGATTTTCCTTCCCTGAAACCGTGCTGGTTGTCAATTATACACTTGTTTCTTTCCAGGTGCCCCACCACTCTCCTCCTGATGATCTTCTCCATGACCTTGCATACTATACACGTTAGTGATACAGGTCTGTAGTTTAGTGCCTCATGTCTGTCTCCCTTTTTAAAAATTGGGACTACATTTGCCATTTTCCATACCTCAGGGAGTTGCCCAGTTTCAAATGATGTGTTGAAGATCTTTGTTAATGGCTCACACAATATCTCTGCTCCCTCTTTAAGGACCCATGGAGAGATGTTGTCTGGTCCCACCGCCTTTGAGGTGTCAAGTTCGCATAGCAGCTTCTTCACCTCCTCCTTGGTTATATGTACCTCATCCAGCACTTGCTGGTGTGCCCCCCTGTTCTGATTTCTTGGAGTCCTACTGGTTTCCACTGTAAATACCTCTTTAAATCTTGTGTTGAGCTCCTGACATACCTCTCGGTCGTTTCTTGTGAATTCCCCATCACCCTTCCTCAGTCTAATTACCTGGTCCTTGACTGTTGTTTTCCTCCTGATGTGGCTGTACAACAGCTTCGGGTCAGTCTTTACTTTTGATGCTATGTCATTTTCATATTGTCTCTGAGCCTCCCTTCTTATCTGTGCATATTCGTTTCTGGCTCTTCGGCTGATTTCTTTATTTTCCTGAGTTCTCTGTCTTCTGTACCTTTTCCATTCTCTAGTACACCTAGTTTTTGCCTCCCTACACCTTTGGGTGAACCAAGGACTCGTTCTGTTCTTCCCATTATTTCTGTTTCCCTTGGGAACAAACCTCTCCTCTGCCTCCTTGCATTTTGTTGCTACATAGTCCATCATTTCTTGTACTGGTTTTCCTGTCAATTCCCTCTCCCACTGAATGTCTTGAAGGAAGTTCCTCATGCCTGAGTAGTTCCCCCTTTTGTAGTTTGGTTTTTCCCAGCCTATTCCTGCTACTCTCTCCACTTGGAGCTCAACTATGTAGTCGAAGCACAGAACCACATGATCACTAGCTCCCAGGGGCCTTTCATACATGATACCCTCGATGTCCGAACTACTCATGGTGAATACAAGGTCCAACCTTGCTGGTTCATCCTCTCCTCTCTCTCTGGTAGTGTCTCTAACATGTTGATGCATGAGGTTCTCCAGTACCACATCCATCATCTTGGCTCTCCATGTTTCGGGACCCCCATGGGGCTCCAGGTTTTCCCAGTCAATCTCCTTGTGATTGAAATCACCCATAACTAGTAACTTTGCTCCCCCCATGTGTGCTCTCCTGGCCACCTCGGCTAGTGTGTCGATCATTGCTCTGTTGCTCTCATCATATTCTTCTCTTGGCCTCCTGCAGTTCTGTGGTGGGTTGTACATTACTGCAATTATCACCTTATGTCCCTCAGACTGGATTGCTCCTACTAAGTAGTCCCTTTCGCCCATGCCATCCATTCCTTCCATTTTCTCAAAACCCCACTGGTTTTTAATGAGCAGTGCAACTCCTCCTCCCCCTCTCCTCCCTCTGTCTTTCCTGAGGATTTGATATTCGGATGGAAAGATTGAATCTGTTATTATTCTGGTGAGTTTTGTTTCTGTGAGTGCTATTATGTCTGGGGATGTCTCTTTGATTCTTTCGTGCCACTCCTCATACTTGTTTGTTATTCCATCTGCATTTGTATACCACACCTTCAACTTCTTTTCTAAGACTGTGGTCTGGGAAGTATATTAGGGTTGGGGAAGTGGGAGACCTGGTAAGGAACTATGGGTTGTTGCTGTGGGGGTGAAGTTTGTAATGTAGTGGGTGGGGCATTGGATGTGGCATGGGTGTTTTGATTTAGAGTGTTTGGTTGCACTGGGGTTGACCTGGTTGGGAGGCTTCTATTAGGAAATTGTGAGGGAGGCTGTATTTGATCTTCTTCCTGGGTCTGGGATCTCCTGTCTTCTCCATCCCCTCTCTTTCCTCCTTTCGCCTTTGTACCATCTCTCTCAGTTTCTTCCTTTCTTCTTGTGTTCTGTCGCGGTCGAGATACACCTTCCTGTATGCCGTCATGTCCCTTAATCATGCTTTCTCCTGCAGGATCCTGGTCCGAGTCGCTTCTGCCTTGAAGGTCACTCTCACTGGCCGGGTTCTTTTTATTACAAACCCCCCTATTCTCCGAAAATTTTCCAGCTGGGTCATATCGTCTTCTCCTATTGCTTTCATGATGCTTTCAATTGCTTTTTTTTCCCTTGTTTTCTTGCTTCATATGTTTCCCCTTCGACTTCCTGGAACCCATACACAAAGACTGACCTCACCCTTTCATTCTCCCACTGCATATCCCTGTGTATCCCCTCATTTAATTTGGTTTCCTCCACTGCAGCTTTCCTTTCATCAGTTTCACTGGCTAATGTACTTGGGCTCAGTGGCCTGTCATTTTCCCTTCTCGGCTTTCCTTGGGCTCTGTTGTTGTCTGTTAGGGCCTCCACATAGAGCTTAGCTCTTTCATTTGCTACAGTGTGTCAGCTTAAACCTGCTGGTGCTCGTTCTTTAAAACAAAACACTGTGCGTTGGAATATCGTCGTTTTTAACTTTGAAAATACCCCTTCCCAGAGATGTATATCAGCGTATATAGACTGTGAGGTGTTCAGTATATCTTGGTGTATATACACTGAGAGGTATATATACATCGAGTGTTTACGCTAATCCTTTCTAAAGTGATTAAAAGCATTATTGACTGTTGGTGTTCTGAAGATTTACAGCCTTAATTACTCTCGTGTAATGGATAGCCTTTAAACCTAACAAAGTACTTTATTCTGAAATAAACCGTGGCAACAAATACCAATAAGCGGTTTAAAAAAAAACAGAACCAACACTAGGAAATATATATTTAGACAACGTTTGTGTCCTGTTGCCATGAAATTATGAAGCTCCCATGACCGAAACGATTAGTAAGCTAACCGCATTTCGGTCACTAAAAACATCAGGTGCCCAGTGCCACTAGACATGTCTCTCCTGATGCCAGCACATACATGGCTGTGGAAATCTGCATGATTAATTTCATTTTCCTGTGTAGAATACCAGTATTCACGAGAAGTTCGCATTAATGAATTCGCAAATAACACTGCGACTAGCTAGGCTAATTATTATTATTAATTATTATTATTATTATTATTATTATTATTATTATTATTATTATTATTGGGGCTCTGGTGTCCTGGTGGCTAAAGCTCTCGCTTCACATGGCGAGGGTCTGGGTTCGATTCCCAGCCAGGGTAGAAACATTAGGCGTGTTTCTTTACACCTGTTGTCCATGTTCACCCATCAGTGTAAAATGGGTATCTGAGTGTTAGTCGACTGGTGTGGGTCGCATCCTGGGACACTGACCTAATTTACCCGAAATGCTCAGCATAAGGAGCTTTCTATATAGTAGTGTATATATATATATATATATATATATATATATATATATATATATATATATATATATATATATATATATATATATATATTATTATATACACACACACACAAACACACACTTTTTGAAGAGCTTCGATAGTTTAACTACTCTCGGAGCCCGGCCATGGGCCGGGCTCCTCTGGTGCTTGCCTGGTCAACCAGGCTGTTGCTGCTGGAGGTCCGCTGCCCCACATATCCATCACAGCCTGATTGGTCTGGCGCCTGGTAAAGATACTTGTCCAGTTTCCTCTTGAAGGCTTTTACACTTGTTCCAGCGGTGTTTCTGATTTCTGAACAGTCTGGGACCCCGGATGTTGATACAGTGTTCCCTTATTGTCCCCACCGCACCCCTGCTCCTCACTGGGTTTATTTTACATTTCCATATCTCTCACTCCAGTATGTGGTTATGGCAGTGTGCAGATTTGAGACCAAGACTTCGAGTACTTTCCAGGTATATATTGTTATGTATCTCTCCTCCGCTCCAATAAGTGCATGTTCAAGACTTGAAGGTGTTCCTAGTAATTTATGTGCTTTACTGGCTCAATGCGAGCCGTAAACGATCTCTGCATTTGTTCCCTCAGAACTGAGCAATATTCTAAATGAGGGAGCACTAGTGATTTGAAGTGTCAACATCGGCATTATTTCCCTTGTTTTGAAAGTTCTCAATACCTACCCCTTCATCTCCTTTCTGTCGTGATCTTTGTCTTGTTATGTTCCTTAAAAGAAAGGTCAGCTGACTTAATTATTCCCAGGTTGTTTACGTGTTCCTTTCGTTCTGTTTGGTGACCACCTTGAGTTTTGTATATTGTGTTCCTTTTGACCTTCTCATTTTTTCCGTACCTAAGTAGCTGGAACTTATCACTATTGAACGTCATGTTGTTCTCCACTGCCAAATGGAAAACCCTGCTTATGTCTTCCTGTACTTTTTCCGTGTCCTCTACCGTACTGACTTTCGTGCTTATTTTAGTGTCATCTGCAAATAATGATATAAAAGTGTGACGAGTGTTTTTATGTCTGCTTTGAGGATGAGAAACAGCAGAGGCGCCAGGATAACTCAAAGTCAAGAACAGTGGGTTATTTCTGAGATAAAGAGAATTTCCAATTTTTTCACAGATACCAGTTTGTTTATTAAAACTGGCACATTAAAACTTTGACAAACTATAATGAAGGGAAAGTTTCCTTCGAGGAAAACACATCTAGACAAAAAAATTCTTGTCAATCAGAAGGTTACATTCTAAAGTTATTGCACAGAATCCAGCAAATTTTGCGCTAACACAGCAGGTTCAAGAATGGTGCCAATAGTATTACAATATATGAAAACTCTGGTTCTGTAGCTGGGGGAATGATGTGGAAAGCTTATCAGTACAGTACAGCAAACACTAAACATACTGTAAACAGAATCAGGTGAATTAAGTATGGTCAGGTGCCTATGCGTGAGTCACACGTTCGCGCACGGCGTGGCGGGGCAGAACGACTCTAGCGAGGACACATGATACACTAAGACTTCCAGAGTTCTGCATCACTGTGTTGGACACAGCCATCCAAGATGACTCGAGAAGACAGCAATGTTTCTGTAGATCCCTCTCCCTCAGCAACAACCTGACATTCTTCCATTTCATTAGCTTCGTGAGTTTTGAACAACAAAATCATTAGACAACTTGTCTCTACTGTCATGACTCGCGTAATAACATTATTGCAAACAAATCAGGGAACTGGGCGGGACTCGAACCCGTGGTACATCCCGAACGTTCCGTGATTTTTCTCTGCTGTATGAATGCTTGTGTTTCCTCACTTGCTGGAAGTTTCTCCTGATACACCTTATCGCAGCAGCCACATGGAATGGCATACATATACATGCTTGTTTCTGCCGTCCTTGTAAGCCTTTCCTTTACAAAGTCATCAGTGATGGATGACGAGCCAGCGGCCACATTCAGCTTGTGATTAACAAGAGCTTGAACGACACATCACTCACCACCTTGAGACCGGTAGAATGATATACCTGGATGGGGAACATTCCTTTGTGGCGGAGTTGAAGGAGAGTGATTTACCGAAGCTTCGATGTCTCGAGTGATCCTTGACCTTTGTGACGAACATAACGACCCAGTACTCCGGAAACTTTAGTGCATGAGATCTCCTGACTCGAGTGGCACTGCTCCAGCCAGGTGACGCAACAACAGGCAATGCAAGCACTGCCACCTCACCTCGTATCAACCTTTCTTTCTCTTGTATTTTCCTCTCTCCATCTATTTTTATTCTTTCATGTTTCTCTGTCTCTGTCTGTCTGTGTCTGTCTCTGTGTCTCTCTCTCTCTCTCTCTCTCTCTGTCTCTCTCTCTCTCTCTCTCTCTCTCTCTCTCTCTCTCTCTCTCTCTCAAATCTTTTCTTCCCTTTTCTCTCTCTCCTTCAATTTATTCTATTTTTTCTTCTTCCCATCTTTTCTCCTTCCGAATCTACCTCCTCCTCCTCCTCCCCCTTCCTTCCTTCTGTACCTCCCTCCCTCCTTCTGTACTTCTCTCCCTCCTTCTGTACCTCCCTCTCTCTTGTACCTTCATCCTTCCCTCCCTCCCTTCTTCTGTACTTCCCTCCCTCCCTTCTGTACCTCCCTCCCTACTGTACGTTCCTCCCTCCTTCCCACCTTCTGTACCTCCTTCCCTCACTTCTGTACCTCCCTCCTTCTATACCTCCCTCCCTTCTGTACCTTCCTCTCTTCTTCCGTACATCCCTCCCTCCTTCCGTACCTCCCTCCCTCCCTCCCTACTGCACCTTCCTCCCTCCCTCCTGCACCTTCCTCCCTCCCGTACTTCCCTCCCTACTTCCGAATTTCCCTCTCGCCCTCCGTACCTCGCTCCCTATCTCCTTCCGTACCACTCTCCCTCCCTTCTTCCCTACCTCTCTCCCTCCCTTTTTCCGTACCTCCCTACCTCCCTCCCTTCATTCGTACCTCCTCCTTCCTTCCGTACCTCACTCCCTCCCTCCTTCCTCACTTCCTCCCTCCCTCCCTCCTTTCCTCTCTCCCTTGCAACAATTTCGACAATCTCCTGCAATGTTTGCCTTGCAAACGGTAAATCCTCAATTATCTGCCGGCAGAGCAGCACTGAATTTCCTCAGTGATGCGTCTCCCTGAGTCCTGGCTTATTTATTTTTTATCCTTCCTTCATTCTCCTGGTGGTGGTTTTATCTGTGTTTATTTATTTGTTCTTCTGTTCATTCCTTTGATTTTTTTTTATATCTCATCGGCTTTTCTTCACATAATGTTGTATTATCTGTGATTGGGTTCCCCCCTCAAGGAAGGTTCCTTGATGTTGGTGAGGGGCTCTTGATTTAGGGAATTGGATCTGTGCTCCAGTTCCCCGAATTAAGCCTGAATGCCTTCCACATCCCCCCCCCAGGCGCTGTATAATCCTCCGGGTTTAGCGCTTTCCCCTTGATAATAATAATAATAATAATAATAATAATGTGATTGGGTTCTCGTTTTTCATTCATTGTCTTGATATTGTTTTTATTTGTGATTGGTTGGTTTTTATTTTTTCTTCGTTTTTTTCGGTATTTTCTTCATTTTAGTTTCGGTTTTATTTTCTTGATAACACGAGAAAACCTCATCCGAACGACTTTTAAAATTTTCATCTCTGGTAACTCAGGCAAGATTCTCGCAGTTATGAGCATATGCAGGTATCCCACGACCAGAACTATGAGCATATGTAGGTATCCCACGACCAGAACTATGGGCATATGTAGGTATCCCATGACCAGAACTATGAGCATATGTAGGTATCCCACGACCAGAACTATGGGCATATGTAGGTATCCCATGACCAGAACTATGAGCATATGAAGGTATCCCATGACCAGAACTATGAGCATATGCAAGTATCCCACGACCAGAGTTGTCTTACTGAAAGATTCCTGGAATTGGTAAGTATGGTTGTAAAGTCTCTGCTACTTAATATAATAATGTCTTTATTTAAGTACATGTACAAGGTATACAGGTCTAGCTGACATCAATGACATACTACTACATAGAAAGCCCCTTGTTATGCAGAGCATTTCGGGCAAATTAGGTCCTTGTCCCAGGATGCGACCCACACCAGTCGACTAATTCCCAGATATCCATTTTATTGGTGGGTTAACATAGACAACCGGCGTAAAGCAATGCGCCCAATGTTTCTACCCGCGCTGGGAATCGAACGCAGACCCTCGCCGTGTGAAGCGAGAGCTTCAGCAACCAGGCCACGGGGCTTAAAATATTCAGGAAGGATGCCACAGATTGAAAATTAAAATGTTTATGTGCCTATTTACTACGTGTGTAAAATGGAATTAAATTTTTATTGCTGATAAATCACATTAAAATATATTTGAGTCTTCCTCTTGGCAGACTTAAGTATTTAACAGGTCATGTATCTTAGACAGGATAATTAACATTAATCTTAGTTTAACTTTGTACAGATTTGTCAATATACTTGAGGGAAAAGTTCAATAGATAGGAGTAGCGATGGAGTATATAGTAATAATAGTTTCATTGTCGGCTACTTGTTAAGGTAAGGTAAGTCTAGCTCCCGCTATTCCCGCCTTTTTTCCTCCACTCCGAAAGTGATAGTTTGATTGCCGGCTGCTTGTTAACGTAGGGTCAGTCTAGCTCCCGCTATCCCTTCCCCTCCCTCTTCCAACCCCCCCCCCCCGAATGGTGACGTGTGGGGCTCTGGTCTAAACAGTAATCACTAGACTCACAGCTCCCAGCACTACTGTAAGTACATGCCTACCTTGTATTCTAGTGGATTTATTGGTTGAAAGCTTCACTTTTGACCAATAATAAACTTAGTCCTTTCAGTCTTGCTTTAAGTTGACTGTTGTAATAATCACCGTGTCTTTTAGGTATTGTACTTATCATGGAGAGTGATTTCTTAAGCAGTGGGTAACCTGTCTATCTTTCCAGCTTGGATGACAGAGAGGGTCACCTGCCAGTCAACGAATAGAATTGATGGAGATGGACTAACGTCCTGAGACTTCCCCTTTTTGGATTTAATTACCTGTGCACCTGTATGAAGTAACAGGATATAACCCCTCATCATTGCAGTGGAAAAAAACCTGCTTTCCTGTCATCTGGACGGATTACTGACGGCTAGAAAATCTGTGAAGAACGAGCCGGTGGGTTGTAACCAACACCTGCGACCCCCCCCCCCTCCATCATCAGCAACAGCTACGATTTCAACAACACGCAGTGTCACCAACACCAGACACCCAAGTTTTATATTAGCGTTGAATTCAGTTATCATTTATATTTTTCATTTTTCATTTTCTTTAATGTAGGATCAATATTTCATAATTAAGTGTTTTATATTTTATATTTTCTAAATAATGAAGTGTTTATGTTTGTCAGTTTTTATTCTTTTTCTATACATTAATTTTCCTGAGGATGAGCCAGCTTTGGTAATACTGTCTGAAGTTGTTACAGAGCTGAGTAAGCCTTCACAATACTAAACGAGTTAAAAGATTTCGAAAAATCAGATTCTGGTCTTAATTGGTTGCTTAAGACCCAGTTTAACCAATTTTATTAAATAAATACCGAAATTAATTTCAGTAAGTTAAGAATGCCTCTTCTTATTGGTTTTAAAAAATTTAATTTTATGCATTTACTAAGAAGATGACATCTTTTTAGGACGTTGTCGAAGCAAAATTTATTTTTTAACATTGTAAAAATTTTTTAGTCATTAAATTCAACCCGGATCAATTACTGGGGAATCTATTTTTCTGATTGGCTTCAAACTTTGTGGTAGTGAGATTTATTATAGGGAAGCTTAGTTCTCCCTTTGAACTGTGTGATTTTTAATTTGCCAGTTTTATTAAATTGGTTTCCATGTGATAAGATGAGCATCCTCTTCCAGTCAGCAACACACACTCAGCGGCACACACTCAGCGACACACACTCAGCGGCACACACTCAGCGACACACACTCAGCGGCACACACTCAGCGGCACACACTCAGCGACACACACTCAGCGACACACACTCAGCGACACACACTCAGCGACACACACTCAGCGACACACACTCAGCGACACACACTCAGCGACACACACTCAACGACACACAGTAACACACTCAGCGACACACACTCAGCAACACGCACTCAGCAACACACAGTAACACACTCAGCAGCACACACTCAGCCCCCACACACTCGGCTACACACACTCAGCAACACGCACTCAGCAACACACAGTAACACACTCAGCAGCACACACTCAGCCCCCACACACTCAGCTACACACACTCAGCAACACGCACTCAGCAACACACACTCAGCAACACACTCAGCAACACACACTCAGCAACACACAGTAACACAACAACACACACTCAATGCTGGGGATCTTAATTAGAAGTATTTTTGTATGGTCTGTGTAGGGGCCAATTTGAATATTGGATCTTTTTAAAAATAAATTAGTTTTTCTTATAGGTTTGTAGACATTAAACTGAATAGAACCAAAAAAAAAAAGTGTGAAGGCTTACTCAGCCCTGTAACAACTTCAGACAGTATTACCCAGGCTGGCTCCTCCTCAGGAAAATTAATGAATAGAAAAAGAAATAATAACAGACAAACATACACTTTATTATATAGAAAATATAAAATATAAAACACTTAAATATGAAATATTAATCCTACATTAAAGAAAATGAAAAATGAAAAATATAAATGATAACTGAATTCAACGCTAATATAAAACTTGGGTGTCTGGTGTTGGTGACACTGCTTGTTGTTGAAATCGTAGCCGTTGCCGATGATGGGGGGGGGGGGTCGCAGGTGTTGATGACAACCCACCGGCTCGTTCTTCACAGATTTTCTAGCCGTCAATAATCCGTCCAGATGACAGGAAAGCAGGTTTTTTTCCACTGCAATGATGAGGGATTATATCCTGCTACTTGCATACACAAACAGGTAAGTGGATTAGAAATTGGGACATCTCAGAACGTTAGTCCGTCTCCTTCAATTCTACTCGTTGATTGGCAGGTGACCCTCTCTGTCATCCAAGCTGGAAAGATAGACAGGTTACCCACTGCTTAAGAAATCACTCTCCATGATAAGTACAATACCTAAAAGATGTGGTGATTATTACAACAGTCAACATAGAGCAAGACTGAAAGGACTAAGTTTATTATTGGTCATAAGTGAAGCTTTCAACCAATAAATCCACTAGAATACAAGGCAGGCATGTACTTACAGTAGTGCTGGGAGCTGTGAGTCTAGTGATTACTGTTTGGACCGGAGCCTCACACGTCACCTTTCGGGGGGAAGGGGGAAGAAGGAGGGGAAGGGATAGAGGGAGCTAGACTGACCCTACCTTTTAACAAGCAGCCGGCAATCAAACTATCACTTTCGGGGAGGGGGGAAAAAGGGGGGGGGAATAGCGGGAGCCGGACTTACCCTATCTTAAGTAGCCGGCAATGAAACTATTGTTACTATACACTCCCTCGCTACTCCTATCTATTGAACTTTTCCCTCACAAAAAAATTTGAGCAATATTGAAAAATCTCTTTTTATGGCGTTTCCAAAACTTCACGAGTTCAGTGTGCCCTTAAAATGCTGTATTTTCTTACGATTTCATGCCAGAGTCGGTAATATTGTTCTGTATAGTGTTCTTGTCTTCCACTAACTTTCTCCAAGGCTTTTGTTTATAAATTCAAACGCCTTATCTGATTGTCCTCAAATTTTCAACTCTAGTGAATTATAAGAGATGAATAGGGGAACAAGAGACAATTGGAAGTGCCGTCTGCGCAATATTATGCTCATTATTATTAATATTGGTTTCCTAGCAATAACTTTAGAAACCTTTTCCAGGCTGGCTTAAAAGTTTTAATACGTGTATCTTACAAGTAAGTTGGCATTTTTATTACAGTGTAATCAATTAACTGTGTTCTCCTAATTGGGCATGCAGGGGTCGCTTGTCAGCTTCTGATCCCGTCTCTCCACTGCCCACTACTGGGCTGCATAAGCCCTGTCATACCTGTTCTTACTACAATGTTTGGACTTTTCCTCTACCACCTAATTATCTAGGCAATTCAACTTCCTGACCACTCTAAGGCTAAAGAAATCTTTCCAAACATCCCTGTGATTCGTCTATTGTTTAACTTCTTGCTGTACCTACATATCTGAGACCGGCCTTTCCTACGCACACGCTTCCCCCATTTCACTCCCTCTCAAAATGTACATTATCTGCATTTCACCTCTGGTCCTTCTATCCTTTAATGTCGTCTAGTTTAGCTCCTATAGCCTCTCTTCACATCTCATACCCCTCAGTTCTGGGACTAGTCTTGTTGAAAATCTTAGCATTTTTCCAGCTTTACTCACATTAGCAGATACAGGTTCCATACTGACACTGCAGACTCCAGCATGGGCCTAACATATGTCATATATAGGATCCTGAATTCCTTCTTGTTGAGGATGCTGTAAGCTACCTTAATAAAGTTTCCAACTTCGTCTACATTGTTGATTTGTGCCCTAATAGAAATGTTTGGGACTATGTTCACCCCGAGTTTTCGTCCCACGAGCTTGTACAGGGTAATCATTTTCCAGTTGCCTTACCCCTTCTCTGATTTTCATAACACTGAATTTGCTGGGGTTAAATTCTAATAACCACATGTCAGATCAGTCCTGCAGGTGTCCAGATCCCTTGGTAGTCTTTCTTGATCTACTCCTGTTTGTATTTTCCTTATTAGGTTCACTTCATCTGCAAATAGGGATACTTCTGACTCGATTTCCTCTTACATGACGTTTAAATAAATAAAAAACAGTACTGCTCCAAGTACTGACCCTTGTGCAACACTCGTCACCCTCGCTTATTCCAGCACCTCATTCCTGACAATAACTCGTTGTTTCTTTCCTGTTGCGTGGTCCTTGATCCACAGTAATGCTTTCTCTGTTATTCCGACCTGCTGCTCTAGCTTTTATCCCGGTCTCTTCTTGGGTACTACAACGAATGCCTTCATACAGTACAAAAATATTCAGAGTCCTCATCCCTCTCCTACCTGACTTTTGTCACATTGTAACAGAATTCTAGCATATTCGTGAGATAACCGATAATGATGCTGGTTGTTATTCATGAATAGCCTTTTCTTCCAGGTGTTCAACTATTCTTCTGATAATCTTCTCCATAACCTTACATAATATGTGTGTTAGTGACACTGTCACCATTTGTCCGTTTATATGAATACTGAAAATACATTCACTGTTTTCCAGACCTCTGGCATGTACCGTTTTACAAGAGACTTGTTGAAGATGGCTGCCAGTAGTTCAATAGTTCCTCTGCTTCCTCTTGCAGACCCCATGGAGAGATGATGTTCCGTCCCATTGAGGTATCTAGTCTACAACATTTGTGTGTACTGTGTCCGGTACTGATTGGTGCACTCTCCCTTTTTGACTTTCTGGCAATGTTCCAGAACCCACTCAAAATACCTCTGTAAATCTTTTGTTCATCTTCCACCAGACTTCCTAGCGAGCTCTCCTCTTTCCTCTGCTTTATTGGTGTTGTTTTCTTTCTGATGTACATCTGTTTTGGCTCAGCTTTCAATTCTATTTGGTTTTCAAATTGTTGTTCGTGCTCTCTTCTTACTCATGAATCTTCGTTTCCGACACTTTTGCTCACTTCCTTATTCTTTGGCTTTCTTTTTATATTTTTTTTCCATGCTGCTGAGTTTTTAGCTTTTGCCTTCTTGTCTCAGTGAACTATGGATTCGCTTGACTCTTACCTGGACTGCTTCTGCTTATGGGCATGAATTTTTCCTCTGCCTGCTGGCACTTTCCAGTTACATACTTCACAACTTTATTTACTGTCTTTCCATCTAGCACCCTTCCCCACCACACTCTGCTTAGCAATTGTCTCATGTCATCATGGTCTTCTCTTTTGAAGTCAGGATAGTCCATTCCTTCTTGCTCTGTATTTCTCTTCAGAGTACCTCAGTACTGCACGGTCGCTAACACCAAGGGGGCCTCTCAAACTCGATTTCCTCTACATCAGAGTTTCTTAGGGTGAACACAAGACTCAACCTTGCTGGTTCGTCGCCTCTTTTTCTAGGTGTGACCGTGACATGCTTACTCATGTTTTCTATTGCCACTTCCAATAACTTACATTTCCACGTTTCCAGTCTTCCCATGTGGCTCCAGACTTTCCCCCTGTCTACTTCCTTATGGCTGATGTTTGCCATAAACCGAATTTATGCATTGCCCATATGGACTCTTTTTAACCACCTCTGCTATCGTATCCACTATCGCCCTATTGTTATTGATGTTGGTCTCCTGCTGTTAAGTGGTGGGTTGTACATCAGTGATTTCAACACCTTGGTTCTGAGTCTCTCTATTAAGTAGTCATTTCACTACTTTTCATTTATTATGCTCATTTTCTCAAAAATTCACTACTTCCTGATTAGCAGTGATACTCCTCAACCTCTCGCTGTTAACATCGCTTATCCATTTATATGCGTTATTCATATACATTTGTATACTGCACTTTTTCTTTGTTTGTGCTCTGTGTTGATGTCCATTTGCCACTTTTAATCCCGAAATTACAGTGTTTATTTTGTCTTAAATAACTAGAGTATTCCTCTGCGAGCGTGATGCCTTGATGCTGGTCTGGGGCTGTTAATCCAAGGCACTGAAAATGTTCTCCCCCTCTTTGGATTGCATCTGAATGCCTTCCATTCCCTAGGAACTATATGATCCCTATGGGTTTAGCACTTCCAACTTGATAAAGATAAAACTGTTGTAAACAGCGTCAGTTGTTAATTTCTCATACTAATGAAATGAATGAATGAAAAAAAATGGCCGGGGGTGGGTAGGGGGGAGGGTTAGGTTGTGTTGTTGTAAATTTTGTTGGATTCTTTGAGATTCCTTGAGAATGCACCTTTGGCTTGGCTTCAAATTCTTCGTGCTGATAGGTCTTCCCAACAGGAAGCTCTTCCTTGGGTGTAGGCTGAGTAAATTTTAATTTGCCAGTTTTATTAGGTTTCTGTTATATAACAAGAAAATGTCTCTTCTGGTGACACACAAGTTAGTGTTTAAATTTATTAAGTTGTTGTTTCGTTAAATCTACATAATGCACTTCCATATTCCTATTACTTGTGTGCTTCAAGACCATTGTAAAAAATATGTATGTTATATACTCAAGGACTGAGTAAAAATGCTTTAAACCTCTAAGAGCTGTTCAGTCGTGATTTTGACTTGTGAAGGTCCCAATTTACCTTTTTTGTGAAAGAACTTGGGAAATTTGAAATACTGGTTATCATACGATAATGTCTGAACGTCTCATCCGATTAGCATGGAACGTTCACTTCTGATAGCTGATCATGCAAATTCTGAGCAGCTCCATTGTTAATGTGTTGCTGTGTTCATTGATAAATTAGACACATGTGCAACTCTTGGGTATCTTTATTCAGGAAACGTTTCGCCACACAGTGGCTTCGTCAGTCCATACAAAGGAGAATTTTGAAGAACAGGAGGAGAATGAGGTAATCAGTCCCTCAACCTTGAGTCGATGTGGTCAGTCCATCAATCTTGAATAGAATACGGCATATGAGAGGAGAAGCAGCTTATAAACCGTAGGCAGGAGAGGTGCAGCAGTTGTAGGTGGTGTCACATTTGTTAAATGTGGAAGTAGGTCGTGCCCAAGGGTTAGGCAAGCGAAGAATTCCCAAGTATTAAGATCCCAAGAAGTTGCAGTGTCTGACAGGATTGTAGATGAATGGTTCAGAGAACCGACACGTTGATAAATTAGACACATGTGCAACTCTTGGGTATCTTTATTAAGGAAACGTATAGACTGAAGAAGCCTACTGTGTAGGCGAAACGTTTCCTTAATAAAGATACCCAAAAGTTGCACGTGTCTAATTTATCAACGTGTCGGTTCTCTGAACCATTCATCTATTGTACTCATTGGTCTCTGTGAGATAACAATAGAATGCCTCTTAAGTTTGGCTTCAAGCCTGGTGTTTTAGAGGAAAGTTTAAATTAGTTTTTTGGCTGTGTATCTCCTGATTTGCCATTTTTATTGAAGAAATGAGGATATTAGTTTCCACGAGATAATTTCTGAAATATAATTTCTGAGTGGCATCAAATTTTCAGGGATATATTTCTGCGTTATAAACGTATGCCACTCTACTGGATCCTGGTGTGTTGAGACCCGCTACGAGGGACTGACTGGCCTTATGCAATAAACACACACTTTCTCGGCTCTCACACTGACCTAAATGCATCTCTCACATTCCATTAGTTTTGTTTTATCTGCGACTCATTTGTTTTATTCCACTTGTTTTGTCAATAAGTGTTTGGTTTAATACTTTGTGTATTGTGCATTGATATCCAGGTTTGTTTTATTAGTGGTTTCTCTATTTTTTTTATTCTTTTACGATTTTATTCTATTGCTTTTAAATAATGTTCGTCTCCTCTTGGCATTTTCCTATTTTTAATTTTAATCTGTTTTACTGTTAATCTTTTTCTCTGTTTTCTAAGTTTATTTATGTTAAATATAAATTCTAACTTGTTGAATTAATTTTCCAAATCCCAGCCAATAAAAATTAACCTGAGAAATATTGAATAGTGGAACTAACATTTATAAAAAGACATAAACATCGCAGAATGTTTCGCTCTGTGTTCAGCTTTATTAAGTCATCAGTTAATGAAGCTTTAATCACAGCTAAATGTTATTCCAGTAAAAGCTTGTTCTGCAACATGTTCTGCAACATGTTCTGCAACATGTTCTGCAACATGTTCTGCAACATGTTCTGCATCTTGTTCTGCATCTTGTTCTGCAACATGTTCTGCAACATGTTCTGCAACATGTTCTGCAACATGTTCTGCAACATGTTCTGCATCTTGTTCTGCAACATGTTCTGCAACATGTTCTGCAACATGTTCTGCATCTTGTTCTGCAACATGTTCTGCAACATGTTCTGCAACATGTTCTGCATCTTGTTCTGCAACATGTTCTGCAACATGTTCTGCAACATGTTCTGCATCTTGTTCTGCAACATGTTCTGCAACATGTTCTGCAACATGTTCTGCATCTTGTTCTGCAACATGTTCTGCAACATGTTCTGCAACATGTTCTGCATCTTGTTCTGCAACATGTTCTGCAACATGTTCTGCATCTTGTTCTGCATCTTGTTCTGCATCTTGTTCTGCAACATGTTCTGCAACATGTTCTGCATCTTGTTCTGCATCTTGTTCTGCATCTTGTTCTGCAACATGTTCTGCAACATGTTCTGCATCTTGTTCTGCATCTTGTTCTGCATCTTGTTCTGCAACATGTTCTGCATCTTGTTCTGCATCTTGTTCTGCATCTTGTTCTGCATCTTGTTCTGCAACATGTTCTGCAACATGTTCTGCATCTTGTTCTGCATCTTGTTCTGCATCTTGTTCTGCAACATGTTCTGCATCTTGTTCTGCAACATGTTCTGCAACATGTTCTGCATCTTGTTCTGCATCTTGTTCTGCATCTTGTTCTGCATCTTGTTCTGCATCTTGTTCTGCATCTTGTTCTGCAACATGTTCTGCAACATGTTCTGCATCTTGTTCTGCATCTTGTTCTGCATCTTGTTCTGCAACATGTTCTGCATCTTGTTCTGCATCTTGTTCTGCAACATGTTCTGCAACATGTTCTGCATCTTGTTCTGCAACATGTTCTGCAACATGTTCTGCATCTTGTTCTGCATCTTGTTCTGCAACATGTTCTGCATCTTGTTCTGCATCTTGTTCTGCAACATGTTCTGCATCTTGTTCTGCATCTTGTTCTGCAACATGTTCTGCATCTTGTTCTGCATCTTGTTCTGCAACATGTTCTGCATCTTGTTCTGCATCTTGTTCTGCAACTTGTTCTGCATCTTGTTCTGCAACATGTTCTGCATCTTGTTCTGCATCTTGTTCTGCAACATGTTCTGCAACATGTTCTGCATCTTGTTCTGCATCTTGTTCTGCATCTTGTTCTGCAACATGTTCTGCAACATGTTCTGCATCTTGTTCTGCATCTTGTTCTGCAACATGTTCTGCAACATGTTCTGCATCTTGTTCTGCATCTTGTTCTGCATCTTGTTCTGCAACATGTTCTGCATCTTGTTCTGCATCTTGTTCTGCATCTTGTTCTGCAACATGTTCTGCAACATGTTCTGCATCTTGTTCTGCATCTTGTTCTGCAACATGTTCTGCAACATGTTCTGCATCTTGTTCTGCATCTTGTTCTGCAACATGTTCTGCATCTTGTTCTGCAACATGTTCTGCATCTTGTTCTGCATCTTGTTCTGCAACATGTTCTGCATCTTGTTCTGCAACATGTTCTGCATCTTGTTCTGCAACATGTTCTGCATCTTGTTCTGCATCTTGTTCTGCATCTTGTTCTGCATCTTGTTCTGCATCTTGTTCTGCAACATGTTCTGCATCTTGTTCTGCAACATGTTCTGCATCTTGTTCTGCATCTTGTTCTGCAACATGTTCTGCATCTTGTTCTGCATCTTGTTCTGCAACTTGTTCTGCATCTTGTTCTGCAACATGTTCTGCATCTTGTTCTGCATCTTGTTCTGCAACATGTTCTGCAACATGTTCTGCATCTTGTTCTGCATCTTGTTCTGCAACATGTTCTGCAACATGTTCTGCAACATGTTCTGCAACATGTTCTGCAACATGTTCTGCAACATGTTCTGCAACATGTTCTGCAACATGTTCTGCAACATGTCCAGCAACATGTTCAGCAACATGTTCCACACCTGTCTCCTGCTCTTCCTGCGTGTCGACACTCCACCATTCCATCTGACTTTGATACCAATACTTCTGTTTTAGAAGCAGAATTTTATGTTCGGAATGTATGTATTCACGTGGCTCTGGAAACTTGTATGTTGCATGCTCGTTATTCTCATTCTCTCTCTCTCTCTATCTATCTATCTATCTATCTATCTATCTATCTATCTATCCTTTCTTTAAGAGTTCCACAGTTAAGGCGTTGGAACTTATTACTCTAAACAACTGTATATCTGGGATGATGTAAATATTTAGGCTAATCATAAGATATCGATCTTTAAGCTTAACCCAGGATATCCAGACTGTTCCCGACTGATTAATGTCATCCAGAACTTACTAGTATGTTATCATTAATCTCAAGCTTATCTTGTGATTCTTCTAGGCTCCTTAAAGGTACTTAAACACCAGATGTCTCCTTGTGTTTCTCAGCTCCCCCAGATTCTGTTTCTTAATTAAAAGTAATTTAGCAAACTGTGAGGGCCATGTAGGCCTGAGGGCCCCTGGCAGAAGCAGTCTGGTTCGCCTGGCAGACAACAAAAAAAAAATTTGGCTTAAGGCCGGGGTGCGAGGCTGGAAAAATTCTCGAAACTGGTAAGAGTTAAGTCATAGATCTCAACTATACCTGGAGAGAGTTCCGGGGGTCAACGCCCCTGCAGCCCGGTCTGTGACCAGGCCTAATGGTAGACCAGGGCCTGATCAACCAGGCTGTTACTGCTAGCCGCACGCAGTCCAACGTACGAATCACAGCCCGGCTGGTCAGGTACTGACTTTAGGTGCCTGTCCAGTGCCTGCTTGAAGACAGCCAGGGGTCTATTGGTAATTCCCTTCATGTATGCTGGGAGGCAGTTGAACAGTCTTGGGCCCCTGACACCTATTGTGTTCTCTCTTATCGTGCTAGTGGCACCCCTGCTCTTCATTGGGGGGATATTGCATCGTCTGATATATATTACCTACAACCGTTATTCCCTGATATATTATGCAACACAAGGGAGGTGCTAAGTCTTCTATACGCAAAATAACTATTAGCTAACAATGTCTCGATGGAAAACTGGATAAGGTAAAAATATTAAAGTAGGATGCTCTCTTCTCTCCCTTCACTCACTATCGCCGTCAGGAAACAGTGAGTTTAAAAAGAGGGAAAGATTTCATAATATATTTGGAAAAAGTGGAATGAATATTTAATAGGAACAGTGGAAGAGGAAAGTCATGGAGTATAATTACCTCCAGTGCCATAGTGTTACTGCAACTACACATGTTGTTACTCCACTGCCAGCTGCGGTGCTGTCTGCCAGTGCTAGCTGCGGTGCTGTCTGCCAGTGCTAGCTGGGGTGTTTGCCAGTGCTAGCTAAGGTGCTGTCTGCCACTGCTAGCCTCGGTGCTGTCTGCCACTGCTAGCCTCGGTGCTGTCTGCCACTGCTAGCCTCGGTGCTGTCTGCCACTGCTAGCCTCGGTGCTGTCTGCCACTGCTAGCTGCGGTGCTGTCTGCCACTGCTAGCTGCGGTGCTGTCTGCCACTGCCAGCCTCGGTGCTGTCTGTCACTGCCAGGTGCCGTGCTGTCTGCCACTAGGTCCACTGCCAAATGTGTTCTGGGCGCACTACGACTAACTTGAAATCCTGTGCCGTTCCAAAACTTCTACCAAGGTGCCAGTGACAACTGGCCATTGGACTCTGACTATTAGAATTCTATTTGCGCAAAGTGTGTCCAGCTAGTTCTTGAAGGATTGAACTGCTTTGGTACTAACACATTCAGAGGGCGATGTAGTCCAGAACTTCGCAACTCTGCCGAGAATCCCTCACCAACTTCGATTTTAAACTGATTTTCCCTGATTTTCCAGGTATTTTTTAATGTAATTGTATCACATTTCACTTCAAAAAATATTCATGTTTGTGTATATCAGTTTTATTTAGGATCTTAAATTTTCGTATGTGGTCGTAGCTCTTGCTTCCTGAGAGAGGACAAGTTGAGTGATTAAGATTTTTCTTCATATGTTTTTTTTCCTTTGGGTTTTCCTTCTTATAGCTTGACTCACGAAATCGTAATAACACGATTGAAAACAAACCACGGTACGGGTGGGGCTTGAACCCACGGTGAGCGAGTCCTAAAATTCACAGGTCATTGCGTTAACAAACTGGCCTGTAAGTTTTAGGCTTCAAGTCCCACTGCACCTGATTTCATAAACTGAGTTCTGGTGATCTTTACTCTCTCTCCATCTATGGAATCTACGACCAGCACTGTTTCACCTTCCCAGTTAAAACTTATCCAAGACAATGAATTTGTTCCTGGCGACTGTTTCATTACCAGTTGATCTGGAGAAGAGCTTGGGGTCATTCCCTTCTTAGATGAAGTATCGTATTATCAAGTATATAGACTAAATTCCAAATTCCAGAAACAAGCTCTTATTGAGACTACACTTCACTCTTTGGAAAGCTTAATCAAGTCATGACTTGATTAGACTCTTCACTGAGAGAGATGTTTCTAACATAACTTCATTCTTGTGTCTTTGTCTGCATTCCCTACTTCCTGGACTGTTTTGCATTCCCTGCTGTCTGGAAAGTATTTGCATTGTACTACGTCATGGAATATATTTTTCTTCATTACCTACCTCCTGAAATGTGTTTGTCTTCGTTACGTACCCCTTGGAATGTATTTGTCATCATTACCTCCCCCCTGGAATGTATTTGTCATTCTACCTCCTGGAATGTATTTGTCATCATTATCTACCTCCTGGAATGTATCTGTCATCATTATCTACCTCATGGAATGTGTTCGTCTTCATTACCTACCTCCTGGAATGTATTAATTTTTATAACTTACTCCTGGAATGTATTTCTTCATTACTTACTCCTGGAAAGTATTTGTCTACATGTCTTGCTCCTGGAATGTTAGTTAGTCTCCGTGTCTGTAAGAAAGTCGGTGCTAGTCACCCTGACGTCCAGATTGTCCACTATACTCTCCAGCCTCGCCGACATATCCCAGACAAAAATAGAGTCTGCTGTGTAGTGACCCACATCACCAGCTGACCCTGGTCACCACCCTGGTGGTGGGATGCTAGTGGGAGGCTGGTGGTAGTGGCTGATGGTGGTGGAAGTAGGTGGTGGTGATGGTAGTGGGCGGTGGTGGTGGTAGTGGGCGGTGGTGGTAGTGGTAAAGGTACAGTTTGCAGGTGTTGTTGTCACACTGGGCGGGTAGGTGGTTGGGTGGGCGGTGGGCGGGTGGGTGACTGGTGGTCTCAGAGGAGTCCACCTGCTCACCACGGCCTTGCTGCCCACCATAAAGGCTCGTCATGTTGTGCTCTCTTTTCTCTTGCAATGTTTCCCGCGTCTCCATAAAGAGAGAAAGGGGGAGAGAGAGAGAGGGGGGAGGACGACGGAGAAGACGAGGAAGAGGAGGGAGGAATAACGGGGTGGAAGAGAGGATGAAGAGACAAGGAAGAGGGAGGAGGAGGAGGAAAAAGGGAAGAGGAGAAAGGGAGGGGGCAGAGAGGAGGAGGAGGAGGAGGAGGCGGCAGGGAGAACGAGAGAGGAAGGGAGGATTCATAAAAGAGAGAGGAAAGGAAGGTTAGAGGGAGAGAGGAGGGAAGAAGCAGAGGTGCTGAGATTATCATTCATATAGCAAAATTTGATAGACCAAGAACATGGTACCATGTTGTCTGTGACCCTTAACACAGCTAGAAGGAAAGCCCAGATATATTTCCCACTCATATTCTCTCACAAAGGATGGGTTAAATACAGTTAGGAATTCTGTCGGCCTGGTTTGAGGGACTTCATAGGGCAGCGATAATATTGTTAAGAATTCAGTTAAGGCTTTATCAGGTACAGCATCTTCATAGGCTTTGTATCAGCTGTGTCAGAGTTACTATCACTTTGTAATTACTGTAATTTTTGTGGAGATCTCTCCACAATCTGAGTGCCGGTCAATATATATATATATATATATATATATATATATATATATATATATATATATATATATATATATATATATATATATATATATATAATATATATATATATATATATATATAATTATATATTATTATATATTATATATAGCCGAGGACTCGAACCCATGTCGTTTTGGCCCGCCTCATGGTGAACGAAAATCACATGACGCTCTAACCCATAGGACCACCCAATCCTATAAGAATCACACACCTAGCAGAGCTAGGAGTTTTACCGTGATTCGAGGACATACATAAGAACATAAGAATGAAGGAACACTGCAACAGGCCTACTGACCCATGCGGAGCAGGTCCATAACCCCCCTCCCCGGGGATCAGACCAATGACCCACCCCCTCCGGTTTAGCCCAATGACTCACCCAGTCTGGTCACCTCCACTCAAGGATGGAGCACTGCACCAGACCCAGCAGCACAAGCTAGTCAGGTTCAACTCACACCCACCCACACCATCTCATGTATTTATCTAACCTATTTTTAAAACTACACAACGTTTTAGCCTCAATAACTGTACTCGGGAGTTTGTTCCACTCATCCACAACTCTATTACCAAACCAGTGTTTTCCTGTATCCTTCCTGAATCTAAATTTTTCCAACTTGAAACCATTGCTGCGAGTCCTGTCTTGGCTGGAAATTTTCAGCACGCTATTTACATCCCCTTTATTTATTCCTGTTTTCCATTTATACACCTCGATCATATCCCCCCTAATTCTACGCCTTTCGAGAGAGTGCAGATTCAGGGCCCTCAGTCTATTCTCACAGGGAAGATTTCTGATACATGGGATCATCATTGTCATCCTCCACTGTACGTTTTCCAGAGCATTTATATCCATTCTGTAATACGGTGACCAGAACTGAGCAGCATAGTCTAAATGAGGCCTAACCAAGGATATATAGAGTTGAAGAACAACCTGAGGACTTCTATTATTTATACTTCTAGATATGAAGCCAAGAATTCTGTTAGCTTTATTGCGAACACTAATGCACTGTTGTCTTGGTTTTAGATTACTGCTAACCAGAACTCCTAAATCCTTTTTGCAATCAGTAGTATTAAGATCTACATTATTTAATTTATATGTTGCATGGTTATTTAACTGTCCAGCATTCAGAACTTTGCATTTGTCAATATTAAACTGCATCTGCCACATCTCCGACCATTGCATCAGTCTATTCAAATCACCCTGGAGTGCTCTAGTGTCCTCATTAGAATGAATTGGACGGCCTATTTTGGTGTCATCAGCAAATTTGCTTATGTCGCTATTTATTCCCTCATCTATGTCGTTTATGTAAATTGTGAACAACAACGGGCCCAACACTGACCCCTGAGGAACACCGCTTGTGACGTGCCCCCATTCTGATTTCTCCCCATTTATGCAAACTCTCTGCTGTCTATTTGTCAGCCATGCAGGAAAAAATTTCTCCTCCTATTCCGTGTGCCTTAAGTTTCCTCAATAGCCTCTGATGTGGAACTGTATCGAAAGCCTTACTGAAGTCCATATACACAATATCATATTCATTACCATGAACTACCTCCTCAAACACCTTAGTGAAAAAAGTTAGTAAATTCGTAAGACAGGAACGCCCCTTTGTAAAACCGTGTTGAGATTCATTAATCAATCTGTGCCTGTCAAGATGGCTACGAATTGCTTCGGCAATTATTGATTCCATAAATTTTCCCACTATGGAGGTAAGGCTTATTGGTCTATAGTTCGAAGCCAAGGACCTGTCACCTGCCTTGTAAATAGGTATTACATTTGCCATTTTCCACTAATCAGGCACTATGCCAGATTGTAGTGATATGTTAAAAAGATTAGCAAAAGGTATGCTAAGTTCCTCTTTACATTCCTTTAACGCCCTTGCAAACAGTTCATCAGGGCCTGGGGATTTGTTAGGTTTTAATTTCTTTGTCTGAGGACCATGTCACTAGTTACCGCAATCGTGCATAGTTTATTATCATCCTGTTCTACATAATCTATCATTTCAGGAATATCGCTAGTGTTTTCCTGGGTGAAAACTGAGAGGAAGTAGGTATTGAGAATTTCACACATATCCTTATCACTGTCAGTGATCTGACCAGAGTTACTCTTAAGTGGGCCTATCTTGTCCCTAATCTTACTTCTGTGTACCTGAAAGAACCCTTTTGGGTTAGTCTTTGAATCCCTTGTGACCTTAGCCTCATAATCCCTTTTTGCTTTTCTTATTCCTTTCTTTATTTCTATCTTTAACCTTTCGTTGTTTCTCTCTCTAATACGGTGGTATGGGTGCCTCCGAGCTAATTTCATTCTACTCCCCGTTTGGTGTACTAGCCCCCACAAGCAGTATGCATATTGTAACCACGCACTAGTGGTATTTAATCAGTAACAACACTGCGACTAGCTGGGGGATCAAACCCGTGTTGTTTTAGCCCTCCTCATGGTGAGCGAAAATTCACGACGCTCTAACCCATGTGGGAAGGCTAAAACAACACGGGTTCGATCCCCCAGCTATATAAATAATGTTGTGCCGAATGGGTCAAACTTGCGATTTTGCCTTAAATAGCAAAGCACTTTTGCCGAATAAAGCAAGAAAAAATTTATGTATGCATTAATTTCGCAAAAACCATTCTGAATCTAACCAAAAAAAATATGTATTTTATTCAGTTTATTATTAAATTATTGTAAACGTATCTAAAATATATTTAGCTGGAGTAGGCTAAATTAAATTGCGCTTGTTATAATAAGGTTAGGTAAGTTTTCTAAAGTTCTTTTGGTACAAAATTATTAATTTTTACATTAACATAAATTAAAAAATATATCTTTAAACGTTAACGAACATTTTTTAAGAAAGGACTTAATTTTAAATGAGTTCTTGCTATATATTATGCAATAACCGCGAACAAGCAATACAAGATGCAATACAACCAGAGGTGGTGTTAAATAATAGCTCTAAGCATTTTGTGTTGCAATCAACACATCTTCAAGATATATATATATATATATATATATATATATATATATATATATATATATATATATATATATATATATATATATATATATATATATATAGGAGAGAGAAGAATATAAGGAGAGGTGGTGAGAGTAATCCGGACTACGTTATATATTTAAGAATATATCACTATGGGAACAATGCAGATTCATGGTTGCAAATTGCTTCTGTACATTTTAAAAGTACATTTATGTTTAAGAATAATTACTTTCACTAGTCTGGCAACAATCAACAGGAACATCTATCGTGAAACATATTTTATTTCTACTTGACAGCAACACCAGGCTGTTAACAGCAACACCAGGTTGACAGCAACACCAGGTTCTGAACAACAACACTAGGTACTTGACAGCAACACCAGGTTGTTGACAGCAACACCAGGTTGTTGACAGCAACACCAGGTTGTTGACAGCAACACCCGGTACTTGACAGCAACACCAGGTTCTTGACAGCAACATCAGGTTCTTGACAGAAACACCCGGTTCTTGACAGAAACACCCGGTTCTTGGCAGCAACACCCGGTACTTGACAGCAACACTAGGTTCTTGACAACAACACCAGGTTCTTGACAGCAACACCTGATATTTGCAGCAACACTCGGTTCTTGACAGCAACACCCGGTTCTTGACAGCAACACCCGGTACTTGACAGCAACACCAGGTTCTTAACACCCGGTACTTGACAGCAACACCAGGTTCTTAACACCCGGTACTTGACAGCAACACCAGGTTCTTGACAACACCCGGTACTTGACAGCAACACCCGGTACTTGACAGCAACACCAGGTTCAACAGCAACATATGATACTTGACAGCAACACCAGGTTCTTAACACCCGGTACTTGACAGCAACACCAGGTTCTTAACACCCGGTACTTGACAGCAACACCAGGTTCTGAACAACAACACTGGGTACTTGACAGCAACACCAGATTTTTAACAACAACACCCGGTACTTGTCAGCAACACCAGGTTCTTAACACCCGGTAATTGACAGCAACACCAGGTTCATAACAGCAACACCAGGTTCTTAACACCCGGTACTTGACAGCAACACCAGGTTCTTAACACCCGGTACTTGACAGCAACACCAGGTTCTTAACACCCGGTACTTGACAGCAACACCAGGTTCTTAACACCCGGTACTTGACAGCAACACCAGGTTCTTAACAACAACACCCGGTACTTGACAGCAACACCAGGTTCTTAACACCAGGTTCTTAACACCCGGTACTTGACAGCAACACAAGTTTCTTAACAGCAACACCAGGGCCTTAACAACACCCGGTACTTGACAGCAACACCAGGTTCTGAACAACAACACTGGGTACTTGACAGCAACCCCAGGTTCTGAACAACAACACTGGGTACTTGACAGCAACACCAGGTTCTTAACACCCGGTACTTGACAGCAACACCAGGTTCTTAACAACAACACCCGGTACTTGACAGCAACACCCGGTACTTGACAGCAACACCCGGTACTTGACAGCAACACCCGGTACTTTACAGCAACACCAGGTTCTTAACAGCAACACCAGATTCTTAACACCCGGTACTTGACAGCAACACCAGGTTCTTAACACCCGGTACTTGACAGCAACACCAGATTCTTAACAACCGGTACTTGACAGCAACACCAGGTTCTTAACAACACCCGGTACTTGACAGCAACACCAGGCTCTTAACAACACCCGGTACTTGACAGCAACACCAGCTTCTCAACAACAACAACACCCGGTACTTGACAGCAACACCGGGTTCTTAACACCCGTTACTTAACAGCAACACCCGGTACTTGACAGCAACACCGGGTTCTTAACATCCGGTACTTAACAGCAACACCCGGCACTTGAAAGCAACACCCGGTACTTTACAGCAACACCAGGTTCTTAACACCCGGTACTTGACAGCAACACCAGGTTCTTAACACCCGGTACTTGACAGCAACACCAGGTTCTTAACACCCGGTACTTAACAGCAACACCAGGTTCTTAACACCCGGTACTTGACAGCAACACCAGGTTCTTAACAACACCCGGTACTTGACAGCAACACCAGGTTCTCAACAACAACACCCGGTACTTGACAGCAACGCAAAGGTTCTTAACACCCGGTACTTGACAGCAACACCAGGTTCTCAACAACATCCGATACTTGACAGCAACACCAGGTTCTTAACAACACCCGGTACTTGACAGCAACACCAGGTTCTTAACAGCAACACCAGGTTCTTAACACCCGGTACTTGACAACAACACCAGGTTCATAGCACCTGGTACTTGACAGCAACACCAGGTTCTCAACAACAACACCCGGTACTTGACAGCAACACCAGGTTCTTAACACCTGGTATTTGACAGCAACACCAGGTTCTCAACAACAACACCCGGCACTTGACAGCAACACCAGGTTCATAACACCTGGTACTTGACAGCAACACCAGGTTCTCAACAACAACACCCGGTACTTGACAGCAACACCAGGTTCATAACACCTGGTACTTGACAGCAACACCAGGTTCATAACACCTGGTACTTGACAGCAACACCAGGTTCTCAACAACAACACCCGGTACTTTACAGCAACACCAGGTTCTTAAGAACACCCGGTACTTGACAGCAACACCAGGTTCTTAACACCCGGTAATTGACAGCAACACCAGGTTCTTAACAACAACTGGTATTTGACAGCAACACCAGGTTCTTAACAACAACTGGTATTTGACAGCAACACCAGGTTCTCAACAACAACAACACCCGGTACTTGACAGCAACACCAGGTTCTTAACAACAACTGGTATTTGACAGCAACACCAGGTTCTCAACAACAACAACACCCGGTACTTGACAGCAACACCAGGTTCTCAACAACAACAACACCCGGTACTTGACAGCAACACCAGGTTCTCAACAACAACAACACCCGGTACTTGACAGCAACACCAGGTTCTCAACAACAACAACACCAGGTTCTCAACAACAACACCCGGTACTTGACAGCAACACCAGGTTCTCAACAACAACAACACCCGGTACTTGACAGCAACACCAGCTTCTCAACAACAACAACACCCGGTACTTGACAGCAACACCAGCTTCTCAACAACAACAACACCCGGTACTTGACAGCAACACCAGGTTCTCAACAACAACAACAACACCCGGTACTTGACAGCAACACCAGGTTATCAACAACACCCGGTACTTGACAGCAACACCAGGTTCTCAACAACAACACCCGGTACTTGACAGCAACACCAGGTTCTCAACAACAACAACACCCGGTACTTGACAGCAACACCAGGTTCTCAACAACAACAACAACACCCGGTACTTGACAGCAACACCAGGTTCTCAACAACAACAACACCCGGTACTTGACAGCAACACCAGGTTCTCAACAACAACAACACCCGGTACTTGACAGCAACACCAGGTTCTCAACAACAACAACACCCGGTACTTGACAGCAACACCAGGTTCTCAACAACAACAACACCAGGTTCTCAACAACAACAACACCCGGTACTTGACAGCAACACCAGGTTCTCAACAACAACAACAACACCCGGTACTTGACAGCAACACCAGCTTCTCAACAACAACAACACCCGGTACTTGACAGCAACACCAGCTTCTCAACAACAACAACACCCGGTACTTGACAGCAACACCAGGTTCTCAACAACAACAACACCCGGTACTTGACAGCAACACCAGGTTCTCAACAACAACAACACCCGGTACTTGACAGCAACACCAGGTTCTCAACAACACCCGGTACTTGACAGCAACACCAGGTTCTCCACAACAACAACACCCGGTACTTGACAGCAACACCAGGTTCTCAACAACAACAACACCCGGTACTTGACAGCAACACCAGGTTCTCAACAACAACACCCGGTACTTGACAGCAACACCAGGTTCTCAACAACAACAACACCCGGTACTTGACAGCAACACCAGGTTCTCAACAACAACAACACCCGGTACTTGACAGCAACACCAGGTTCTCAACAACAACAACACCCGGTACTTGACAGCAACACCAGGTTCTCAACAACAACAACACCCGGTACTTGACAGCAACACCAGGTTCTCAACAACAACAACACCCGGTACTTGACAGCAACACCAGGTTCTCAACAACAACAGCAACACCAGGTTCTCAACAACAACAACACCCGGTACTTGACAGCAACACCAGGTTCTCAACAACAACAACAACACCCGGTACTTGACAGCAACACCAGGTTCTCAACAACAACACCCGGTACTTGACAGCAACACCAGGTTCTCAACAACAACAACACCCGGTACTTGACAGCAACACCAGGTTCTCAACAACAACACCCGGTACTTGACAGCAACACCAGGTTCTCAACAACAACAACACCCGGTACTTGACAGCAACACCAGGTTCTCAACAACAACAACACCCGGTACTTGACAGCAACACCAGGTTCTCAACAACAACAACACCCGGTACTTGACAGCAACACCAGGTTCTCAACAACAACAACACCCGGTACTTGACAGCAACACCAGGTTCTCAACAACAACAACAACACCCGGTACTTGACAGCAACACCAGGTTCTCAACAACAACAACACCCGGTACTTGACAGCAACACCAGGTTCTCAACAACAACAACACCCGGTACTTGACAGCAACACCAGCTTCTCAACAACAACAACACCCGGTAATTGACAGCAACACCAGCTTCTCAACAACAACAACACCCGGTACTTGACAGCAACACCAGCTTCTCAACAACAACAACACCCGGTACTTGACAGCAACACCAGGTTCTCAACAACAACAACAACACCCGGTACTTGACAGCAACACCAGCTTCTCAACAACAACAACACCCGGTACTTGACAGCAACACCAGGTTCTCAACAACAACAACACCCGGTACTTGACAGCAACACCAGGTTCTCAACAACAACACCCGGTACTTGACAGTAACACCAGGTTCTCAACAACAACAACACCCGGTACTTGACAGCAACACCAGGTTCTCAACAACAACAACACCCGGTACTTGACAGCAACACCAGGTTCTCAACAACAACAACACCCGGTACTTGACAGCAACACCAGGTTCTCAACAACAACAACACCCGGTACTTGACAGCAACACCAGGTTCTCAACAACAACAACACCAGGTTCTCAACAACAACACCCGGTACTTGACAGCAACACCAGGTTCTCAACAACAACAACACCCGGTACTTGACAGCAACACCAGCTTCTCAACAACAACAACACCCGGTACTTGACAGCAACACCAGCTTCTCAACAACAACAACACCCGGTACTTGACAGCAACACCAGGTTCTCAACAACAACAACAACACCCGGTACTTGACAGCAACACCAGGTTATCAACAACACCCGGTACTTGACAGCAACACCAGGTTCTCAACAACAACACCCGGTACTTGACAGCAACACCAGGTTCTCAACAACAACAACACCCGGTACTTGACAGCAACACCAGGTTCTCAACAACAACAACAACACCCGGTACTTGACAGCAACACCAGGTTCTCAACAACAACAACACCCGGTACTTGACAGCAACACCAGGTTCTCAACAACAACAACACCCGGTACTTGACAGCAACACCAGTTTCTCAACAACAACAACACCCGGTACTTGACAGCAGCACCAGGTTAACAACAACAACACCAGGTTCTCAACAACAACACCCGGTACTTGACAGCAACACCAGGTTCTCAACAACAACAACAACACCCGGTACTTGACAGCAACACCAGCTTCTCAACAACAACAACACCCGGTACTTGACAGCAACACCAGGTTCTCAACAACAACAACACCCGGTACTTGACAGCAACACCAGGTTCTCAACAACAACAACACCCGGTACTTGACAGCAACACCAGGTTCTTAACACCCGGTACTTGACAGCAACACCAGGTTCTCAACAACAACAACACCCGGTACTTGACAGCAACACCAGGTTCTCAACAACAACAACACCCGGTACTTGACAGCAACACCAGGTTCTCAACAACAACACCCGGTACTTGACAGCAACACCAGGTTCTCAACAACAACAACACCCGGTACTTGACAGCAACACCAGGTTCTCAACAACAACAACACCCGGTACTTGACAGCAACACCAGGTTCTCAACAACAACAACACCCGGTACTTGACAGCAACACCAGGTTCTCAACAACAACAGCAACACCAGGTTCTCAACAACAACAACACCCGGTACTTGACAGCAACACCAGGTTCTCAACAACAACAACAACACCCGGTACTTGACAGCAACACCAGGTTCTCAACAACAACACCCGGTACTTGACAGCAACATCAGGTTCTCAACAACAACAACAACAACAACACCCGGTACTTGACAGCAACACCAGGTTCTCAACAACAACAACACCCGGTACTTGACAGCAACACCAGGTTCTCAACAACAACACCCGGTACTTGACAGCAACACCAGGTTCTCAACAACAACAACACCCGGTACTTGACAGCAACACCAGGTTCTCAACAACAACAACAACAACACCCGGTACTTGACAGCAACACCAGGTTCTCAACAACAACAACACCCGGTACTTGACAGCAACACCAGGTTCTCAACAACAACACCCGGTACTTGACAGCAACACCAGGTTCTCAACAACAACAACAACACCCGGTACTTGACAGCAACACCAGGTTCTCAACAACAACAACACCCGGTACTTGACAGCAACACCAGGTTCTCAACAACAACAACACCCGGTACTTGACAGCAACACCAGCTTCTCAACAACAACAACACCCGGTAATTGACAGCAACACCTGCTTCTCAACAACAACAACACCCGGTACTTGACAGCAACACCAGCTTCTCAACAACAACAACACCCGGTACTTGACAGCAACACCAGGTTCTCAACAACAACAACAACACCCGGTACTTGACAGCAACACCAGCTTCTCAACAACAACAACACCCGGTACTTGACAGCAACACCAGGTTCTCAACAACAACAACACCCGGTACTTGACAGCAACACCAGGTTCTCAACAACAACACCCGGTACTTGACAGTAACACCAGGTTCTCAACAACAACAACACCCGGTACTTGACAGCAACACCAGGTTCTCAACAACAACAACACCCGGTACTTGACAGCAACACCAGGTTCTCAACAACAACAACAACAACACCCGGTACTTGACAGCAACACCAGGTTCTCAACAACAACACCCGGTACTTGACAGCAACACAAGGTTCTTAACACCCGGTACTTGACAGCAACACCAGGTTCTTAACAACACCCGGTACTTGACAGCAACACCAGGTTCTTAACACCCGGTACTTGACAGCAACACCAGGTTCTCAACAACAACACCCGGTACTTGACAGCAACGCAAAGGTTCTTAACACCCGGTACTTGACAGCAACACCAGGTTCTCAACAACATCCGATACTTGACAGCAACACCAGGTTCTTAACAACACCCGGTACTTGACAGCAACACCAGGTTCTTAACACCCGGTACTTGACAGCAACACCAGGTTCTTAACACCCGGTACTTGACAGCAACACCAGGTTCATAGCACCTGGTACTTGACAGCAACACCAGGTTCTCAACAACAACACCCGGTACTTGACAGCAACACAAGGTTCTTAACACCCGGTACTTGACAGCAACACCAGGTTCTTAACACCTGGTATTTGACAGCAACACCAGGTTCTCAACAACAACACCCGGCACTTGACAGCAACACCAGGTTCATAACACCTGGTACTTGACAGCAACACCAGGTTCATAACACCTGGTACTTGACAGCAACACCAGGTTCTCAACAACAACACCCGGTACTTTACAGCAACACCAGGTTCTTAAGAACACCCGGTACTTGACAGCAACACCAGGTTCTTAACACCCGGTAATTGACAGCAACACCAGGTTCTTAACAACAACTGGTATTTGACAGCAACACCAGGTTCTTAACAACAACTGGTATTTGACAGCAACACCAGGTTCTCAACAACAACAACACCCGGTACTTGACAGCAACACCAGGTTCTTAACAACAACTGGTATTTGACAGCAACACCAGGTTCTCAACAACAACAACACCCGGTACTTGACAGCAACACCAGGTTCTCAACAACAACAACACCCGGTACTTGACAGCAACACCAGGTTCTCAACAACAACAACACCCGGTACTTGACAGCAACACCAGGTTCTCAACAACAACAACACCAGGTTCTCAACAACAACACCCGGTACTTGACAGCAACACCAGGTTCTCAACAACAACAACACCCGGTACTTGACAGCAACACCAGCTTCTCAACAACAACAACACCCGGTACTTGACAGCAACACCAGCTTCTCAACAACAACAACACCCGGTACTTGACAGCAACACCAGCTTCTCAACAACAACAACACCCGGTACTTGACAGCAACACCAGGTTCTCAACAACAACAACACCCGGTACTTGACAGCAACACCAGGTTCTCAACAACAACAACACCCGGTACTTGACAGCAACACCAGGTTCTCAACAACAACAACACCAGGTTCTCAACAACAACAACACCCGGTACTTGACAGCAACACCAGGTTCTCAACAACAACAACAACAACACCCGGTACTTGACAGCAACACCAGCTTCTCAACAACAACAACACCCGGTACTTGACAGCAACACCAGGTTCTCAACAACAACAACACCCGGTACTTGACAGCAACACCAGGTTCTCAACAACAACAACAACAACACCCGGTACTTGACAGCAACACCAGGTTCTCAACAACACCCGGTACTTGACAGCAACACCAGGTTCTCAACAACAACAACACCCGGTACTTGACAGCAACACCAGGTTCTCAACAACAACAACACCCGGTACTTGACAGCAACACCAGGTTCTCAACAACAACACCCGGTACTTGACAGCAACACCAGGTTCTCAACAACAACAACACCCGGTACTTGACAGCAACACCAGGTTCTCAACAACAACAACACCCGGTACTTGACAGCAACACCAGGTTCTCAACAACAACAGCAACACCAGGTTCTCAACAACAACAACACCCGGTACTTGACAGCAACACCAGGTTCTCAACAACAACAACAACACCCGGTACTTGACAGCAACACCAGGTTCTCAACAACAACAACAACACCCGGTACTTGACAGCAACACCAGGTTCTCAACAACAACAACAACACCCGGTACTTGACAGCAACACCAGGTTCTCAACAACAACAACACCCGGTACTTGACAGCAACACCAGGTTCTCAACAACAACAACAACAACACCCGGTACTTGACAGCAACATAAGGTTCTCAACAACAACAACACCCGGTACTTGACAGCAACACCAGGTTCTCAACAACAACAACACCCGGTACTTGACAGCAACACCAGGTTCTCAACAACAACAACACCCGGTACTTGACAGCAACACCAGGTTCTCAACAACAACAACAACAACACCCGGTACTTGACAGCAACACCAGGTTCTCAACAACAACAACACCCGGTACTTGACAGCAACACCAGGTTCTCAACAACAACAACACCCGGTACTTGACAGCAACACCAGGTTCTCAAGAACAACAACACCCGGTACTTGACAGCAACACCAGGTTCTCAACAACAACAACAACACCCGGTACTTGACAGCAACACCAGGTTCTCAACAACAACAACACCCGGTACTTGACAGCAACACCAGGTTCTCAACAACAACAACACCCGGTACTTGACAGCAACACCAGCTTCTCAACAACAACAACACCCGGTACTTGACAGCAACACCAGCTTCTCAACAACAACAACACCCGGTACTTGACAGCAACACCAGCTTCTCAACAACAACAACACCCGGTACTTGACAGCAACACCAGGTTCTCAACAACAACAACACCCGGTACTTGACAGCAACACCAGGTTCTCAACAACAACAACAACACCCGGTACTTGACAGCAACACCAAGTTCTCAACAACAACAACACCCGGTACTTGACAGCAACACCAGGTTCTCAACAACAACAACACCCGGTACTTGACAGCAACACCAGGTTCTCAACAACAACAACACCCGGTACTTGACAGCAACACCAGGTTCTCAACAACAACAACAACACCCGGTACTTGACAGCAACACCAGGTTCTCAACAACAACAACAACACCCGGTACTTGACAGCAACACCAGGTTCTCAACAACAACACCCGGTACTTGACAGCAACACCAGGTTCTCAACAACAACAACCGGTACTTGACAGCAACACCAGCTTCTCAACAACAACAACACCCGGTACTTGACAGCAACACCAGCTTCTCAACAACAACAACACCCGGTACTTGACAGCAACACCAGGTTCTCAACAACAACAACACCCGGTACTTGACAGCAACACCAGCTTCTCAACAACAACAACACCCGGTACTTGACAGCAACACCAGGTTCTCAACAACAACAACACCCGGTACTTGACAGCAACACCAGCTTCTCAACAACAACAACACCCGGTACTTGACAGCAACACCAGCTTCTCAACAACAACAACACCCGGTACTTGACAGCAACACCAGGTTCTCAACAACAACAACACCCGGTACTTGACAGCAACACCAGCTTCTCAACAACAACACCCGGTACTTGACAGCAACACCATCTTCTCAACAACAACAACACCCGGTACTTGACAGCAACACCAGCTTCTCAACAACAACAACACCCGGTACTTGACAGCAACACCAGCTTCTCAACAACAACAACACCCGGTACTTGACAGCAACACCAGGTTCTCAACAACAACAACACCCGGTACTTGACAGCAACACCAGGTTCTCAACAACAACAACACCCGGTACTTGACAGCAACACCAGCTTCTCAACAACAACAACACCCGGTACTTGACAGCAACACCAGGTTCTCAACAACAACAACACCCGGTACTTGACAGCAACACCAGCTTCTCAACAACAACAACACCCGGTACTTGACAGCAACACCAGGTTCTCAACAACAACAACACCCGGTACTTGACAGCAACACCAGCTTCTCAACAACAACAACACCCGGTACTTGACAGCAACACCAGGTTCTCAACAACAACAACACCCGGTACTTGACAGCAACACCAGGTTCTCAACAACAACAACACCCGGTACTTGACAGCAACACCAGGTTCTCAACAACAACAACACCCGGTACTTGACAGCAACACCAGCTTCTCAACAACACTCGGTAAACGTAAACTGACCCAGGAAGTTGATCAGGACTGAGCTTCATTGCGTTACGCTGATCTATCACACACATTCACTCGTTTAATTGCACACACACACACACACACACACACATGCATCATCAGATGTATAATATACTCCTGTATACACACTCAAAATGCACAGACAGTACAGTTTATACAAATGTAAGGGACAGTTGCTGGTGGTATCACATACACACACATAAATAAAGTATGAGGCAGTACGTACTTATTGTCTGTACTTGAGCACGACAATGTATTCATCATGTCAGGCACATGTGCCAGGAATATATGAAATATTCTTAATGGAGTAGTGATGTGATACAGGGAAAGAGGCAATTGTGTGTGTGTGTGTGTGTGTGTGTGTGTGTGTGTGTGTGTGTGTGTGTATATAATATATATATATATATATATATATATATATATATATATATATATATGCAAAACAACCACTCTGAAAGAATAGTCACGAAAGCGCTTGGAATTTCTCTATTCTTTCAGAGTGGTTGTTTTGCATATTTTGAAATCACCTGTTTACTGTGATCTTATTGCATATATATATATATATATATATATATATATATATATATATATATATATATATATATATATATATATATATATATATATATTACACACACCATAACATATACACATGCATATGAAGATGGTTGAACAGGGAAAGATACATAAATGGGAGAAGAGCGAGGGAAGAAGACAGGGAGGAGAGAGAAAACAAGGGATTCTGAGAAGGAAAATGAACAAAGGGGAGCAAAGAAAGCATTCATTATTTATATCTCTCATTGCTGCGTCTTGTTCCTTGTTTAGTCTTTGTCATTTTTAGGTCAGATTTTTATATAAATTAGCATGGCAGACATCGTTAAATAACTTGAATTATTCTAAGAACCATTATTAATTCTGTATAATTATATTTTGACAATTTTTCACTGTTATGAAACTCGTTTTCAGTGCATTTTCACTGAATAATTACTTTCCTCATCTTCATGGCTTAGTTATTTTTTTCATTTCTAAATTACTATATGATATTTTGCCAGTTGTGTAATTTATAGTATTATTAAGATTCAGAATAGAAGAATTTTTAGAGAACAATCTCCTTCAGTCTTGTGCAACTGCAGTCACTGAGGTCCCCAACTTCCATTCGTCAGGACACTCTCACGAAGGTACTTTAGGGGAAACAAGTCGTTCCGGAGATGTCTGTCACTGCCAGTTCCTCCTCATTTGCTCTGCTAAATGGGACTTCTTCACTTGACTTTTTTTTTATCAAGTATCCCATTCGTTACGAAATCGAAATAATGCTTGGCACATCGCATGGTGTTTGAGATGACTGGAGACGAGGTTGCAACAGCGAACTCGTTCTGGACTTTGGCATCTCGCAGGAGCATCGATGTGTTCCTAAACTCTCCAGTAAAGACATCTTTATGAAACTGGCCAGTGCCAGTCACTTGCTCAAAGACATTGCAATATGATCGTGGGTCTTCGCCTGATCGCTGGCTCAATCGAGGTCCAGTTTGCGATGCTTGGAATGTTGTTGCTTTCACTTGACTGTTCCCCTGGAATCCCTTCTGTGGTATTTTCGATGCTATTTACATTGCCTTCCTATTAGCTTGTCAGTAGTCAGTGTCTTGAAGTTTAATTGGCAACTTGTTGTCACCAGGAATATAGTAGGTCTGAAGGGCATCAACAAATGATGCTACATCTAGGTATCCTGATTTGTAGACGTTTCGCCATCCAGTGGCTTTATCAATACAAATTCCCTCACCTGACGCCATTACATAAGCGAAAATGTTCATGCCTGTGCTTCAGATGTTTCAAGACAAAGGTGCTTTTTACCAGCACTAAGGGTGAAGGATTGATTACCTCGTTTTTGGTATATAGTTTTACAGTCTTCCCATTATTTCCTTGAATCTGTATTGATAAAGCCACTGGATGGCTAAACGTCTACAAAAAAAATATACCCAGATGTTGCACATGTCTTATTCTTCATCTTGTCCGTATCGTATGCCATTCATGTACTCCTTGCTCTTATTGTGAGAAGGACACTTCAAATTGTGTTTGGAATTTTCTTGACAGATGGGATCTGAGAAAACATTTAAAATCATTAAAACGCAACAATAAGAGAATAAATTAACATGAATTAAATATACTTACTATATGACACTTCCCTAAGAAGTGATTTACCTGGAGGTTATTCCGGGGATCAACACCCCCGCGGCCCGGTCCATGACCAGGCCTCCCGGTGGATCAGAGCCTGATCAACGAACTAAAATCATTTATTGAGGGAGGACCTCCTCAAGGGAAGTTACTGGATGCTGGTGAGCGGCTCTTGATCTAAGGAATTGGATGCGTGCTCCTGTTCCCTGAATAGAGCCTGAATGCTTCCATACCTCTCCCCCCCCCCTTCCCCTCACAAGCGCTGTATAATCCCTACGTGTATAGAGCTCCCAATAACAATAATAATAATAATAATAATAATAATAATACTGAGAGAGGTTTCCTTTGTTTCTTGGCCTCTCCCTCACCTTTTTGATCTGGAAGGTGAAAGTAGTTAAACACCGTGAATATTTCCAAAGGCGCAATAAAACCTTGTTTGATCATTTTCTTTACTAATGATGGCTGTCCTACACCAGAAATTGGTTGAAGCAATATTCTTTTCTTTCTCAGTGAGATTACTGACCCACAGAAATTTAGATCAAGGAAATATAACAGTAAACAAACAAGAAATATAATAAATTTAAGCCATATTCTAAGAAATCTTCCATACTAAGAAAGATTGAAATCTTTAAGCTACATTTCCATGTAAGAAGTAGAATAAGGGAAGACATGACCGAAGTGTGTCAGTGGAAGATGGGCATAAATGAAGATGATATAAACAAGCTTCTGAGTGCTATATTCCTTCAAGAAAAACTCGAAATAATGGATTCATATTGGATAAGTTTAGATATATAAAGGATATAGGAAAGTATTTGTTTGGAAACAGTAGTTCGTGAGTGGAACAGTCTGTCTAGTAGAGTCGTTAAATTTATTTAAATTTCCTGAACTTTTTTTGTTTGTGTTTTTGTTTCTTCTGCTCATCTTCTCAAGATTGATGGACTGATTACATCGGCTCCAGGCTGAGGGACTGATTACCGCGAACTCCTGATCTTCACCGTTCTTCTTTGTATAAGACTGATGAAGCCACTGTGTGGCGAAACGTATCGTCAATAAAGATACCCAAGTGTTGCACAGATGTCTAATATATCAGCTTGTAGGTTTTAGCTTCATTTTTGTTGCAGTAATCTCTTGATGTCGGTTATCTTTCCTATGTTGTGAAACATTTTCGCTTTTTTAAGTAAGCCAGATAACTTTTATCTAATGCAAATTCATCTATTTTTTTAACATTTGATCTTCTAGGTTTTATCAACTGAACATAATTTTGCAGACTTTGTGTCTGTATGCAATTTTTCTACGAATTATCGTGGATAATGGGTATTCAGGACCATTTCCCAGGAAATGTCCGATAGTTCTTCATTTATTTTGTCTTGGTCAGTTCCCTGATTGCTGAAGTTAAGTTTACAGAACATCCCTTCACGTTGATTCCCTCTTAGGTTCCCTATTTACGGACTCGTGCTTATCTGTACGTCAGTGAGGCTATGATCGGAATATTCTGTATTTGAGCTCATGTCTATGATTAGATCCTTATAGTTTATGGAAATGAAAACACACTTGACATAATCTTCATTAAGTTCTGTTATCTCTTGACTCAAAGCAAACTTTCCACAGAGTCCCAATAGCCTCAGTACCTTTCGTGTTCGAGGCTGTGTTGCATATTCACGTCTCCACTGTCCTACTTCATACACATTCTCGAATTTCCAGTACCACTTCAGAATTTATTTTTGTTATACGGATATCAAGCGAGTTGCTGCAATTTTGCATTTCGTTCTCAGTCACAGGTATTTTTTTCTCGTTTGTTAATGGGAACTAACGCAATATATTAAGTGCATGTTGCACTACACTGAGACACGTTAAAATTTTGGTGTGTTTAAAATACAGTGGTTTTGGTAGAACTTACGACTTTGGCTTATAAAAGAATGATAGTTTTACCAAATAAATCGAGTACAGTTATTTTTCCTGCAGTAATTTTGCAAAAATAAGTTTGAAGAGAACGAAATTAATATATTTCAATGTTAAATAATAGAAGGTTATTTAAGGCTTGCATAAATAAAAATATAAAACGTTAATTTTAGCATAGAAATGGCTCTTTGCAGAATAATTTTTTTTTTTTTTGGGGGGGGGGGGCATGGGGAGAATGTTTCTCTTTGTGAAGAATGAAGGGATGATCAAATACAAACTTGTCTGCAACGTGTGTCTTTTGGTCACTATTGTTGGTAACGCACTTCAGCTTCAGCAAGGTTACTGTTGGTAACGCACTTCGGCTTCAGCAAGGTTACTGTTGGTAACGCACTTCGGCTTCAGCAAGGTTACTGTTGGTAACGCACTTCAGCTTCAGCAAGGTTACTGTTGGTAACGCACTTCAGCTTCAGCAAGGTTACTCTTGGTAACGCACTTCAGCTTCAGCAAGGTTACTGTTGGTAACGCACTTCGGCTCCAGCAAGGTTACTGTTGTTGGTAACGCACTTCGGCTTCAGCAAGGTTACTGTTGGTAACGCACTTCAGCTTCAGCAAGGTTACTGTTGGTAACGCACTTCGGCTTCAGCAAGGTTACTGTTGGTAACGCACTTCAGCTTCAGCAAGGTTACTGTTGGTAACGCACTTCGGCTTCAGCAAGGTTACTGTTGGTAACGCACTTCGGCTTCAGCAAGGTTACTGTTGGTAACGCACTTCGGCTTCAGCAAGGTTACTGTTGTTGGTAACGCACTTCGGCTTCAGCAAGGTTACTGTTGTTGGTAACGCACTTCGGCTTCAGCAAGGTTACTATTGTTGGTAACGCACTTCGGCTTCAGCAAGGTTACTGTTGTTGGTAACGCACTTCGGCTTCAGCAAGGTTACTGTTGTTGGTAACGCACTTCGGCTTCAGCAAGGTTACTGTTGTTGGTAACGCACTTCGGCTCCAGCAAGGTTACTGTTGTTGGTAACGCACTTCGGCTCCAGAAAGGTTACTGTTGTTGGTAACGCACTTCGGCTCCAGCAAGGTTACTGTTGTTGGTAACGCACTTCGGCTCCAGCAAGGTTACTGTTGTTGGTAACGCACTTCGGCTTCAGCAAAGTTGCTGTTGTTGGTAACGCACTTCGGCTCCAGCAAGGTTACTGTTGTTGGTAACGCACTTCGGCTCCAGCAAGGTTACTATTGTTGGTAACGCACTTCGGCTTCAGCAAGGTTACTGGTGTTGGTAACGCACTTCGGCTTCAGCAAGGTTACTGTTGTTTGTAACGCACTTCGGCTCCAGCAAGGTTACTGTTGTTGGTAACGCACTTCGGCTCCAGCAAGGTTACTGTTGTTGGTAACGCACTTCGGCTCCAGCAAGGTTACTATTGTTGGTAACGCACTTCGGCTCCAGCAAGGTTACTGTTGTTGGTAACGCACTTCGGCTCCAGCAAGGTTACTGTTGTTGGTAACGCACTTCGGCTCCAGCAAGGTTACTGTTGTTGGTAACGCACTTCGGCTTCAGCAAGGTTACTGTTTTTGGTAACGCACTTCGGCTCCAGCAAGGTTACTGTTGTTGGTAACGCACTTCGGCTCCAGCAAGGTTACTGTTGTTGGTAACGCACTTCGGCTCCAGCAAGGTTACTGTTGTTGGTAACGCACTTCGGCTCCAGCAAGGTTACTGTTGTTGGTAACGCACTTCGGCTTCAGCAAGGTTACTGTTGTTGGTAACGCACTTCGGCTCCAGCAAGGTTACTGTTGTTGGTAACGCACTTCGGCTCCAGCAAGGTTACTGTTGTTGGTAACGCACTTCGGCTCCAGCAAGGTTACTGTTGTTGGTAACGCACTTCGGCTCCAGCAAGGTTACTGTTGTTGGTAACGCACTTCGGCTCCAGCAAGGTTACTGTTGTTGGTAACGCACTTCGGCTCCAGCAAGGTTACTGTTGTTGGTAACGCACTTCGGCTTCAGCAAGGTTACTATTGTTGGTAACGCACTTCGGCTTCAGCAAGGTTACTGTTGTTGGTAACGCACTTCGGCTTCAGCAAGGTTACTATTGTTGGTAACGCACTTCGGCTTCAGCAAGGTTACTATTGTTGGTAACGCACTTCGGCTCCAGCAAGGTTACTGTTTTTGGTAACGCACTTCGGCTCCAGCAAGGTTACTGTTGTTGGTAACGCACTTCGGCTCCAGCAAGGTTACTATTGTTGGTAACGCACTTCGGCTTCAGCAAGGTTACTGTTGTTGGTAACGCACTTCGGCTCCAGCAAGGTTACTGTTGTTGGTAACGCACTTCGGCTCCAGCAAGGTTACTATTGTTGGTAACGCACTTCGGCTTCAGCAAGGTTACTGTTGTTGGTAACGCACTTCGGCTCCAGCAAGGTTACTGTTGTTGGTAACGCACTTCGGCTTCAGCAAGGTTACTGTTGTTGGTAACGCACTTCGGCTCCAGCAAGGTTACTGTTGTTGGTAACGCACTTCGGCTCCAGCAAGGTTACTGTTGTTGGTAACGCACTTCGGCTCCAACAAGGTTACTGTTGTTGGTAACGCACTTCGGCTCCAGCAAGGTTACTGTTGTTGGTAACGCACTTCGGCTTCAGCAAGGTTACTGTTGTTGGTAACGCACTTCGGCTCCAGCAAGGTTACTGTTGTTGGTAACGCACTTCGGCTCCAGCAAGGTTACTGTTGTTGGTAACGCACTTCGGCTCCAGCAGGGTTACTGTTGTTGGTAACGCACTTCGGCTTCAGCAAGGTTGCTGTTGTTGGTAACGCACTTCGGCTCCAGCAAGGTTACTGTTGTTGGTAACGCACTTCGGCTTCAGCAAGGTTACTGTTGTTGGTAACGCACTTCGGCTCCAGCAAGGTTACTGTTGTTGGTAACGCACTTCGGCTCCAGCAAGGTTACATTACGCTACTAGGAAATTTTGGTGTGGAACTAAATAAATAATACGTGAGATTAATTTAAAAAAAAAATGTCTGTTACTGCATAATTTCATTTTTGTTTGATCTGTTTCATTTTGTCTCACTAAAAATCCCATGAAATATAGTGATACACTTTTACGTGAACGCTGGCATGCGAATATTTCTGAATGCATTCTATAGATATGAAAATTTACACATACCAGTATATATCCATCCACAAACTTGCATATAAAAGTAATTGCAGAAGCATATATAATGTAGGCATATGTTGTACATATAGCCTTAAATCTCTGCTGACAGAACTAATAAAACCTATAATTACACATAAAATATCACAGAAAATTAAACATGAGAGGAAATACCCGAGTGATTTCGAGTGTTGACACTCCCGTCTTCAAAGGATCTTTTTCCCCCGAGAAATTGTTCTTGAACAATTCGAAGACCTCAGGTGCTTCCGTTCTGCTATTTTTTCACTTTTCCGTTTTTTTTTTTTTTTTTTTTTTTTTTTTTTTTTTTTTTTTTTTTTTTTTTTTTTCAGACAAATACACATCTTCATTTTTGTTACTAGGCATAGCAAATAACATTTAAAAACCTACAACGCCTAATGACCACTTGATTACACGAATATTTTCCTGTCCATGCTGGGCCTTACTAACCATACCCCCGGCCGGGATTGAACCCGCGGAGGATCCATGGATTACTACCATCCTACGAACGTCATGATTCTGCCCAATAAGAACATAAATAAGGAACACTGCAGCAGGCCTACTGGCCCATGCGAGGCAGGTCCAATTCTCCTGCCGGCTTATGCCAATGCCTTAACCTAGTCAGGTCACGTTCACTTAAGGAAAGAGCACGGCATCTGACCTAGTAGCACAAGCTAGTCAGGTCGAACTCGCACCCACCCACACCCACTCATGTACTTATCTAACCTATTTTTAAAACTACACAACGTCTTAGTTTCTATGACGATACTCAGGAGTTTGTTCCACTCATCCACAACTCTATTACCAAACCAATGCTTTCCTCTATCCTTCCTGAATCTGAAAATTTTCAGCTTAAATCAGTTGCTGCGAGTCCTGTGTATATTGAGTATAATGGTTTAGAAAGACACGTAAGCAAACACTGACATACTTATTAGAAAACGTTTCGGTCCTGGTTTTTCAAACCATTCATCACACCACGGTCCTGGGACCTTGATCACTTCTAACAGAAGTGATCAAGGTCCCAGGACCGAAACGGTTTCTAATAAATATGTCAGTGTTTGCTTACGTGTCTTTCTAAACCAACTTGTCGGTATTTATTACCAAGGTTTATACCATTGAGTATAATGCTTACTTGTTATTTCACGTGTTCATGAAACAGAAAAAAATATCAGGAATGCTGCCAGAGTACAGACTTGTTTTAAACAAGCAGAATGGTAGTACCTCTCTGACTGCTGTTTATCAGCCTACTTTGCCTGACGGATGACTTGTTTTAAACAGATACGATGCTAGTACCTCTCTGGTAAACAACAATGGTTATAATTATTACCATGATTTTTAAAGAGGTGGACCGGTAAACCAGCGGAAGGCCTCGGTCAGATGACCAGAAGCTGCAGCTGCGGGTCAATCCTGTGAATAAGACCTGCATCAGGAAACACAAACATTACCTAACTTAACCTCTTTGGTTGACTGCTGTTTACTAGCCTACTTTCCACATCGGGTAATTTGCAGATTCTATCCACATTGGAAACCATTTACGTCCCCTCCCAGGAAAAATATTGGTGCCATGACAACCAGATGGTGGTGTCTCTGGTTTGGCTATGGAGGACTGTAGTACAGCTTTAGGACCAGCACAGATTAAGAATACACCCAGTACGAAATGTACCCAGCCAAAAATAAAATGTTGCAAATACTATGTTTGGGGCATCTGTAAACACGGAATATCAGGGAAAACGAATGGGGCATGTAACTTTGAGCATCCCAAAAAATGCTGTGACCTCCTGTCTAAGGGAGTGTGTCGTTCTACCTCTTGCAAATACTTCCACCCTGAGATGTGTCAGTTTTCAGTCCTTGAAAAACAATGTTACAATACCAATTGCACTGCATATTATCTAAAAGGGACCAGGAGGCACACACCCCGTACAACACATCATAGTAGCTATGGTAGTTATGATAACACCTTAAGTGATTTTTTAGTAGTAGGAAAAGAAGAAAGAAAATGGAGAGATAACCAAAATAGTCCACCACCTTGGAGCCTTGTTGGACTGGAGGCACAGCCAGTGGCCCCTCCGGAATCACAGCTACTGATGCCAACAACAAAATCCCCCCAACAAACATGCAACACAACCTCATTTATATTTGCTAATATACAGAGCCTTAAGCCATCCACAAACAACAAAATACCTTTCATTAGTGGACTTCTAGGGGAGTCAAATTCACTGTCTGCAGCCTTCACAAAGACCCACGCAAAAGATTACTTTGACAGTGAAATATCGGTACCTGGATACAACCTTTTCAGATGTGACAGAAAGAACAGGCCTGTATGTCAAAGAGCCTCTCATTTGCACAGAGATACCCCTCAAGGAAGGTTCCTTGATGTTGGTGAGGGGCTCTTGATTTAGGGAATTGGATCTGTGCTCCAGTTCCCCGAATTAAGCCTGAATGCCTTCCACATCCCCCCCCCAGGCGCTGTATAATCCTCCGGGTTTAGCGCTTCCCCCTTGATTATAATAATAATAATAATGCACAGAGATACTGAACACAAATGAAGTAGTTGAAGTTCTGACAATAAAAATCGAGAACCAAAACTTAGTCATTGTACTTGTATATAAGCCACCGGATGCAACTTCCCAACATTTCAAAGAACAACTGTCAAAAATTTACTCCTGTCTGGATAACGTTCCAGTCCCATCCCCAAACATCTTGCTGCTTGGTGACTTCAATCTAAGACACACAAAATGGAAGAATATAGCAAATAATGTCGTAGCAGAAATAATCCCTGGATGTAGCTCAGATGAAAGGTCACACACACAGGAGCTGCTGAATTTCTGCAACAAACACACCCTAAGTCAGCAGATAGTGGAGCCAACAAGACTGCAGAACACACTGGACCTTATTTTCACAAATAATGAGGACCTGGTAAGGAATATAACAATATCAAAATCAACAAATTCTGATCACACTCTAATCGAAGTCCAGACTTGCATGCACAGGGGTCCTGATCGGCAAGATGCATACAGTTATGAGGGTACCTTTACCAAATTCAACTTCAACAACAAGACCATCATCTGGGATCAGGTAAACTATGCCCTAAATGAAACATGCTGGGAGGATATCTTAAATTACATGGACCCTAACCAATGCCTCGAAAAGATCACCCTCCTGGTAGCTGAAGTATGTTCAAGGTATATTCCTATAAGACAAAATAAAAGAAGTAAACTGGAGAGAGAGAGACGCTCCCTCTACAAGAAAAGACGAAGAATCATTGAACTCCTCATGAATGCCAGATTATCTGATACACGGAAGGAGTGCTAACCAAGGAAGTGGAAAATAATGAGCTGAAGTTAAAGGACTCATGGAGGATCCAGGAGAGACAAGAGGAGCTAAAAGCGATTAATGAAATTGAAAGAAATTCGAAATATTTCTTTTCATATGCCAAAAACAAGTAAAAAAACACTTCTAGTATAGGGCCCCTACTCAGACAAGACGGATCCTACACAGACGACAATAATGAGAGAGATATTGAAAATGCAGTATGAGTCAGTGTTCAGCGAGCCACTAACCAGTTTAAAGATAGACGATCCAAACAATTTTTTCATGAATGAGCCTCAAAACCCTGCCAATGTAGGCCAGATTTATGACATAACCTTAGCTCCACTAGACTTTGAGGAAGCCATCGACGACATGCCCATGCACTCAGCCCCAGGCCCAGACTCGTGGAACTCGGTGTTCATAAAAAACTGCAAGAAACCCCTCTCACGGGCCCTAAGTATGCTATGGAGAAGGAGCTTAGACACAGGCGAGATTCCACAGTCACTAAAAAGAACAGATATAGCCCCACCCCATAAAGGTGGCAGCAAAGCAGTAGCTAAGAACTATAGACCAATAGCTTTAACGTCCCACATCATAAAAATCTTTGAAAGAGTTCTAAGAAGCACGATAACAAACCACCTGGACTCCCAAAATAGGCACAACCCAAAGCAACATGGTTTCAGAGCAGGTCGCTTCTGCCTTTCGCAACTGCTTGACAACTATGATATGGTCCTAGATGCACTGGAAAACAAACAGAATGCGGATGTAGTATACACAGACTTTGCAAAAGCCTTTGACAAGTGCGACCATGGTGTAATAGCACACAAAATGCGTGCTAGAGGGATAACCGGCAAAGTAGGCAGATGGATCTTCAACTTCCTAACCAATCGCACACAAAGAGTAGTGGTAAACAGAGTTAAATCAGATGCTGCCATAGTAAAGAGCTCTGTCCCACAAGGCACAGTACTCGCACCTATCTTGTTCCTTATTCTCATATCAGACATAGACAGAGATGTAAACCACAGCACTGCATCATCTTTTGCAGACGATACTAGGATCCGCATGAGTGTGTCATCCATAGAGGACACGGCAAAGCTCCAAGAAGATATAAACCAAGTTTTTCAATGGGTAACAGCGATGATTCCTGGAATCATCGCTTATCTCTATATCCGACAACTTCAACCAGAATAGTGGCTTCTGTAACATAGCTGAACCACTTGCCAAGAAATGTCTTCATCGCTATCCCACATAAGAACATAGGAATGGAAGAACACTGCAGAAGGTCTGCTCACAAGCTTATCCAACCTCCCTTCCAAGCTACCCAAGATTTTAGATTCTATAACCCCACTCGGTACATCATCAGATGCAGCATTCTCCGCCTCAGCATTCTGAACCTGACTATAAATACTCGCGTACCTTCCACCCCAGGAAGATCTGTTTGTGACTTGAAAAAGCCCACTGTGTGGGCGAAACGTTGTCAATAAAGGATCACATTATACTGTATGTGTGTTTATATTTCCATTGTGTCGGTATTTTATACCATTTATTTCCAAGACAAATTCCAACTACTCCGTTATGGAAAACTGGAGGAAATAATAACTACAAACTCCAATCACACAATAGAGAGGAAAAGTAATGTGAAGGACCTGGGTGTGGTAATATCCGAAGACCTCACCTTCAAGGACCACAACAGTGTCACTATCAAATTTGCTAGGAAACTGATAAGATGGATAATGAGAACATTCAAGATAAGAGATGTTAAGCCAATGATGATTCTTTTTAAATCACTTATTCTTTCTAGGCTGGAATGCTGCTGTACATTAACATCCCCATTCAAGGCAGGTGAAATTGCAGAGCTAGAGAATGTACAGAGAACCTTTACTGCACGTATAAGTTCCATCAAACACCTTAACTACTGGGAGTGCCTGGAAGCACTTGACTTGTACTCACTAGAGCGCAGGCGAGAGAGGTATATCATAATCTACACCTGGAAGATTCTGGAGGGACTAGCCCCTGATATGCACACAGCAATCACTCCATACGTATGGAAAAGACTTGGCAGGCGATGCAACATACCCCCAGTGAAAAGTAAGGGGTCACTGGTACACTAAGAGAAAACACAATACGTGTCCGGGGCCCAAGACTGTTCAACAGCCTCCCACCAGCATTAAGGGGCATTACGGGAAGACCCCTGGTTGTCTTCAAGAGGGAGCTGGACAGATACCTAAAGACGGTGCCGGATCAGCCGGGCTGTGGTTCGTACGTTGGATTACGTGCGGCCAGCAGTAACAGCCTCGTTGATCAGGCCCTGATCCACCAGGAGGCCTGGTCGTGGACCGGGCCGCGGGGGCGTTGATCCCCGGAATACCCTCCAGGTAGACTCCAGGTAGGGATAACCACCTAAATCATGTGACTAGTGACCTACAGATTCTGAACCTATTGATAATCACCTACTTCCTCTGACATGTGACGAGATTATCCATATCGATAACCACCTATGACTAGTAATGTGCAGATTCCTACCACAGGGAAGACCATGTGTGCATCTGGTACCCTGGAGAGAGAGGTGATAAAATTCCCATTCAACAGTCTCTAGCTTCTCACGTTGTCTGCTGGAAAACACTCTCTCTCTCCATGCACTTCCGTTCTGTCATTTTTCTAATGGCTTTCTCCACCCTTCTTCATCCCTTTCACCTTTCCCTTCTTACTCTTTCATATTATTACAAAGACTTCCTCCTTCTTCCTTTCCACTCATTCTCATTAGTAATAAAGACTTCTTCCTTCTTCCCATACACTATTTCTCGAAAAAGCTACAACACACCTCTTCCTTTTCATTATCCACTCTTCCTTTTTGTTGAAAAAGCTTGATTCATCCTTAGTTTCGCGGTTCCTCTCAGATGGTTCACCATTATTATTCACAGTTACTATTATTTTTACTATTAAACGATTCTCCTTATATGTTTCACAGTTTAGCTTGTGTGTGTGTGTGTGTGTGTGTGTGTGTGTGTGTGTGTGTGTGTGTGTGTGTGTGTGTGTGTGTGTGTGTGTGTGTATGTGTGTGTTTATATATATATATATATATATATATATATATATATATATATATGATGGCACATACAGTGTGAAAGATACTTGTCTAGTACATATTGTTACGTGTTTGTCACTGATTTTAATGCGAAAATCTCATCCAGCTGGGGCTCGTGCAGGCATTACCCCTCAGAACAGCAGCGCTGAGAAAACTAGCTGCCCTGGGATTCCTAGTTACCTTGATGAGTCTTTTGCCTGGTTCCTTAAGGAACTTAGATGCACTCTTTCCCCAAGAGTCTCCGAACCTATGGGGACAAACATATAATGATGGGCAAGTTCTCCGCATTTTCTAGACTGTTGGAACTCCCTGAAGCTGGCGGCTGCCCCTCCTTCCTCCCTGGTGTATTGGAGATAGGTATCAGCCAAGGTAGATGCACATGTGTTGTCCCACACTTGCTTACCGTCTGTTCAGGTTTGAAGGGCGGTACCATCTGGACGCTTCTGGCTGCCAACAGACCTGCATAGTTGGGGTGGCTCCCTTACTGGTGGGCATCCGACTGTTGTGAGGCTCCTCTTGATAATGTTATTAACCTCCTCATGTCTTGCAGTGTTTCCCTCGGATTTACGGCACACAAGACCATGGTACCCGAATCGGTCTGCTGCTTCACTGCCCTACTCTGTGCTCGGCAAGAATAGGGGTGGTAAGTCGAAGGGCAACACCAATGCGGATGGTCTGTGGGTCGAGGAGTGTGCCAAGGCTGGAGTTGGGAACAACCAACAGAAAGACCCCTGCATGAGGAACTCTCACTGCCAGGAGACGGAATCTATCCTTCTTTGACACGCACTGAAGCATTGTTGAGGGTATGTTCTGCACTATTGGGCCATTCCATTGTGACTGCAGTTACTTGGGGGAGCAGGTCTGGTTTCAGAGCCCGTTAGATTATCCCAGATTATGGCTCCATCAATGAACGTCTAGTCCTGGACTCCAATTTTGTCCATAAGATGTTCAAGGAGAATCGCTGCTACAAGCCTTCTGGATGCAGTGCATGAGGACAGAAAGCAGGTAGCACAATCTGTGATGATGGCATAATACCTGGTATTGTGCCATCATCCAGGAACCAGATATCGTGCCGAGTAGGTAAAGCTGGTCAATTAGCAAGAACTCTTTTAAGATTAAGTCTTTTCTAAAATTTTCTCTTATACGTTTAAAGATATGATTTTTTTCATTTATGTTAATGTAAAAATTAATAATTTTGTACCAAAAGAACCTTAGAAAACTTACCTAACCTTATTATAACAAGCGCAATTTAATTTAGCCTTATCTAACTAAATATATTTTAGATAAATTTATTATAATTTATTAATAAACAAACACAATGAAATATACTTTTTAGTTAGGTTCAGAAAGATTTTTTGCGAAATTATTGCATAGACAAATTTTATCTTGCCTTATTCAGCAAGAAGAGCGTTGCTATTTAAGCCAAAACACCAAGTTTTACCTTTTCGGTACGATATATATATATATATATATATATATATATATATATATATATATATATATATATATATATATATATATATATATATATATATATATATATATGAGGAAAATATGTTTCCTCACACGTGTTGCCACAGTTTACCTAGCAGTAAACAGACACTTGGATATTTTATGGGTAACTACCTGGGAGGTTTGCAGTGTACCGTAGAGACGGATAGGCTTTGAAGTGAGCTGCAACATAACACTCTCTAAGTTTAACTCTCTAAAAATAAGACACAGAAATTTATGTACTGTCGTACACTACGGTAGCACAATTTTTATTAACAGACGTCAACATCACTGTACTTGTGTCCTCTGAGAGCGACGCTTCGTGTTGTAGTCAAGAGTGTGTGTTGTACATACTGTGTTTATGAAGCTCTTCTACACTCTCGTAGTCGTAAGATGTTGTCTAGTAATGTAAACACCAGAGATATTACAGTCTTATTTCACTATTATAAGATTATTATAGTGATATTAAACTATTATTAGAATAATTACACAGTGAGATTTCACTGTTATTAGAATATTATATATCTGTATTTGACTATTAACATACAATGATGTTACACTATTACACTGCATACAATTTTTCGAATTAATATATTATATAATGATTATATGATGTATTAATTCGAATATTACATTGCGATATTACACTATATCTGCAATATTACACTGTGGTATTTTAATATTACGCTGTGATATTATAGCATTACACTGTGATAGTGGAATATTTCACTATGGTATTACAATATTACACTGATATTACAGTATTAGCATTACTTTGTGACAGAACATTACACAATATTATTATATTACTCTGTGATGTAACATTACTCAGTGACTGCAATATTACACCTTCATATCTGAATATTTTATTTCAGTATTACACTGTGATATTTTAATCTTTCATTATAATATTACACTATTACACTGGTATTACAACTTGAAAGGTCAAGCACGAGAAACTAGTGAAAACTATCAAAGCAACTGAGAGATAATTTTTTTTCAGTGGATTAGGTTAAAGTAGGCTACAAAGCCTCTGAAAGTCTACAGAATCACAGAAAAGCAAATTACAAATTTGTGACAACACACATGTGGGTGTCTCAGGGCACCCTGACAATATCAACATCACCACGTTTCTGGGAGCTCCCTAACGTCAACATCAGCACGTTTCTCAAGCTTGGTGTGAGAAATGACTGTTGTTTCCTTATCAGTGACTATTATTCAGGTATTTTTGCATTTTGCCAACCCTAAGATGGTAGCTTTCCTGTGTGTGTCCTCCCGAAACTCGTCATAATTAATCACGTCATGAAGAAGATAGAGGCACAATACCATGACTGGAACAATAAACAAGTAACCAGCACAAGGAAGAGAGAAACACAACGACGTCCCGGTTCGACCGAAATGTCGTCATAAGCTTCTGTCTCCTATGTGCAGGTTATGTGTGTATAATCTCGTCATTTTTATTGGACATAATGTTTAACGACAGTTTTTGAACAATATGTTAAGCGTCAGTTCTTGAACGATGGTGTTCATCGTCTATTTTTGAACATAGTGGTCAAAGCAAATTTCTTTACTTTTCAAGAAATTATTCAAATATATTTTTTCTTAATTTTAAGTGGTTAAGTTGGGCAAGACTGGGATAAATTGGGCTTGGATAGGTTGAGATAGGTTAGTTTTGATTAGGATGGATTGTGATAGGTTGAGTTGGGAGATTTTAGGTTAGGTTTGGCGAGGTTAGGTTAGTCTGACAGTTTAAGTTAAATTAGGATGGGTTAGGCTTGGTTTGATTAATTTACATTAGATCAGGTTAGGTTAGGTTAGGTTTGGTTAGATTACATAAGCATATAAGACAGTGCTGGGTACGTCATCCACAATGTGTGACACTACACTGACAGAGCTGGGTACGTCATCCAGTGTGTGACCCTCTACACTGACAGTGCTGGGTACGCCATCCACAGTGTGTGACCCTCCACACTGACAGTGCAAGGTACGTCATCCAGTGTGTGACACTACACTGACAGTGCTGGGTACGTCATCCACAGTGTGTGACCCTCCACACTGACAGTGCTGGGTACGTCATCCACAGTGTGACACTACACTGACAGTGCTGGGTACGCCATCCACAGTGTGTGACCCTCCACACTGACAGTGCTGGGTACGTCATCCACAGTGTGTGACCCTCCACACTGACAGTGCTGGGTACGTCATCCACAGTGTGTGACACTACACTGACAGTGCTGGGTACGTCATCCACAGTGTGTGACTACACTGACAGTGCTGGGTACGCCATCCACAGTGTGTGACCCTCCACACTGACAGTGCTGGGTACGTCATCCACAGTGTGTGACCCTCTACACTGACAGTGCTGGGTACGTAATCCACAGTGTGTGACCCTCTACAATGACAGTGCTGGGTACGTAATCCACAGTGTGTGACCCTCTACACTGACAGTGCTGGGTACGTAATCCACAGTGTGTGTGACCCTCTACACTGACAGTGCTGGGTACGTAATCCACAGTGTGTGACCCTCTACAATGACAGTGCTGGGTACGTAATCCACAGTGTGTGACCCTCTACACTGACAGTGCTGGGTACGTAATCCACAGTGTGTGACCCTCTACAATGACAGTGCTGGGTACGTAATCCACAGTGTGTGACCCTCTACAATGACAGTGCTGGGTACGTAATCCACAGTGTGTGACCCTCTACACTGACAGTGCTGGGTACGTCATCCACAGTGTGTGACCCTCTACACTGACAATGCAAGGTACGTCATCCACAGTGTGTGACCCTCTACAGTGACTGTGCAAGGTACGCCATCCACAGTGTGTGACCCTCTACACTGACAGTGCAAGGTACGCCATCCACAGTGTGTGACCCTCTACACTGACAGTGCAAGGTACGCCATCCACAGTGTGTGACCCTCTACACTGACAATGCAAGGTACGTCATCCACAGTGTGTGACCCTCTACACTGACAGTGCTGGGTACGTCATCCACAGTGTGACCCTCTACACTGACAGTGCTGGGTACGTCATCCACAGTGTGTGACCCTCTACACTGACAGTGCTGAGTACGCCATCCACAGTGTGTGACCCTCTACACTAACAGTGCAAGGTACGTCATCCACAGTGTGTGACCCTCTACACTGACAGTGCTGGGTACGTCATCCACAGTGTGTGACCCTCTACACTGACAATGCAAGGTACGTCATCCACAGTGTGTGACTACACTGACAGTGCAAGGTACGTCATCCACAGTGTGTGACCCTCTACACTGACAGTGCAAGGTACGTCATCCACAGTGTGTGACCCTCTACACTGACAGTGCAAGGTACGTCATCCACAGTGTGTGACCCTCTACACTGACAGTGCTGGATACGCCATCCACAGTTTGTGACCCTCTACACTGACAATGCTGGGTACGTCATCCACAGTGTGTGACCCTCTACACTGACAGTGCTGGGTACGCCATCCACAGTGTGTGACCCTCTATACTGACAGTGCTGGGTACGTCATCCACTGTGTGACCCTCTACACTGACAGTGCTGGGTACGCCATCCACAGTGTGACCCTCTACACTGACAGTGCTAGGTACGTCATCCACAGTGTGTGACCCTCTACACTGACAGTGCAAGGTACGTCATCCACAGTGTGTGACCCTCTACACTGACAGTGCTGGGTACGTCATCCACAGTGTGTGACCCTCTACACTGACAGTGCTAGGTACGTCATCCACAGTGTGTGACCCTCTACACTGACAGTGCTAGGTACGTCATCCACAGTGTGTGACCCTCTACACTGACAGTGCTAGGTACGTCATCCACAGTGTGTGACCCTCTACACTGACAGTGCTGGGTACGTCATCCACAGTGTGACCCTCTACACTGACAGTGCTGGGTACGTCATCCACAGTGTGTGACCCTCTACACTGACAGTGCTAGGTACGTCATCCACAGTGTGTGACCCTCTACACTGACAGTGCTGGGTACGTCATCCACAGTGTGTGACCCTCTACACTGACAGTGCTGGGTACGTCATCCACAGTGTGTGACCCTCTACACTGACAGTGCAAGGTACGTCATCCAGTGTGTGACCCTCTACACTGACAGTGCTGGGTATGTCATCCACAGTGTGACCCTCGACACTGACAGTGCTGGGTACGTCATCCACAGTGTGTGACCCTCTACACTGACAGTGCTGGGTACGTCATCCACAGTGTGTGACCCTCTACACTGACAGTGCTAGGTACGTCATCCACAGTGTTTTTAAAACTAACCTTTTACGTGGCTGTGTAATTAATGTAAGGTGGTACTGGTATTTCCATGTTGTACGACACACGAGTTACCTCAGCATACGTTGTTAATGCAAAACGCTGTAGACAAGCTTAATGCAAAGCTTTTAAAACATTGTAAAATAGCATACTAAATTCTAAGCCTTTGTTCACACTCAGTTTATCTTGTGTTACGCTGTAAAAGCCGTATATAATTATCTGTTTGTTGTTAATGGCTGCGGGATCATTGCCCCTGCCACCTGGTCTCAGACCAGACCTCCTGAATAGTAAATATTACATGAGTGTTATCTGTTAAGAAGTACACAGGTAAATAACGATATGTAAAGAGTAAATGTAAATAGATGTGTGTAAGGTCTAGCAGTAATTTTAGGCGTTTGTCACTCCTAGCAGAGAACAGAACATGGTGTTAACTCTCTGGATGTTGTCTCTCCACTCTGCTACCTTCAAAAAAATATTATTAACTTATTTTATTCTATTTGTGCACTTTGCTATTCCTTTAGGAGGTAAGGCACGAGGAAGAAAAATAAGGTAAGATAGTTGAGACTGGATATCGTAAAACTGAAAGTTGACAAAGTAATCAAATGAAGAAGGTGAAAGATTTGGGAAGTGAAGATATATGGGCAAAAAAAAAAGGCCGAGGTGGAAGTGCGTAAGGTGATAATGGAGAGAGGTAATGTGAGGGTAAAGTTACAGACAATAAACTCTGCAGACAATAAACTCTGCAGACAAACTCTGCTGTAGATGGTGTAGTGTGTGTCTCGGGTACATGATAATTGTGGTTTTTAAATGAATTACGAAAATATACAAGTCTGGCAATATGTGACACTAGCTGAAAATATATATTTGAACTGAGTCATTTAAAAAATTGACAACAGTTCATTACAAATACATTAGTAGATATTGAAATGATGGGTAGACTTCTGGATATACATGATTGAAAAGGAAGATATAAACAGCTATTGAAAGAAGGCTGGTCTAGAAGCAGCAGGAGGAGCCGATAAAGCATTTTGAAAGAGGAAAATGACGTTAACAGATTGGTAAGGTGATAAATAAGGAGAGCCAACGTGAGAGTGGACGAGGCTCTATTAGCAAATATTACTGAGAATAAGTTTTTGAGGGGAGACTAGTTAAGAAAGCCTAGTTAACAACGCTCTAAACTGTTAAAGATGATAACAGTGGAAGGGGATGTGAAGGTCCTGGGATGACGGAGGGAGTTAAGGAACCATTACATGTTTAATGAAGAAGGGAAGGCAGTTATTTCATGCAATGGGCGACGAGAAATAACATCTTGTAGGAGTAAATGTTTGGGGAAAGTGTGAGGCAGTGGAAAATTGAAGAGGGTAAAACAAGGTGGAGAGAGTCAGAGTGGGAGTGAGTGAGAGAATGAGAGAGCAAGAGAGTGAGAGAATGAGTAAGAGAGAGAGAATGAGAGAGTAAGAGAGTGGGAGAATGAGAGAGTGGGAGAATGAGAGAGTGGGGGGAATGAGAGAGTGGGGGGAATGAGAGAGTGGGGGGAATGAGAGAGTGGGGGGAATGAGAGAGTGGGGGGAATGAGAGAGTGGGGGGAATGAGAGAGTGGGGGGAATGAGAGAGTGGGGGGAATGAGAGAGTGGGGGGAATGAGAGAGAGAGAGAAAGAGGGAGAGAGAGACACAGAGAGAGAGAGAGAGAGAGAGAGAGAGAGAAAGAGAAAGAGAAAGAGAAAGAGAAAGAGAGAGAGAGAGAGAGAGAGAGAGAGAGAGAGAGAGAGAGAGAGAGAGAGAGAGAATTAAGAGATGTTATAAGCAGGTCGGGATATAATTTTGGAGTACTTAGGATATTCATTATATGCATGAATGAGAAAGTAGCTCAGGTTTGGCAGAGAGTTTGCATAGTTTTCTTTTATTAATTAAGGAAACGGGAGAAAAAGGGTAAGAATCACAGGGTAATAAGCCTGTTGATTACACCTGATAATATTGTTTAAAAGAAAAGAAAACATATCACGGGTGGGGTTAGAACCCGCGATCAGTCTCAAAACTCCAGACCGACGCGTTAGCCACTGGGCCAGCTAGCTTCCATAATATTCATCCAACCTTCCTATGGTGTAGAAAGATACCTAGTTGGATGAATCTTACCGAATCTAGCTGGCCCAGTGTCTAACGCGTCGGTCTGGAGTTTTGAGACTCTGATCGCTGGTTTTAACCCCACCCGTGGTATGTTTTGTTTGCAATCGTGTCATTACGATTTCGTGAGTCATATTATTTTAATACGGGCTAGTTCCCACTGACATAAACTGACCCAAGGCAAATGAAAACATCTTCACAATTACTCATTCAGTAACCGCCTTGCCAGAAGTATAAAGATACAATTCAATAGACCGTCTGAGCCACTACATCTGCACCTCTCCTTCAGAGTGCAGGCACTGTACTTCCCACAAGCCTCCTGGAAACTCAAGCCTAAAGAATTAAAAATGTCTCTCAGACACGACACCTCCACTACCTCCGGTCTCTTCCTTGCTGCAACATTCACCACCCAGGCATCACACTCATCCATGAGCGGTGACACAAAAATACCTTCCTACATTCCCCTTTTTGCCTTGGAGAACGTTCTTTGTTTCCACAGTGCCTCAGTGCCCTACTCACCCTTTTCCCCTCGTCAGTTCTATCGTTCACTTCGTCTTTCATAGACCCATTTGCTGACAAGTCCACTCCCAAATATCTGACACATTTATTTTCTCCATTCTCCCTCCCTTCAATCGGTTATCCAGTCTTTCATTGCCTAAATGTTTTGTTACCCTCATCATCACCTAGCTCTTTTCTATGCTCACTCTTAATTTCCTTCTTTTACACACCCCTCCAAGTTCGTCAAGCAACCTCTGCAACTTCTCTTCAGACTCTTCCAAAAGCACAGTGTCATTAACAAAAAGCAACTGTGACAACTACTACTTTGTGTTAGATTCTTTATTTTCCAATGCCACACCTCTCCCCAACACCCTAGCATTCACTTCTACAATCCCATATTAAATATGTTAAAAAACCAAGGTGACATCATGCATCCCTGTCTAGGGCCTACTTTTACTTAGAAAAAATCTCCCTCTCTCCTCCATACTCTAACCTACGCCTCACTATCCTCGTAAAAACTCATAACCGCTTACATTTACTTACCACCTACTCCATACACTTGCAACATCTGCAACATTGATCCCCTGTTCACTCATATCAAATGCCTTTTGCAAATACATAAATGCAACAAAGATTTATTTACCTTTTTTTTTAATACTGTTCATTTATATTCTTTAATGTAAATACTTCGTCCACATTCCCTAATCTTCTTAAAGCCTCCTTGTTCATCTGCGATCCTGCTCTCCGTCTTTAACATTTCTGTTTTGATCCCATCAATCCTAGCTGTTTTACCCCTTTCATTCTGCCAACTACTTCAGGCACCTCCCCCACACTCATATCTCTCTCTTCCTCACATATAAAAGATGTTATACCTCCTTGGCCTATCCATAAAATATCAGCTTCCCTTCCTTCATCACCATCATCATTTAACAGTTCCTCAAAATATTCCTTCCATCTTCACGAAACCTTCAACCCCCCCGCACCCCCATCTAATATCTCTCCTCTTCTGTTTTAGCCATCAAAACCATTCGTTTCATAGGTTTTCTCAGCTTATTAATCTCACTCAAAAACTTCAACTTGTTTTCAACAAAATTTGTTGACATCACCTCACCCACTCTCTCATTTGCTCTCTTTTTACATTTCTTCACCACTCTCTTAGCCTCTCTTTTTTTTTTTCGCCGGTACTCTCCCGGCCCGGGTCTTTTCCAGTAGTGGTGACCCGGCCTTGGCTCCCTATCTAGGGAGTGTCTCGAGACCTAAGTCTCCCTCCTTATATCACTTCTGCGTTGTAAAAAAAATTCTCATATGCTAAATTTTTCTCTCTTGCCACTACAATATTCGACCAATCGCTCCTCTTCCCTCTCACACCCACCCTCCTATATCCACAAACTTTTTCTGAACACACTAACAGTGCATTCTTAAATCTACCCCCATACTTCTTGAACCTCATTACCTCTACTCTCACTAGCCATTCAACCAATAGTTGCTAATATCTGACTCAAGATACATCCTCCTCTGGTTTATAAACTTCCACCTCTCTTTTACTCATTGATGTCATTCTTCTTGTATCCCATCTACCTTTTATTCTCACTGTACTTATAACTAAAAAAAATCTGATATATCTGTTGCCACTCTATAAACATGCACATCCAGAAGTCTTCCCATCAACCCTTTATCCACCAATACATAATCTAACAAACTACTTCCATTACGCCCTATGTCAAATCTCATATACTTATTTATTCACCTTTTTTTTTCTTAAAATATGTATTACCTATCACCAAACCTCATTCTATACGAAGTTCAGTCAAAGGTCCCCCATTATCATTTACCCCCGGCACATTAAAACTTGTATACCACTCTATAACCTTTTCTCCCGCTTTAGCATTTAGGTCTCCCTGCCACAGTTACTCTTTCACTCTTCCACAAAGCTATGGAACTGTTTGTTGCATATTTGGATTTAGAAAAGGCGCGTGATAGAATGATTATGAGAGCAATGTGGCAAAAGCATCAAATAGTAGCTTTACTGTAAGCAATAATGAGTATTTATATGGTGAGGTTCAGGATAAGGTACGGAGATGAGGAAGGAATAATTTTCTTAGAAAATTAGGCCTTCGATAGAAATGTATGATGTCACCAATGGTGTTTAACATATTTATAAATGGGGTTGTAACAGAAATGAATGATAGGTTGTTGGAAATGGTATGGGATTAAAAGGTAATTAATCTGATGCCAAGTGAAAATTTGCTGATGCTTCTTGCCAGAGATTCAGGTCTTTTGTGAAATTCGGAAGATAAATTGCCAAGGTTGGTGTAGGAATTGGCGATGTTATGTAAAGAAAAGAAAATTAAAGGCAAACATAGAAAACAGCAATGTGATAAGCGTAACAAAACTCTAGGAAATGAAAGACTGGATATCAAACTGGAGGAAGGAAATATGGAGGAAGTGAATAACAGAATAAACGTGAACTACAAAGGAAGGTGGAGTGCTGAGACATGTTTGGATACAAAAACTTATGTGAAAACAAAAAGGTGAATATTGTAGTATCAACACTTTTATACGAGTATGAAACATGGGCTTTTGACGTTGCAGCGAGGGAGAAGTTGGACTAAGTGGAGATGTCATGTTTGAGGGCAATCTGCGCCCGGAATATTATGCAGAGAATTGGGACCGAGGAAATTAAGAGTTGGGTTATCAAAGGTATAATTCGGAGGGCTGAGGAAGGATTGTTGAGGTGCTTTAATAATTTAGAAAGATGAAGCAAAATAGGCTGACCAAGAGTATGTATAAATCTCGGGTGAAACAGGCTTGTGTAAGAATGTTAAATCGGAGAGGAGATAAGTGTTTTTTATTGCGTGATGTGCTATCGGAAAGTGAGCGAGTTATCATTAATAAAATGATTCAAGAAGCCAGTTAGCCGAACCTGGGTCATGAAGGTGGGAATCACAGTGCCTTCACTCCTTGAAGGATGGATGGAGATATTGTACCTCTGAGGGTCCTTTTTCATTTTAATGTTAGCACACCTCTGAACGACAGCTATTGAGTGAGGGATGTTGATTGTATTTCCCCTTTTATGGTCGCCCAATATTGGAGACGAGATGTGTGTTAAAAAAGGTAGGGTCCACCAGTGTAAAAGGCTAATAAAACAGAAATATAAGGGAGAGGATATGGAGAGAAGTTAGTGACCTGTTATCGTAGCTCTGGCTGGTCAGTTCAGTTCTACCTGATTTCGTTCACAAACATACAAGTAATGAATAAAAAAAAATCACAATCCCGTGGCTGGAACAATACACAAACAACCTGCACTTAGGAAGCTAAACCTTATGACAATATTTTAATCTGACTTGAACCATTAACAAGTAGCCATAACGTTGTCTGCCAAGTGCGGGGTTAAGTGAACATGAAGGTAACCACTCCCAGTTATTCTAGCTGAGAAATATTTACACCCATAATTTCATTCCTCACTAAGATCTTTGAAAGTAGATAATTGCGATCTTGTAAATGTACGTCAGAAGGATTTACTTATGTTATGGTTAAATTGGGTTAAGAATACCGGTATATCACTGACATAGGTATGAAATTTGGTATTACCTTGACAGGGATATGATGGCTGGTACTATGCTGACAGGAACAGGAAAGCTGATATCCCACTGACATGAATATGAAGGCTGGTAGCACGCTTGCAGGGATAGGAAAGCTGGTAGCACATGTGCAAGGATAGGAAGGATAGTAGCGCATATAGAGCGATAGGAAGGATGAGAGCACACACAGCGATAGGAAGGATGGTAGCACACATACAAGGACAGGAAGGATGGCAGCACACATACAAGGACAGGAAGGATGGCAGCTATTACAACCCAGGAATTCAAAGGGAGTAAAATAAACACGGCAGAAAAACTTTTGGCTTATATTATCCTTCCAGTAAAAACAGAAGTATGTACACTATGATTCACGAAATCGTAATGACACGATTGCAAACAAACCATACCAAGGGCGGGGATAGAACCCGCGATCAGAGAGTATCAAAACTCCAGTGGCTAACGCGACGGTCTGGAGTTTTGAGACTCTCTGATCGCGGGTTCTATCTCAGCCCGTGGTATGGTTTTTTTATGTACACTGTGTACAACAACAGGTATTAGTGCACTCCACGGTAAGCAAGGCAGAATAGAAACCACTAGAGAGCAGACCGTGTTTCAACCAGCTCTAGAATGGGAATGACTGTAGAAGCGCAGTTAAACTTGTTGCTTGAGTTTCAGATAGCCCCACCATTAAAGGGCTAGGGTCCTTGAGGAGGACAGAGTTTGGAAGCTTGGCATTAATTTCAGAAATAGAGTGCAAAGAGTCAGAGTCGTCCTCAGAGGTAGAGGACAGAGTCATTACTGGGACTTTATCTTGTGTATGAAAAGATTTTAATTGATTAATGTGGCAAGTTTTAGTTTTTGAGGTCTTATCAAGGGGAGCTACCACATAATTTACATCAGATAATTTACTTACAATTTGTATAGGTCCCGTAAATCTGACTTTCAAGGTGTGACCAGGTATAGTTTCCTGTACCAACACCTTGTCTCCTGGATGGAAGGAGCGGAATTGTGCATTTCTGTCATACCTCTGTTTCATCTTGTTTTGAGCTGCCTTTAAGTTAGCCTTAGCTAACTAACGTGTCACCTGCAACCTTGAAGACGGGTTGTAGAGTGTTGAGCACCCGAAGAGGACCTCGTACATTGTGCCCAAAGATCAGCTCAAACGGACTATACCCGGTAGACTCCTGCACAGTTTCCCTTATTGAAATCAGCAACGAAGGTAGTGATTCATCCCAGTCTGTAGGAAAATGCATACAAAATGTTCTCATCATGGTTTTTAACGTCTGATGGAATCCTTCCAAGGCGCCTTGGGATGATACACAGTGGATAAGTTGTGGATTATCCCTAACCTAGTCAATCCTTTCCTAAATGCTTTGACAATGAAGTTAGTACCTTGATCACTTTGAATAGATTTAGGAATGCCAAAACAAGAAATAAATCTGGTAAAAGCCTTGAGAATGGTTTTAGTATTAATACTGCGCATGGGAATTGCTTCTGGGTATCTAGTTACTCTATCCATAATGGTAAATAAGCACTGATTGGTTGGGGTTTATGGGGGCAGTTGGGACGGATGTGACCTACTTGGTTGCAGAGAAAGCAGACTACAGGCTTAACCTTAACTCCCTCCTGACGTTGCAACTGGTGACGCTCTGGCTGGTGTCGTTCTGGATACTGTTGTCGAGTTGTACCATGTTGAGTGGTTTGTCGCTCACCAGGTTGACCATAAGTTGAGTAGCGTGGCTCACCAGGTGACTTAGTTGGCTGACGTAGACGTTCTCCCTCCAGCTGGCACTTCATCCTCCAATGTTGATGATCTCTGCTCATGCCAGGCTGTTGAAAAGGGAGAGGGGACCGCTCGGACAAGGAGCGGTTAGTTTCAAAGGTATCAGCCAACCTGGCTGCCTCCAGTGCAGTGGTTAAGACACGATCTTGCAGAAAGACTATAACCTCTGGTCCCACAGACTCCAGCAGGTTGTCGAGTAGGACAAGCTGCACGAGATCATCAAAGGTGGCGACACCACTTGCTTTATACCAGCTGGTAAAAGCTTTGGTCTGCTGTCACACGAAATCCACCAGGGATTGACAAAGCTGTTGTCTGCCTAACTTGAATGACTTCCTATACTTAGCTGGGATGCACTGATATGCTCCCAGAACTGTGGTCTTCACCACTTGCTGTTCCGGCCACCTCAAGGCTCGAGCCTGATTTTCAAAAGTTTCGAAAAATTGTTCTGGTTTTGCCTCATTGAAACGGGGAACAAGCTGTACTGCTTTCTGTAAAGTAAAGTCATTTACAACTTGAGGAAACTGCCTTCTTTCTTTTTCCCTATCAAACTCTTCCTTAGCATATGCCTTCTGTTCCCTAGTCTACTCAAGATTAATTTTCACCAACTCGAGATCCAATGCAGCAGACAACCATGTTGCACGAAACTGACGATTTTGCTCAGTTGATGTATCATTTTCCTTTTGCATGAACATTGGGATTGTATTCCTGGCTCCCGTAGAGGGAGAAATTTAATGTGCCATCTCCTCTTCTCGAAGTCTGATACTTATAAGAGTACAAAGCTGCACAGCTATGAGAGTGCGTTCATAATGCCAATGGAACGAGCAATTTGCCAAATACACTGTAGGGAAAATTTAGACAAGTTTAATAAAGTGTATCCAGACACCAGACATCTCACTCGTCTAGGTGGCATACCCCAATGTAACACATTATTTGCAATACATGCTTAGCTATGCACAGTACAACTGCAAAATACGCACATACAATAGCAAAGCTGACTGCAAAATCTTCACACAACAGCAAGATTGACCGTAGTGAAGTGAGCACAACGAACTTGCTAGTAGCAAGCTGTCAACGATCATACAATAGGCTGACCACAAAACGCAAGGCTGACACGCAAAGTTTCGTAAAGCATTGGCAAAGCGAATGCAATGCCAGAGAGCAAGCTACACAATGTTCCTGCTTCCAGCATCACCCTAGGCTCAACTCTGTGCTCTAAGTCCAGATCCCGGACAGGCCCCCATATTTACACCCAGGATAACAGGCCTTTGAATTCCTGGGTTGTAATAGCACACGTACAAAGACAGGAAAGATGGTAGCACACATACAAGGACAGGAAGGATGGCAGCACACATACAAGGACAGGAAGGATGGCAGCACACATACAAGGACATGAAGGATGGTAGCACACATACAAGGACAGGAAGGATGGCAGCACACATACAACGACAAGGATGGTAGAACATATTCAGAGACAGGAAGTGTAGTCGCATAAATACGACGATAGGAAGACTAGTAGCACAAATACAAGGATAGGAAGGCTAGTAGCACACATAAAAACAGAAAATATGTTAGGTAAAAGGACACAAGTGCAACTTATGTGACATTGTGGCAATGTTTTGCTCTCCAGGAGCTTTATCAAGCTTAACAAAGCTCCTGGTAATTCTACCAACATTAATACAGGAAAGATGTTAGTACACACACAGAGCTAGGATGAAGAAATTGTTAGACTTCAAGAAACAAATAAAATGGGGTACAATTCCGAGTCCTGTAACTACTCATAAAAGATTCGTCTCTCAATCTGCGGGGCGAGAGGACCCTTTCTGAGACTACCACATTTTGCCACCTGGTGGTGAGTTGAGTACTTGGATACCAAAATGGCGGAATGTACAGGACGGAGGATAAATACTGTCTGCATTGAGCTGGTTCGTGGCACATTAAGTGGTGCTACAATGAATGTTCTTCTCCCTGGCATCATAAGAGATGCATATGGTATTCCCAATGAGGAATTGTATGGCGTCGCTCTGAATGGTTTGACAAGTATCTTCGTGAAATTTGTACGAGCCGGCTTCTACACAAGAATCGTCGAGAATTACCAGGAACAACGCGTGAGTGTGAATTCAGCGGTGGATGTCATTTTACATGACGTCTCTAAGTACTTCACATGGGTGAAGGTACGAAATGAACCCTTCGAGGCTACAGCGTAGAGTCTACAGGGGTTTTTCAGCAGTTATGGGACAGTGCATTCTGCAACCATGGGAGTGTGGAGGGATGGTCCGTATGAAGGGCTGCCAGAGGGTTCTTACACTCTCAAAATATCTTTAACAAGGCCTGTACCATCTTACGTTACGATGACCGGTTATAGGACACAGGTTTTTGTGTACTATGCTGGTCAGAGGAAAACATGTCGTTTGTGTAGCTCCTATGAACACATGGCAACCCAGTGTCCTTGGAGGCAGGCTCCTCGAGTTCCGGGGCCTCCATTTGTGATTCAGCAGATGTGTGATTTGGTGCCTGACTCGGGTGCTTGGAGAGGATGGAGGAATGACCTCTGGAGCGAGAAGGTCGAAAAGGAGGTGGCGGCGGTGGTGACGTGTGTCACTCTCCCAGGGGCATCGGGGGAGACGAAGGTGACGCCTGAGGAGTCTTTAGTTAAGGAAGCTTCGACCCAGGATGGTTTATTGGTGGATGTGATCAAGAATTTTTTGGATGGGGAGGAGTCCTGTGCAGAAGGCGTCTTAAGTTTATGTGAGGACAGAGCACAGGAGGGACAACAAAATGGGGAGAAAGCCTTGAGTAAGGAAGGACTGGAGCGTGTAGTGGTCATGGAGGTACACCAGGAAGATTCACCTGATGGTGATGTGTGTGTAAGCGGAAGTTCTAGGAAAAGAACTGCAGCGTCATAGATAGACGAGGTCATCACCCCGGGGCAGAGGCCCGGGAAGAAATCATGGGCAGCGGTGGTGGAGCCGATGGCTCATAGTGGTAGAGGCGCGCCTGAGTTGCACAGTGGGAGAGGGAGGGGGGAGGTGACTGCACAGGAAAAAATGAGTGAAAAAGCAGGTACACGTAATGTGAAAAGTGCAGTGAATAAATCCCAGCGGCATAGGGGAAAGCCGCCCCTTCTATAACTTTCAGATGTGTCACACTTAATGTTAATGGCCTTAAGACAGAGGTCAAGAAAGTTTGGTTGGTGTGGTTTTTACAGAGGTTTGATGTCGACATTTGTTTTTTGCAAGAGCATAATCACAGGGCTGGATGTGAGTTGAGGTTGAAAGGATATCGGATGTATGTTAGCAGTGGTTTGCAACTGAAGGGTGGATAGCCGTGGCGGTAAAGGAGACCAGCCCCTTGCGTGTCATGGGCTGGGAAGATGGGGGGTGGGAGGGTAGTGAGGGTGGATGGTGTCTGGGGTGAGAGTCGGGCTAGTTTCGTAGGTGTTTACATGCCAGCAACTAGTAATACCAGGGTAAAAGTAGATTTTGTCAGAGAGGTTTTGCTGTATCACTCGAGAGGTTTGCCTGCTATAACAGTAATAGGAGGTGATTGGAATAGTGTAATACGGAGTGGTGGTGATGAACTGAGAGGGGCGGGTTGCATGTTGAGTGTTCTGAGGGATGTATTGTGGGATGTTGGGGTTGTTGATGTGGTGGGGAGGGGGGGATACCTAGTCTGTAGGGGATATGAGGCACGATTGGATGGAATCTATGTTAAGCAGGGTATAGATGTGGTGAGGGTAAGAACCTTTGATGAGGGGTTTTCTGATCACAGGGCAGTGATTGCAGATCTGATGTGGGATGGAGTAGTGCGTATTTATTCTGGGTACTGAAAATTAAATGTAAAGCTTCTTAAGGAGGAGGGGGAGGGGCCTTTTTTCAGTGATTGGTGATTGCATTTTTGGGAGGCTAGGGATAGGGAGATAGATCTGTTAGATTGGTGGGAAATGCAGGCCAAGCCTGAGATAGCGAATTTTTTTAGGGTTAGGGGATGAGAAGAGGCGAGGTGGCGTTATGGGTTGCAAAATTATCTGGAGGGACAGTTGCAAGACTGTTATGATGGGGGAGGTGGTAGGAAGGATGACATGGATAGTCTTCGGTGTAGAATAGCTGAATTACACAATGATAGGTTTGATGCAATCAGTGAGGGTGGGGTATAAGTGAGGTTGAGGTGGAAGAGGCAGCTTTAGGGATGAGTACCGGAAAAACACCGGGGATAGACAGTATACAAAATGATTTTTATAGAGCACATTGGGGGTGTATTAGGCAATGCTTTGTTGGGGTATTGAATCATATGTTAACTAGTGGGAAGTTGGGCAAATCGCAAAGTATGGGTGTCAAAGTTTTGGTGCCAAAGCCGAGGGGGGAAGAGTTTTGAGTGCTTATTGAGCAATATCTCTGATGTGCACAGATTACAAGGTTTTTGCCAAAATCTTAGGCAATAGACTGAAGAAGGTCATGGGGTCGGTGATACATGGGGGACAGTTTGGAATTCCGGGGAGGAGTATGTGGGTAGGTCATGGACGTATTAGGAATTTCCTCGAGGGTAGTAGTGAGGGTGGTATTCTAGGTCTGGATTGGGAGAATGCTTATGATTACGTCGATAGGGATTTTTTGATTGAGAGTATGGTAAGAATGGGTTTTGGAGGGAGGGTGGTGGGATGGGTGAGGACATTGTATGCTGATGCATCGATGAGAGTACAGGTAAATGGTAGGTTGGGTAGTCCTGTAAGCATGGGGAGGGGTTTGAGGCAGGGGTGTCCGCTTTCCCAAATACTCTATGCATGTATGCAGAATCCTTTCTATGTGCTTGTTGATGGTGGGACGGGAGGGATGGGGGAGAGTGGAGGCTTTTGTGGGAATATTGTGGGTTATGTAGATGATACAACTGTTTTACTTAATGAGATAGAAGATTTAAGTAAGGTAGGAAGGGTACTTGAGATTTTTGGGAATGCTACTGGGATGAGAGTTAATAAGCAGAAATCACTGTTGCTGGAGGTAGGCGCTTGGGTAGGCGGGACCTTGAGGGAGGAGTTTGGCTGGATAACTGTAGAAAGGCTCAAGATTTGTGGGATTTTGTATTTGGCAGATGCACAGGAGAGCAGGAGGGTTAATTCAGAAATGGTAATGGACAGAGCTTTGAGTAGGCTTAGGAGTTTCCGGGCCGGGGACGTAACCTTGCATCAAAGGGTTGTGGTGGTAAATACGCTGAATTATAGTAAGGTGTGGGGAGTGGCGGAAATTTATCCCTTACGAAGTCAGGGTATTATGGAATTACAAAAGAGAGTATTAAGGTACGTGTGGGGTTTTGGGAGGGCGTGGTTGGGCAAAGATGTGGTAATGACTGCGGTAAGACATGGAGGATTGGGATTGATGGCATTGGGATCTAGGGTGAAGGCGCTATATGTTAAGCAGAAGTATATTCGGGCAGGAGGGGAAAGGGGTCTTCGAGTGGGTTAGGTGATGGAGGATGTCTGCAAATGGTGGAGTGGCAGGGACTTAGTGGAGTGTGAAGATATGTTGAGGTTTATGATAAAGGTTCGCAATGTTAAAAAACTCAAGGTAAAACAGTTGGTTGGAGTGGGTCGTCGTCAGGAATTATTGCAGGGTGATGGACTGATTACATCGTCTTCAAGTCTCCTCTGCTTCTATCAACTTTTCTGTACTCGACTGAAGAAGCCTACTGTGTAGGCGAAACGTTTCGAAATAAAGATACCTAACTGTTGCATATGTGTCTTACCTACAAGATTGTGGTTGAAGAGGGTTTTCCTTTTATTGGGGGGGGGGGTCAGATATCACCCCTTAGGGCTTTAATGTTAGATATGAGAGGGGTGCCCAACGAGGTGGGGAGGGCTATCAGATACGTAATAGTTGATTACTTGTATGTCTCTTGGGGGATGAGGGAGGTGGAGGGAAACATTAGGATAAAAGCGTTGGCGGAGTGCTTTTATAGGACAGCGTGTAGGAACAAACAATTATATGGGGGAAGGTGGGTAACTAGTTTTCCGGAGGGATATCGTGGACTTACTGTTGCACGTTTACTCCGTTTGGTGT